>NC_090823.1:79584736-79896736 GCF_000390325.3 Nicotiana tomentosiformis | reverse complement strand
TGGCACCCTATAACTGATCAAATAAGTCATCAATACGAGGCAATTGATACATGTTCTTCGTTGTAACTTTGTTCAGCTGGCGATAATCAATGCACATACGCATAGAATCATCCTTCTTCTTCTTTACAAACAAGACTGGAGCACCCCAAGGTGACACACTAGGAGGAATGAATCCCTTATCAATAAACTCATGTAACTGCTCTTTCAACTTCTTTAACTCAGGAGGAGCCATACAATGTGGAGGAATAGAGATGGGATGAGTACCCGACAACAAATCAACGCAAAAATCAATATCTCTGTCGGGCGGCATGCCCGAAAGATCAGCTGGAAATACATTTGGAAAATCCCTCACTACTAGGACTGACTCAACTGTATGGGTATCAATACTGACATCTCTCACATAAGATAGATACGCGTTTCACCCCGTCTCAACCATTCGTTGAGCTTTAAGAAATTAAATAACTCTGATGGGAGTATACTCTACGGTACCTCTCCACTCTAATCGTGGTAATCCTGTGTAATCCTGGTATAGCCAGCGTCACGGTCTTAGTGTGACAATCAAGAATAGCATAATGGGGCGATAACCAGTCCATGCCCAAAATAATATCAAAGTCTACCATGCTGAGCAATAATAAATCGGCTCTGGTCTCAAAGCCACTAAGAACAACCTAACACGACTGATACACATGGACAATAAGAGAATCTCCCATATGTGTAGACACATAAACAGGAGAACTCAAAGAATCACAAGATACGCGCAAATATGGGGCAAAATAAGAGGACACATAGGAATAAGTGGAGCCTTGATCAAATTAAACTGACACATCACTATGAAAGACCGGAACAATACCTATAATGACAAAGTCGGAAGCAACTGCCTCTATAAGAGCAAGAAGAGCATAATATCTGGCATGGCCACACCCTCTACGGCGACTTCTACCTCACCGACCTACACCTCGAGCTGGCTGAGTAGGTGGGGCGGTAGCTGGTGCTGTAATCATAGCCTGAGGACCCGGTGGAGCATGCGTGGCTGAGAAGTCTATGGAGGTGCACCCCTGCTAAGTCTGGGGCAATCCCTCACCATATGGCGAGTGTCGCCGCACTCAAAACAAGCTCTCGGAGGACGTGACTGTTGTAACTGGCTCGGGCAAGGTCTGCTGGATTGACCGCTAAGAGCACCCCATGCAGGAGGTGCACTAGATATTGGAGGAGCATAATAAGCCCCTTGGGCCTAGAAGAGGCCGAAATACCACTAGAAGCTGGAAGAGCTGAGTGATCGGGGCAACTCATATATCCCCTTCCGTGACGAACTGCAGCTAGGGCACGAGTACCATTGTAAGCGCCAAACTCTTGAGGCCTCTTGGTCTCCCTCTCCTCTCTCTCCCGAGCAAGCATACCCTCCAATCTCCTAGCAATACTCACAACCTGCTAATAAGAAATATTCATCTCAAACTCCCGGTCCATTCAAAGCCTGATACTGGAGTGGAGTCCCTTAATAAACCTACGAACTCTCTCTCGAACTGTGGCAACCAAGGCTGGTGCATGTCAGGAAAAATCACTGAAGCGAACTGCATACTTTGATACAATCATAACACCATGGTGTAACTGCTCTCCGCGCGCCACGCGTCCTTGAGACTCTGAGGAACATACTTTCTCAAGAACATGTCCGAGAACTGAGTCCATGTAAGTGAAGCTGCTTAGCCGGACTACCCAACTCATAAGCACGCCACCACTGATAGGATGCTCCTCTAATCTGGAATGTAGTAAGAGAAACCCTACTCAACTCCGCTACACCCATAGTACAGAGAATACGTGTCTCTCCTCCAAAAAACCTTGGGCATCCTCTGACGCCAATCCACTGAAGGTAGGGGTGGTACTTCTTATACCTCCCAAGTCTGAGCTATTCCGCATCAGAAACTGCTGCCCTAACCTCGGGCTGAGCTAGAGCTACTGGCTGCATCGGTATAATCTCTAGAACCTGGTCGACCTGAACCCGCTGCTCTGGAGAACGGGCAACGGGAGTCTGTGTTCCTCCCCCTGCCTTAGATGTGGCAGGAGCAAGTGGAATCAGAGTCTCCTAGAGGGCTGGTGTAGCAACATGTACCTCAGGTGTCTGCCCTCCAGTTGGAGCTACTAGGGACTCCTCTTTAGTAGCTTATGCGGGTGTTCTGGCAGCACCGCGTGGACGTCCTCGGACTCTCGCGGCTCTAACAAGGGCGCGGGCGCTGGTCATCAGATCCGCATGTACGTGTCCTTACCATCTATGAGAGAATAGAATACAGAAGTTTAGAATTTCGAAGTCAACAATTTCGCACGACAAGGAATCAAAGAAGTGTAATTTTTTTTTAAGAATTCCATAGCCTCCCGAAGATAAATACAGATGCCTATGTACCGATCTACGAGACTCTACTAAACTTTCTTATGACTCACGCCACCTATGAACCTAGAGCTCTGATACAAACTTGTCACGACCCAAATTTTCCCTCCATAAGACATTGTGATGGCACCTAGTCTCTACGACTAGGTATGCCTAACAATTTGCGGAAAAACGAAAATCAAAGTAAAATTAACAACTAAACTATAACAGAATAATAAGATAGCTGATAAGATGTCGCTCGACATGTACAAGACCCAACACTCGAGCATACACAGTACGTTTCCCAAAACCCGATAATCATAAGTCACATGCTACAGAAGAAGTACTAGTATCTCTATACACCAGAGTCTAAGAAAAATACGGGAAGGTAAACCACATAGGAGGGAATAGAGGGGGACTCCGAGGTCTGCGGACGCGGCAGATGTACCTTGAAGTCTTCGTGCAGCAACAAGCACTCTCAGCTAATAGCGGGGCTGATAAGAAACACCTAGATCTGCACACAAAACATGTGCAGAAGAGTAGCATGAGTACACCACAACGGTACCCACTAAGTGCCAAGCCTAACCTCGGTAGGATAGTGATGAGGTCAGGTTCGGGCCCTACTAGGATATAATAATAAGACAGATGATAAAAATAAAATGAAGAAAAATGGAGAATCTAACAGAAAGAATTCACAGAGAAATAACAACACAACACAATGAGATAACAACATGGGCACTCCTAAAATACCGTCTCGTAGTCCCAAAAGTAAATACTCAACAGGGGGATCTCCCGAGATACCGTCTCGTAGTCCCAAAAGTAAGTATACGAGGAGAACTCCTGAGGTACCGCCTCGTAGTCTAAAAGGTAAAATGTGCAGGGGGTCTCCCGAGGTACCGCCCCGTATTCCCAAAAGTAAATATGCAGGGGGATCTCCCGAGGTACTGCCACATAGTCCCAAAAGTAAACACACAGCTCAAATCGGTAGAGAAAATATTTGACAACAAGAATTCTACAGCTAAGGTTGATACAAATCAAGTAAAGACAGGAATTCAACTAAACATATTGCACAGAATTCAAATAAGCATTTAAGACACGCAGACATGTGCAACTAGGCTAAACAGAATAATTACACATGCTAGTATAACTCAATTAAGGTGTAACAGGCTATTACTCAGTAACAAAACTGGATTTTACAATAATTATCCTGTGTTCGCACTCATCACCTCGCATACACGACGCTCACATATCACATAAATATCATAACAGTACCAAATCCTAAGGGGATTTCCCCCACACAAGGTTAGGCAAGCCACTTACCTCGAACCAAGCTCAATCAATCAGTAAGAATGCCCTTTCCTTGATTATCCGACTCCGAATGGCACAATCTAGCCAAAAATAATTACATACCATAAATACAACTATAATAGACTAATCTAATTAATGAAATCAAAACTTTAACAAGAATTTCAAAAATCGTCCTAAAAAGTCGACTCGGGCCCACATCTCGGAATCGGATAAAAGTCACAAAATACGGACACTCATTCAACTACGAGTTCACTCGTACCAAAGTTATCCAAATTCGATATCAAAATCCGAATCAAAACTCAAAAACTTATTTGAAGAACTTTCCAACTTTTCCCCCAAATTTCTCAACCAAATTCCTTAATTAGATTATGAAATCAATTATAGATTAATGGAATATAACCATAAATGAGTTTAGAATCATTACCCCAAAGTTCTCTCTAAAAAATTCTTGAATTATCGCCTTAATCCGAGCTCTCAAAGTCCCAAAATTGAAAATGGGATAAAACCCTCGAACTTGGCCCATTTCTGCCCAACGATTTCGCACCTGGGGGCTCATAGTCGCACTTGCGAAAAAACCATCGCAGGTGCAGATTCCACTTATGGCCAGGGTTTCCACTTCTACAGACCAGGGATCGCACCTGCGATCTCGCTTCTGCAGAGAGCATTCCACTCCTGCGATCCCAAGCCTCTCCGCTTCTGCGTTCAAGCTTCCGCAGAAGCGACTCCGCTCATGCGGCCTTCATGTCGCACCTGCGACCACAGGCCAAACTCCTCCAGGCGCATCTGCGATCCTCCTCTCCGCACCTGCGGTCACCCCTCTGCACCGCATGTGCGATTACACTAGAAGCTTGAAAGCTTCAGCAACTCACACAAGTCCAATTTCGATCCGTTAAGCATATGAAACTCACCCGAGGCCCCCGGAACCTCAATCAAATATACTAACAAGTCCTAAAACACCATATGAACTTAGTCGAAACCTCAAAAAAACATCAAACAACAACTAAACCATGAATCACCCTCCAATCCAAACTTAATGAACTTTGAAACTTCAAACTTCTACAACTGATGCCGAAACCAATCAACCCACGTCCGATTGACCTCAAATTTTGCACACAAGTCATAATTGACATTTCAAACCTACTCCAACTTCTGGAATCGGAATCTGACCCCGATATCAAAAAGTCCACTTCCGGTCAAACTTCCCAAAAATTCAACTTTCGCCATTTCAAGCCTAATTCAGCTACAGACCTCCAATTCACAATCCGGACACGCTCCTAAGTTCAAAATCACCCAACGAAGGTAACGAAACTGACAAAACTCCATTCTGGAGTCGTCTTCCCATAGTTTCGACTACGGTCAAAATCCTAGAACTTAAGCTTCAGTTTTAGGGACTAAGAGTCCCTAATCACTCCGAAACCACAAACAAAACCTCATGGCTAGTCACATAAGCAGGAAAGGATATGGGGAAAGCAGTAAATATAGGATCTGGGCTATTGCTCTCAAAACAACTGGCCGGGTCATTACAAATTTTGCAATCAACCTTTTATTAAGTTGATCAACATATTCATTTCTGCTAGCTAAGATATCTTTTTAATTCTATCATGTGATTTGCACAAATTGCATTTTAATCTAATGATAAAAATATTTCTTTTATTAAATGCACTACTATTACCTTTGGGATTGATAACCAAGTGTCCAGGAAGAACTAAATCATCTTTTATTGGATGCTCTTCTTAATTCTGACACGAAACAAGAAGACACTGAATACTGGATTTGTTCTTACTTTATATTTCTTGTCAGTTGAATCTTTTTCTTTCGAGGCCAGAAGTATAACTTTAGCAAGCTAGCTTTTACAGTCTTTGCTTTTGTCGATTTTGGATCTACTGGTAGTACTTGACAGAAATCACCTCCCAAACCATTAATGTTTCACCAAAGGGTTCATTGATATCCAATATATCTCTAGAGCTCCGGATAATTATTTCGATCATTTGACACTGAGCCATAGGTGCTTCATCCCATATTATCAATTTTGCTTTCATTATAAATTTAGCATCATTGCTCTACTTTGATATATTTGTGATAGTTATTTAAGTTATTTGAAAAGGTATATAAAATAAAAAATGGGTGGTCTCACAATAAAATCGTTGTTGGTACACCACTTGCTATTATTGCTAACAGTGTCATGCCTCTTGATATGATATTTGCAAGTAAGACATGACATAGAAATATTATTTCGATTCCGTCGGAGGCATCTACAAAGACTAATCTCGTTATACCATAGTAGACTCTATATAATATAGTCTTGAAAGCTTGTTCTTGTTTAAGATTTAGCTTTGATTGTGCTTTCTCATACACTTGTATAACATTTTGATTCTTAATAATATACTAACCTTTTTACTTTGTGTTCTAATGCTTTTTTTATGGAATTAGTTTATATACCCTAAGATTTGTTTTTACTTGAATAAGAATTTTACTCATATGATAAATTTTAAAAATAATTGAATTGAATTCTCTTGCTAAATAATTAATTAAAAGATTTATTTTTTAAAATTATTTGGTTTTAACATAAAAAATAATTTATTCTATGTTGATTCAGATCTTAATATTAGTTCATCTCTTATTTTGAATATTTAATTGACTCTTACCAACCACTTTTTCTCTCTTTCTCACACATTTATATTCTTAAATATTTTCTTAGTTTTTGTTTAATAATTAGGTATTTTACAATATTACACGAAAAATTGATTAAAAAGTATTATTTGAGTAGAAAAATAGTTCAAATATAATATAAAAATATATTATCGTGGGAGTATTTTTTTCTCAATTTTAACTCTTTATGCAGTCTATTTAATATTACTTTTATTGTTTCTTCGTATTGGACATTATGTAATGGTAATGTATTGCCAATACGGAGGATTTTTATGAAATTAATTTTATTAAACCTTCCTACATATTTTTAATGAGAATCTAATAGACAAAACTTTATTAATTTTAAAATCTTAAATATTAAAAATTAGCATAGAAGATATTGTGGTCCAAAAAATAGGTTATTGTAGTTATGTCCTTTCCCTATGAGTTCTTCCGTTTAATATTTTAGGGCTATTTTGATATATTAATATTGTATTTATGATTTTATAATAATATAGGCTCTCAGTTTTCTAAATGAATTTGTACAATATAATACATTCTCAAATAAATTAGTAATAGGACATTATAATACGTTTTCAAATTAAATTAGTAATAGGAATTTTTAAGAAGTATATCCTAAAAGTAATATGATTACATGACTAAAGATATTTACTTGTTCAATTTTATATGAATTAGACATCCCGAAATTAATTATCTAATAGGATTCCTAAAGGTAATCATGTAGGATTCCTAATGTATAGTATTATATCATAAAATTAATAGGATTATAAGGCTAATATGTAGAATTTCGGATATGTCCTTTTATTATGAGTTATTATGCTTAATATTATAAGGTTATTTTGGTAAATCAATATTGTATTCATACTTTTATAATAATATAAATATAGATAAACGCATGTTTGCATTTAAGCATAGAATAAATATCAGATTGCGATCCATAAAAAACATTTGCTAGGATATAAATAATAAATTAGTAAATTACTACTTGTTTCTTAGAGGAAATTATTTACCCTCAAAATCGGATAATAATTAAATTTGTAAGCGGTTTTAAGGATATGCGGATTAATTTGATACAAAATAATAAATTGGATTAAAACGAACGAATAGAAATACAGTAAATTCAAACCAAGAGGGGAAGATGTCTTCAGTCTTAGTGAACTATTTGCCCTTGATCCGGGCTCACAATGGTCAATATTGATGAATGAAAGAAAAGCATAGAATAACGGTGAAATAATAGTATATTGCATTGGAATGCATATTACAACGTGCTTAATAAATCATCAGACCCCATTTATATAGTAGGAGAATTATACTCAAAGTATAACTCTATAAAAGGTAAAAAATATCTTTTGTTTAACTGATTGTTGGTTCTTCATCGATACGTGCCGAGATCCATGCCGTGACATCCGGCCAGTCACGAATATTACGGCGTCCTGTTGGCCGTGCTTGATTGCCCGACGACACTCTTCGAAGTCCTTCAGGTTTTAGGTCGATCTCGAATCATGACCCTGATATTATCGAGGGTCGATAGTCGGTCCCCGTACTTTGACTCGAGGATATCCTTGTTTCGATTTCGATCTTTCGCAATCATATCTCGAGCTCGTTTTACCATGTTGGAGATTGGAGTATATCATTAGCCCGATTTGTACCCGTACACAGATAGTCCCCTAGTTTCTCGAAAATTAAGCTGATGAGAAATGACACGAGTGTCCCGATTCCTTCTTCGATACACCGTGACATAAACGATAAAAAACTCGAAACATCTCGTCAGTCATGTCATAATGGTATTAAATGTATGTCAGCCGCCGGTCGGTTGTCCCTGGAGACGAAGCATCACGATACCACTATAAATAACCTTTTTTTTGTTCATTTATTACTTTACATTAAACCGTCTACCCTCGTACCCTTAGGATTGCACTAATCTCTTTCACAATCTAGCATTTTTACCTCCGATATTCGATATTCCTTTGAAATCTTTATTCAACATCCACTTTCAACTTTCTTTTTATCTCCTTCAAACTTTCCCTTATAACAATGGCAAAAACCTCAAAATTTGTTCCCTAAAAAGTTGCTTCTACCTTCCAAACGGCTGGCAGAACCAACGAAACTACTTCCGATATGGTCGACCTTGGGAGATCCGTTGCTAACATGGTCATCGATGAACCGGCTCCTGAACCTCCCTTGAAGATGTTCATTCCCGGGGGTTATTCGGTTGATGATGACTTCAAGGTCGAGAAACCCTCATCGGTGTAGGGTAGGTGTGAGGAGGCATCGGGATTTATTTGCTCGATCACCGAAGACGATATTCCCTTAGTCCGAAAGCACTGTAACTGGACCGATAAATACATAGTGGTCCCCTACTCTGAGGAGGCCATTACTACACACGTTGAAGGATACCTAAGTGTCTAGACTTATTCTTTTACGCTGGGCCCGGTGGATCCGGTCATCATAAACTTCTGCAAGAGGGACGAGGTATGTCTCGGCCAAATTCACACTTCATTATGGAGGATCGTGATCCTCCTACGATTTTTTGTAAATAAAATCGATTCGTGTACCTTCACCATCGATCATCTGCTCCGTTTATACAGTCCCCGAATTTTTCGGGGGGGTGACTGATAAAGCTTGTTTGCAGGGCCAGCAAAGCCCCATTTTCGAGTATTGACAAGGACCGAAACCGAGGCTGGTAGGGTCATTTTTTCAAGGTGCAGACCTCGAATTTGATCCCGGTCGAATCCATGCCATTCCCCCAGAAGTGGAATACATCACATAAGTAAAACGTTCCCTTGAACATTGATTTCATATTCATCTCTGTTTTTCTCATTGGTATTCGTGGTGGTGCAGTTGTTGCCCGAGTTCTAAATGTCGTTCCTAGACTCAAGGAGTGGGTCGAAGATATTGTCTCACAAATTCCCTACTCCGAGCGCTCGTGGCACAAACTCTCGAAGGGCCGCTGGGAGGCCCATTCCCATGGTAAGATTCCTTTCCTGAGTAGGTTGTGTTAGGCTTTTCCCCTCAGTATTACGTTCTTATTTCCTTTATTTCCCTTGTGCAGGCTTGCCTAATACCGTCGATCTTAGGCCCTTGGTTGGGGACGAGAACTTACCTCCCGGTTCTTCCGCTTCGGTTCAGCCCAAAGCTACAACATGGGAGAAGAAAAGAAAAAGGGCCCCGAATTCTCCAAGCTCAGAAAAAAGAAAACAAGAAGGAGACTGGTTCGTAAGCCAAAGGGAACTTCCAGCTCCCGAGTGCTTGACTCGGAACCACTCCTCCGGCTTAGAGCGAGCCAGAGGACGATGACATCTTCATGGCCCATGTGCCATCTGCCCTCGAGGAATGGGTGGCAGCTAATGGGGAAACGTCTGAGGCTAATCCCCCTCAAGTTCGTGAGGATGCTGCCGAGGTAAGAGTCGAGGACTCGCGAGATGTCGGTCCTACCCCGCCCGACATGATAGATATTTCGGGATCGCCTTCGTTCACAGAATCGATGTTCGATGAAGCCCAAATGACGAAGGAGCGGTCCCATGAAGAGGCCCATGGAACTTATGATCCTCTCTGAGGCTTCTTTGAAGGTATAGACTCATCTACCCCGGAGGATTTTACCGATTTGTGTGACTTAGAGGTACCGAAGAAACGTCCATCTTTGGAGGCTGGTGGGTTCCTCGAGCTCGAAATTAACCAACTAGTTCCCCGCTCCGAGCACGGATCCTGGTCAGAAGTAGACTGTTATTATCACCATTCCGTAGGATGCCCGTATCCTTTCCGACCCATAGGGATAGCCAGTTATATCCGGTGGTGACTGAAGAAGACTAGACCAAAATGAACGTGGTAAATGCGTCATGCCTGTTCAACAAAGCACAACATGCGTTGAACCATGTAACTCTTGATGATTCCAATATCTCTTATGATATTTGAACTAATATTTTAATAATTCTAATATCTTTTATCGTATTTGCAGACCTCGGTGCTCCACCACGAGACCTTCCTCCGGTACCGGGATGAGCTGAGCCAACTCGAGGTAGAAGTCAAAGAGCTTGCTGAGAAAAGAGGCATGTATAAACTTCTCAGCGAGCAACATGAGGGTGAAATTAAGAGCCTCCGAGCCGAGTTGAATGCGGCTCAAAAAGAACATGCCGACTTGTTGGAACATGTAAAAATCTTTGAAGTTACTGATGATGAGCTAGACACGGTGTCTAATGATCAGAATCAACAAGTCCAGCAGAAGATTGTTCGAGTCGACCAGCTCCGGGCTGAGATGGACGGAGTCAAAGCCATGGCCGAGGAGTGAAAAGGCAAGATGGACCGATTGGCTTTAGAAAAGGAGACTGCCCAAGAGCAGTTGGCCTCGGCGGAGCCCCAACTTTGGTCAGCGAAGAAAAAGGTTGAGATCCGGTCCCGAGAAATCAAAAACCTCCAGTCTCAATTGGGCTCGGGCATTGCCACCCAGGATACCTTTGTCAAGGAGCTCGAAGCATCTAAGTCAGAGGCGAAAATGACTAGTGCCGACGCTGAAGAGATAGTAGCCCAGTACAAAGCTGATGCTGAGGCAGCTCAGGAATGCCTAAAGGCCATAGTCGAATATGTGAAGAGACAATCCTGAAGGGATGCTCTCGATGTGGTTCATGCCCGTGGGTTCGATTTATCGGTCGAGCTTGAAAATTTTAAGAGTCTCGAGGCTAAGAAGCTGGTGTACCCCGAGGATGAGGAAGATTCTGAGGGTTCAGATGGATCTGAGGGCGAGGAAGATTCTGATGGCCCCGGTATGAGGCGGGCTCCGGTGAGGATCAGGCTTCTTAGGTGCCTTGTAATTTTTGCTTGTGTACTTTTGCATTTTGTTGAGGCCGTTTGGCCTTTTGTAAAAATTTGCATATATATATATATATATATATATAAAGCTTTTTCCCTTCGGCAAATTTAAAGCTTGTTTCTTTTTGATTTTTTCTTTATGATTGCAAAGATTTCGGATGCCTTAGATCGTAATAATTAGGTCTTATTCGGAGGTTCGAACAATGTTCATTTTCGATTTTATTTTGTTTAAGACTCGTGGGAGCTTGGTATGACAGGAAACTTTCCCCGAAGTGTTTACTTAGAATTTTTTATAAATTTTCCGAGGGTAGCCTCGAACCGGATTAGAAAATTTGAAGCCCTTATGTTTCTGATATGAATCTCGGACGTCTCCGAGCCATTCTAGGATGACCATAGCCTTTTAAGTTCGGGTGTTTCCCAATAGTCTTATTACCCCCAGGCTTCGTAGCCCGAACTATTCGGACTTACCCATGACGATAGTCCCCGAGTGGGGGTAATCTCTTGGATTCGGATGGAGGTGGCCCTTGGGCCCGATGTCCTTAAGGTATAAATTCAGTAGTTCTTAAGAGACAAAATATGTATCTGCATGGTAGAAACTTTCTTTTATTTTTGTGCAACATATAAGATTGTGAATGTGTACAAGTTCCATGTTGTGGATTAAGTAGTCTATGTGGGCACGGTTCTTTGGCCCTTATAACAAATCCTATCCACCAAGCCCAAACTCGTTTGAGCATGAAGTTTCATTCCTTGCTAAAATCATTACCAGAGGGTGATAGCCCCCAATATTCGAGTCCGGTCATCGAGAGGGCTCGAATACTGTTGATGTGAACCTTGACCCCGATTCATAGTCAGTCTTCAATTTTAAGTTAGCACGATCCATTGTTGCTTCGTTAAAAACCTTGTTGTAAAACCCATTTGGGACAAAACAGGTTCAAAGGAAAAAGAGTGTAACGCGTGCTTTCAGGCCTAATAGTTGCATCATTCCTTGGTCGTCACTTGCAAGTGTTAGTCTAATCCGCAATATATTTAAAGAAAGGTAATGAATGGGGTCGTACCTTAGCAGTAGTATCATTTTAAGTGGGTTATGTTTCAGTTGTTCGGTAACCGCTCACCGTTTGTCGTTTCGAGTTTGTACGATCCTTTGTCGGTGATCTCAATAATTCGATATGGGCCTTCCCAATTCGGTCCCAGATTCCCTTCGTTTGGGTACCAGGTGTTCAGTGTCACCTTTCTTAACACTAAGTCCCCGACATTGAAATGTTGAAGGTTGGCTCTCCGATTGTAATATCTTTCGATTCTTTTCTTTTGAGCGGCCAACCGGATGAGGGCGGCCTCGAGCCTTTCATCTAACAGTTCCAGGTTTGTACTCATGGCCTTGTTGTTTGACTCTTCGGTCATGTATCGGACTCGGAGACTCGGTTATCCTACTTTGACCAGTATAAGAGCTTCGGCACCGTAGACCAACGAGAACGGAGTGGCCCCGGTACTGGATTTTGAGGTCGTACGATGATCCCATAGGATTTCAGGCAAGATTTCCTTCCATTTTCCTTTGGCATCAGTCAACCTCTTTTTGAGGTTTTGGAGTATGGTTTTGTTCGTGGACTTTTCTTACCTGTTTCCATCAGGGTGATAGTGCGTTGATAGGATCCTTTTGATCTTGTGGCCCTAAAAAAACTTGCTCACTTTGCTGCCGATGAACTACTTCCCATTGTCGCACACGATCTTGCCCGGCATTCCAAATTGGCATATTATGTGGTCCCATATGAAATCAATAACCTCATTCTCCCTCACTTTTTCAAATGTCTGGGCTTCCACCAACTTAGAAAATAATCAGTCATAAATAAGATAAATTGAGCCTTACCGGGCTTCCAAGGCAGGGGACCAACGATGTCCATCCCCCATTTCATGAATGGCCAGGGCGACAAGACCGACAGCGGCTCCCCAGGCTGGTAGATCATTGAAGAATACCTCTGACACTCGTCTTATTTTCGTACGAACTCCTTTATTTCTTTTTCCATATCGATCAAGTAGTAGCCGACTCTGATTATCTTCCGAACCAATGATTCGGCACTCGAATGGTTCCGGCAGGTGCTCTCATAGACTTCCCTCAAAACGTACTCGGTGTTTCCCAACCCCAACCATATGGCAAGTGGGCCATTGAATGCTCTTCTGAATAGGGTGTTGTCTTCAGACAAGCTGAACCAGGCCGCTTTCGTATGCAAAGCTCTTGATTCTTTAGGATCCGAGGGAAGTTTTCGGTCTTCAGGTAATCTATGTACTTGTTTCTCCAGTCCCAGGTTAAGTTTGTTGAGTTTATCTGAGTGTGGCCTTCCTCCACTACCGATTTCATGAGCTGTACAACCATTCCCGAGTTGAATTCATCGTCGTCGACCGACGATCCCAAGTTAGCAAGAGCATCGACCTCGATGTTTTGATCCAGAGGTACATGTTGTAAAGTCCATTCCCTGAGTCGATATAGTGTTACTTGTAGCTTGTCCAGGTATCTTCGCATTTGTTCCTCTTTGACTTCGAATATTCCATTGACTTGATTCACCACGAGGAGTGAATCGTATTTAGCTTCGACCACCTCGGCCCCTAGGCTTTTAGCTAGTTCAAGACCTGCAATCATTGCCTCATATTCGGCCTCGTTGCCAGTCAATTTTTGCAATTCTAATAGATTGTCTAACTATATTACCCGTTGGTGGTTTCAACACGATGCCAAGTACGAACCCCTTTTTGTTCGAGGCACCATCCGTAAAGAGGGTCTGGATTCCGGAAGAGGTCCCCGAGTTCAATAGCAACTCCTTTTCGACCTCAGGAACTAGGGGTCGGCGTGAAGTCGGCCACAAAGTCGCTAAAAATTGTGATTTGATGGCAATTTGGGGTCGATATTCGATGTCGTACCCGCTGATCTCCACGACCCATTTGGCCAATCGTCCCAAGATCTCGGGCGTATGCATTATGTTTCTTAGGGACACAACACATATGGGATGGAATTGGAAATACGACTTTAGCTTCCTAGAGGCACTTAGCAAGGCGAACGCCAATTTTTCTAGGTGAGGATACCTAGTTTCGGCCTCACCTAGAGTTCTGCTAACATAATAGATAGGAAATTGCATACCTTCCTCTTCTTGGACTAGAACTCCACTTACCGCTACTTCGGATACCGCTAGGTACAGGAACAATTGTTCGCCTGCCTTCGGAGTATGAAGCAAAGGCGGGCTCGAGAGGTACCGCTTAAGTTCTTCCAGGTCATGTTGGCACTCTAGGGTCCACGAAAAGTTATTTTTCTTCTTTAATAGTGAAAAGAACCGATGGCTCTTATCGGAGGACCTCGAGATGAATCGACCCAATGCGGCTATGCCCCCGGTTAACCTTTGTACGACCTTGACACTATCCACAACGATGATGTCCTCGATGGCCTTGATCTTATCGATATTAATCTCGATTCCCCGGTTGAACACCATGAACCCAAGGAATGTTTCGGACCCTGGAGGAATGTTAAGTTCTTCCAGGGCCTGTTGGCACTCTAGGGTCCACGAAAAGTTATTCTTCTTCTTTAACAGTGAAAAGAACTGATGGCTCTTATCGGAGGACCTCGAGATGAATCGACCTAACGCGGCTATGCCCCCGGTTAACCTTTGTACGACCTTGACACTATCCACAATGGTGATGTCCTCGATGGCCTTGATCTTATCGGTATTAATCTCGATTCCCCGGTTGGGCACCATAAACCCAAGGAATGTTTCGGACCCGACTCTGAATGCGTATTTCTCCAGGTTCAGCTTCATGTTGTACTTCTTCAATATGTTGAAGATTTCCTGCAAATATTTCAAATGGTCCTCTACTCGCATGGACTTAACTAACATATCGTCAATGTAAACCTCCATCGATTTTCCTATTTGTTCTTCAAACATCCGATTTACTAAGCGTTGGTAAGTGGCACCGACATTTTTTAGTCCGAATGGTATTAAATTATAGCAGTAGGTACTGCATTTAATGATGAAGGATGTTTTTTCTTGGTCATCCAGGTCCATCCGAATTTAGTTGTACCTGGAGTAGGCATCGAGAAAACTGAGGATCTCTTGGCCGACCGTTGCATCGATCATGCGATCGATGTTTGGCAGGGGGAAAGACTAAAGAGTCCTTAGGGAATGCCTTGTTCAAGTATTTATAGTCTACACACATTCTTAATTTATCTCCATTTTTAGGGACTACTACTACATTTGCTAACCAACTCGGGTATTTAACCTCCCGGATGGACCCTATTTTAAGGAGTTTAGATATATCATCCTTGATGAATGCATGCTTAACTTCGGATTGAGGTCTCCTTTTTCTGCTTGACCGGACGGAACTTCGGATCCAGGCTTAGCTTGTGAGTTGTTATCTCTGGCGGAATCCATGTCATATCGAGATGGGACCAAGTGAAACAATTCATGTTAGCTATAAGGAATTGAATGAGTTTTTTTCTGAGCTCGGGACTTAATACCGTGCCCAGGTGGACCTTACGATCAGGCAGGCGTCCGATCAATATGACTTGTTCCAGTTCTTCGACCGACTATTGATTTATTGGCGTCGGAATCGTCGGGGACTATGAAAGACTTGGGAACTCCGTAATCGTCATCTTCATCCATCCCCTGCTTCTCCGATTCTGTCAAGGCTGGTATCGGTAATTGATGCTTGGTTTCGTCTTTTGCCATCGGGTTCAGACCCTTCAATGTCTAAAAAACGGATACCAGGACCACCTCATTGACTGCGAATATATCTTTTGCGGCCGGTTGCTCTCTGTAAACTGTTTTAATTCCTCCAGGCATTGGGAATTTCAGCACATGGTGCAGTGTCGAGGATATTGCCCTCATGTTGTGAATCCATGGTCTCCAGAACAAAACATTCTACCTCATGTCTCCTTTGATCACGCAGAGCTTCATTTCCTGAATGGTCCCGTCGACGTTCACCGGTAATGTTATCTCCCCTTTAGTGGTCTCGCATGCCATGTTGAATTAGTTTAGAACCCTAACTGCAGGCACGAATTGGTCTTGCAAACCCAATTGTTCCACGACCCTCGATCTAATGATATTGGCCGAGCTACCTGGATCAATCAACACACGCTTAACTCGAGATTTATTTATGAGTACAGATATTACCAGTGCATCGTTGTGGGGCTGCACAATGTCTTCAGCTTCCTCATCGTTGAAAGACAGTGTCTCTATTGGTACGTAATCTTGAGTCCATTTTTCTCTCGGGATGGATATTTTGGTGCGCTTTAACATAGGCCCGTGGGGAACGTCGACACCACTAATGATCATGTTAATGACGTGCTGAGGTTCCTCCTACTTGGTCTGTTTATTAGAATCTCTATTCCTGAAATGATTTTTGGCTCGATCTCTCAGGAACTCACGAAGATATCCGTTGTTGAATAACCGGGCTACCTCCTCCCTTAATTGTCGACAATCCTCTGTTCTATGGTCGTGTGTTCCATGATACTTGCATATTAAGTTGGGATCCTTTTGGGATGGATCGGACAGTAGAGGTCAAGGCAACTTGGTGTCTCTGATACGTCCGATGGCGGATACGATACCAGCAACATCGACGTTGAAGTTGTACTCTGATAACCTCGGTGCTTCCTTAGGCCCGACGGGCTTGTCAAAGCCGTTTTTGCTCATGAGTCCCCGATTATTTTGACTCTGATCGATCCTCCTTTCATTTCTCACAAGGTTTCGTCCAGTCCGTTACCCCTACGATCACCGTTGTACGGCTGATATCGATCCCTACTTGACCTTGGTTCACGATCAATGTCTCTTTTGGGTATGTCACTAGCTCGTATAGGATAACATATCCTAAAGGGGCCCCAAGTTGATCATCTTCGACTCTAATCTTTTATTGATATCGGTTATGCACATCGCCCCAAGTTACGACCAAATATTCTACCATATTTTGCTTCAACTGCTGTGAAGCCAACGAGCTTTGAGTATTGAGTCCTTGGGTGAAGGCCTGAACGGCCCAATCGTCTGCCACCGGTGGCAGGTCCATCCGTTCCATTTGAAATCTTGACACGAACTCCCTGAGCATCTCGTTATCTCTTTATTTTACCTTGAAAAGGTTCGATTTCCTGGTCTCGTCCTTGATGGCTCTGGCGTGTGCTTTTACAAAAGCATCCGCAAGTATGGCAAATGAGTCAATAGAATTGGGGGGGGGGAGGATAAGTTGTAATACTATATCATAACTCCTTTTGACAAGATCTCCCCGAATTTTTTCAGCAAGACAGATTCAATCTCATCATCTTCCAGGTCGATCCCCTTGATGGCACACGTGTATGAGGTCACATGTTCATTTGGGTCAGTTGTCCCGTTGTACTTAGAAATTTCAGGCATGCAAAACTTTTTAGGGATCGGATTCGGAGCTGCACTTGGAAGGAAGGGTTTCTGAACAAACGTTTTTGAGTCTAGGCCTTTCAATTGTCGGTGGCGCGCCAGGGATTTGGTCGACCCTGAAGTTGTAAGTCTCCACCTTCTTGTCATTCGCTTCGATTTTTGGTTCTCCCGTTTCTACCCGCCTTTTCAATTCCTCGATCATCTTTATTATCTCGGGGTTGGTCCCGGGTTCAGCTTCATTTGGCCTATCAGCGGCTGGTTCATTTCTGTGAGTGTTTTTCCGGGATGATTCGGGCTTAACTCTACTGGGAGTGCGACTTCAGTTCTGCAGTTGGGCTATCGCTGCCTGCTGGGCCTACAATATTTCGAATATCACCCGTAAGTTGATCCCATCTCCTTCACCGTCACGAGTATTTTGGGCTACCGACCAGACTCCCCTGCGGATGTTGTTCTCAGGATCAGTGGACAAATTTGTGTTGATGGCCACATGTGAGCTGGCGTCAAAAGGGTCCGCGACCGGAATTCCGTTGGGATCGGCGAGGGGCACCTCGTTACCGGGTGCTATATTGTTGTTCTCGCCATGGTGGACAGGCTCAGTATCCGTGTTTAGAGGGGCAGATTGGGAGTTCGAATTTTAAACGCGGACCTGAAATCAAAGACACTTCAAAAAACAAGTGTGAAGTAGGGTGTATTATGGAAATTTATATCAAATTGCCACTATTATCCTTATCCCCACTGTGGGTGCCAAACTGTTTACCCTCAAAATCGGATAACAATTAAATTTGTAAACGGTTTTAAGGATACACAGATTAATTTGATACAAACGATAAATTGGATTAAAACGAACGAATAGAAATACAGTAAATTCAAACCAAGCGGGGAAGATGTCTTCAGCCTTAGTGAACTATTTGCCCTTGATCCAGGTTCACAATGGTCAATATTGATGAATGAAAGAAAAGCTTAGAATAACGATGAAATAATAGTATATTGCCTTGGAATGCGTGTTACAACATGCTTAATGAATCATAAGACGGGAATTCTACTCTAAGTATAACTCTATAAAAGATAAAATCTTCTGTTTAACTGATTGCCGATTTTTTATCGATACGTGCCGAGATCCACGCCGTGATATCCGGCCGACCACAGATATTACGGCCTCATGTTGGTCATGCTTGATTTCCCGGCGACGCTCTCTGAAATCCTTCAGGTTTTAAGTCGATCTCGAATCATGGCCCCGATATTATCGAGGGTCGATGGTCGTACTCTGACTCGAGGATATCCTTGCTTCGATTCCGATTTTTTGCAATCATATCTCGAGCTTGTTTTACCCTGTTGGAGGCCGGATTGTATCATGAGCCTGGTTTTTACCGGTACACAGAAATTGTGACGTTTTTTTGTTCGTTCATCTTACTGTTTTTTGTGCATATTTTGCAATAATCTTCCAAACCATGAGCGAAAAGAGATAGGGAAAAAAATATGGGCGGAGAGAGAGAGTAAGACGATAAAGAGAGATAGATGAAGGTTACGAGAGAGAAAATATATAGTAAAATAACTTTTTGGGGTTTTAATTATACAATGCCAATTTTTTTGAGCTACCTTTGTCAAATATAATTTAAGGCTAAATATTTTATGTTATCACCCGATGTTAATTACTCTTAATTCTTTTTCTTTCATATCTTTTTTCAAATCTTTAAGGACCGTTTGTCCATAGATTTTGTCAAAATAAACTTGGGTTTTATTTGACAAACACATGTTTGGCCATAGATTTTGCTTATATTTTGGCCAAATCTCAAATCCCAAAACCAGCTCAATAGCTGGTTTTAGGCCAAAATATCACTATTATATATTTTAAAAATTGTCCCAATCTTTTGTATTTTATAAAAGAGCCCACTATTTATTATTTTATAACGATGTTGTTTCGTCTTCTTGGTCATCTGATAATGTATCATGTAGTTCATTATAAAAATGATAATTTTGTATCAAATTTATTTATGTTCAGGACTATGATTTGTGATAATATAATGAATGTTATTGATAATAGTACTGTTGAGTATTTGTGATAGTTTTTAGAACTTGTGGGTATAAGTTATGTTTTATATTTTTTTAAATTAAACTTCACCCAAAACAGATGTTTAAACACATTTTTATCTTTAAACCAAATTTCACCCAAATCAGATTTTTTCAGAATAAATCTGAAAATCTATGGTCAAATGCCATCTAAGTTAAAATGTTGTTGAGACGTGGGCTAAAAGATGACCGAAGTCAAGCAAACTCGAAATGGGCCGACAATTGATGCAGCCCTCACCATTATTTCTTTTTCTTTCTTTTTTCCTTCTCTAGTTTTTCATTACAGTCTATAAACCTCTTAAACCCTAGGCCAATCCCTTTCTCCATTCCCCATTCGGAGATAGACGAGAGAGAGAGAGAAGTGAAGGCTGAGTGGGTTGTACATGGCGTTGTACCTCTTGTACGAGTCCGCGTCCGGGTACGCTCTGTTCTTGGCACATGGGCTTGACGAAATCGGCCAGAACACTGAGGCAGTTCGAAACTCAGTTACCGATCTCAACCGCTTTGGGAAAATCTTAAAACTTGCTGCTTTTAGTCCATTTGAATCTGCTCTTGATGCCCTTAACCAATGCAATGCTGTCTCTGAAGGTCAAGACCTGTAAATGCGATTCAATTTATTTTTTGGCTGTAAAAATTTAATGTAATCCCTCTTTGGGTGTCTTGCATGTGTAGTTAGCTGTACTACTTTGCTTAAAATAGTCATCTAGTGTTTGTTTTTCAGCACAGATAAAAATTGGCTTAAATGAGTAGAAGTTAAAGCAATAACTCTAAAACTAGTTGTAGTAATATCTCGTTTCATTGTAATATCATGCCTAGAAGAGTGTATTCCTAAGCATTTTATCATAAATTGAGTAGTTTTATGCCAACTGTCAACACAACTCTCATCCTTCCTCCTTTATTGGATCTTCTGATGCGCGCTAGCATAAGATGCTGTGTGAAAAAGGGGAATTATTGTGATTAGGTTGCATCTTGAAGAAAGTAAAAGTTATCATTTTTATTTTCCACCAATACTTTAGTTGTGGTCAGGAAATAGATAATTATGTTGCTTTCATTAAGTTACAGATTCTTATCGGTTGTTTCGTTTGTATTAGATAGTTTTTCAATGCCTAGCAGCGAAAAAACTAGAAAATGATGACTTGATAGATGAACATAAATGTTTCCTACTAGCTGAGATTCTTTGGATTAGCAGTAGAATACAGGAAATGTAGGGGCAGAAATTGTGGGGTCCTGCTGTGCTAGTATTTTTATTCCCTTACCTTTGTTGATTAAGTTTATTGGCCTGACTGGGTTTTAAAAATTTGCGTGACTTGTCTCTCAGGGCAAATGACTGATGAGCTAAGGAACTTTTTGGAGCTTACTCTCCCAAAAGTTAAGGAGGGTAAGAAGCCGAAGTTCAGCCTAGGATTGGCAGAGCCTAAGCTCGGGTCACATATTCATGAAGTGACTAAGTTTCCCTGCCAAAGCAATGAGTTTGTTCTTGAACTTTTACGTGGAGTGCGCTTGCATTTTGACAAGTTCATTGAAAACCTAAAGGTTTGTATTGTAACTTGAATCTTTCTTCGGCTGTTTTCAATATTTTGCAGTTGGGCACTGTGTGTCTTACAAGTTTAAACATGCTGCGTAGACATGACTTGTTACTTATTCTTTTCTCTGTTTCTTGTGTAGTCTGGTGACCTGGAGAAAGCCCAACTTGGCCTGAGTCACAGTTACAGTAGAGCAAAGGTTAAGTTCAACGTCAATCGTGTTGACAATATGGTTACTCAGGCTATTGTCCTTCTTGATACTCTTGACAAAGATATAAATACCTTTGCAATGAGAGTCAGGTAAGTTCCCCCTTTGTGTATAGTCTTGTTTTACTTGATACTGTCATCTTCCATAATTATTTAGGTAATGCATTTAAACTTTTTTATGGGCATGATTCCGTAGTGTCCATGTGCATGTGCTACTTTCTTAGACACTTGATATATGCCTGTAACTGACTTGCTGTCTTCCCCCTTCCAGTTTATCTCGTGACTGAAATAGATTAAACCACCATCTATGCCTCTGTTCAGTATCCAAACCAATTGCAGTATAGGATATGTGCGTGTGTGCATGTGTATAATATTACTTAAAGACCATCTTCCTGCCAATTCCCATTCGTTTTGCATTTGTGTAATGTCATGGTTTTCTGTCAAATGATTATGCAGAGAATGGTACTCATGGCATTTCCCAGAGTTAGTGAAGATTATCAATGACAATTATCTATATGCTAAAGTTGCAAAATTCGTTGATGACAAATCCCAGTTGTCCGAAGACAAACTTGCCGACTTAACAGAAATAGTTGGAGATGAAGATAAAGCAAAAGAAATTGTAGAAGCTGCCAAAGCATCCATGGGTATGCTATCCTTTAGCAAGCCATAGAGAGGATGTTGATACATTTTATTTACTTCTGTCCCTCTAATTTTCAGGCCAGGATTTGTCCCCAGTTGACTTGATTAACGTCAAGTTATTTGCACAGAGAGTAATGGACCTTGTTGAATACAGGAAGAATCTTTATGATTATCTGGTCACTAAAATGCATGACATAGCACCAAATTTGGCTGCTCTGATTGGTGAAATCGTTGGTGCCCGTTTAATTTCTCATGCTGGTAGTCTCACAAATCTGGCAAAGTGCCCCTCTTCTACCCTTCAGATCCTTGGTGCTGAGAAGGCACTTTTCAGGTAATGAACACTTCTTATAAATGTTTCACGCATCTTTAACTTCTTGCATATCTGAGATTTTGCCTAGGCCCAATTTCACAAAATTATTAGGTGCACGTATGTGGCTTTATATATTTCTTGGTTACTTGGCACATTGCATGATTTACTTCTTTTTAAATCACATCCCAATTTTCACTTTCTCCCTCTTTTTTCTTTTTCCCTTCAGAGCCTTGAAAACCAAAGGGAATACACCAAAATATGGTCTCATATTTCATTCTTCCTTCATTGGCCGTGCAACTGCTCGTAACAAGGGTCGGATGGCTCGTTTTCTTGCAAACAAGTGCTCTATTGCTTCCCGTCTTGACTGTTTCTTAGGCAAGTCTCAGTAAGGGCGTACAAGTTACGATCAGTTGCTTTTTATTTCCTACGCAATTGTTATTTATCTTTAACTTGTGGTTTTTTCATGTGCAGACAAAAGCACTACTGCTTTTGGAGAGAAACTCCGCGAACAAGTTGAGGAGCGACTAGACTTTTATGACAAGGGGGTTGCACCTCGTAAAAACCTAGATGTAATGAAAGCTGCTATTGAAACGGCCGAAGACAAAGGTGTGTGTTTTTACTTTTGAGATAGGTTTGAGGTAAAATATGAAGTCTGAACGTTCTGAAAATGAAACACCACTTCTGTAGGAGTAGAGGGGTAGGACGCCCGTCCTCTTTTAGGCTATAGGAGAAATGTATGCATGTGTGTTTGTACATTCACGTGTACGTACATATACATGTACAAACTGTATGGTATGCAGTGGCGAAGCCACATGGTTACAAGGGTGGTGAACTACCCTTCGTCAAAAAATTGCACTGTATATATAGATAAAATGTTATGTTTTAGAGGTATATAACGCATATTGAACACCCTTTGTCGGGATTGTTTTTCACTTCTTACAAATTTGAATACCCTTGAGTAAATTCCTAGCTTCGCCACATGGTATGTATGTGCATGTATGTATTATAGGATATACAACTAGAGTATATTACATGGACATGTCATTCAGACTAGAGGATGTGTTTGAGCCCATATGTTATGCACTAGAATACCTAGACGGTGCACAATTTTCTTATGTTGTTGCACTGTTTCATACAAGTTCTGCTGGAGTTGTGTTGCTGAGATGCTTGTTTGATAAATGGCCCCCAAATTATTATCTGCATGAATGACTTCCAACGGAATAACATGCACATATTTCTTGGCTGGACATCACTTTAGCTCCTTTTGCTTAGCATCATCTGCTGGATCTTCATTTTTATTTCTCCAATAAGATGTATTGATCCTTGGTGCTGCTAATTTTTCTGATGCAGACATGGATGTTGATGAGGCAGCTAATGAAGCTTCGACAAAGAAAAGCAAGAAAAAGAAATCGAAAGCTGAGATAACAGAAGGTGGACAACCAATGGATGAGGATAAACCATTTGTTGATAGAAATGGTGATGCCTCTGAAGAGCCCAAATCCGAAAAGAAAAAGAAGAAGGAGAAGCGGAAATCAGAACAGGAGCCAGAGCATGAAGAGGATCAGACTGCAGGTAATGGGAACGGTATGAGTGAGGATGGAACAGCAAAGAAGAAGAAAAAGAAGAAGAGTAAGGAAGAAAATGGAGAGGAACTCCCTGCTGCAAGTGAAGGTAAAAAGAAAAAGAAGAAGTCCAAGGCCCAAGATGATGAATAAATCTGTAAGGTCTTGCCCACCTGATTTAAGCCATGGCAGGCTTCATTACTTTCACATCTCCTATTCACCTCCGCAAAATAGTATGTACGTCCCATTTTGGTTCACTCCTAGGTATTTTGTACTATTATTTTTGTAGTTTATGGTTAGCATCTTGGAACAAAATTACTGTTGCAACGTTCTGTCTTCTCTGATTGATGTGCAGTTGGTTTCATCTTTACTAGTTTGGAGTGTACCGTTGTTGCCTTGTTGGTGTGCGCTTTAGGGCTGTACACTTTTAGCCAATTCCATATCCATTGTAAGCCCCCTTTTCCAGCTCAGTCACCGTTGAAAAAGCAACATCCTCTTTATATCCTTGTTTACATTCTCTTCATCAGTGTTCTAGTGGACGAGGCACTGAAATATGCTTATGATCTGTCCAGGAGTATCTGTACATAGAAAAGAAAATTATTCCGCTTTTCTTATCATACAGTAAATATTAATCTACTTGATTGTGTAAGATAGTTAGGATGAACTGGACGCGTTATTTGGCATCAGGGGTGTACAAAAAATAAATTCAACTATGGTTTGGTTTAGTGTTGGAAAAAAAATAACATCATAATTGGTTTGATTTGGTTTTAATTAAAAAAGATCAATTCAAAATCAAATCAACCTGACATTATATATATATCTATATATATATACAAGTTTTAAAAATATTTTATACGTAAAAATATTTATTGCAATGCAATTTATGAATATTTCTTAAATTTTTCATAGTTCTCTTTCAACTTATTATTTCAAGCTTGGGCTTAGTATTTTTAAATGGTCCAATACATTATATAGCCCATAAATATTAGTAATTCAAATAAAATTCAAAGCAAAACTAATTCAATATTAATGCTAACAAAAGAAATTCAATAATTATTGGATATATTTATTTAGTTTTGCATTGGTTTAGATAATGAAAATGCATAACTTATTTTTTTATTGTTTAGCCATCCAAGTAATACTTAGTACTTATTAGTCGTACCTATTAGTCATACTTATTTTAGCATGACTTAATTTTAGATTAGGTTCATTTTTATTATGACTTATTACTTAGCTATATTTGTTTTATACGATTTTATTATCTTTATTGTTGAATATTTTAGTACAATGTCATGACTCATCTCACATTATTTTGTTGGATAACACCTTATATAGTTGTATCCTATTAGGAATAAAAAAATATTTGGAGCACAAGTTGCATATTTTATGCTATGAAGATTTTACATGAAAAATCCGAAAAACCCGAGATTGAAAAACCTAATTTTTGTTGGTTTGGTTAGATTTATAGATTTAAAAATCCACCAAAATTGGTTTGGTTAGATAATTAAAAAATTCGAGTCAACCCGACTTATATACACCCCATTTAACATGAAATATTGGCTTTACCTTGGAAATAAAGTTATTTTGTCCAGTAATTTTAGACCTTGAGGTTTAAGGAAGACTTATAATCTCCCCGCATATCTCCCAGAATAAGTACTATCTATGAAGGAAGAGCGTTTATCAGTAAAAATATTTAAAAGTGCACTCTGTTTAGTTCGTAATTCCACTTTCGACAAAAACTACCTAGTTCCCTTAAAAAGAAAAAGAATGATCTATATGCTTGTTATAAACCTACATTTTTTTGTTTTTGTTTTTTGTCTCTTACTTAGTTCGTAGTAGTATTTGTTTTTCCTACACAAAGTTAAAATAACATTTCCTTTTCCAAATGTTAAGATATGTTGTTTCACTTAGAACTGCTCAATATGTTTTTTTTTATTCGTGGTCACATGGTCTCGTCATGAAAAGAAAGAATTATGTCCAATTAATTATAGTAGCATTTTGTTAATTGGAAGGTATTGTCAAGTACCAGAAAATGAAAAAAGTTGTTGTCTTTCTGTATTGTATTTTTCATGTAGAAGACGGTTCATGATATTAGTAATACTATTATTGGAAATTATATGCTTTTACGTCAAGTTATCATAATTTTTTTTATTCCATCTATTTATCTATATAAACTGAAAAGATGAATAACCAGGAGGGGATCCAAGTGCATACTTATGAGTGCTTAAGCACCCACCAACTTCAGTAAAAACTTTATTAATTATGCAGAAATTTCTTAAAATTTTGATATATAGAATGAGTTAGCACCCATTGGTCTGGAGGAGCTTTGGCCTAAACATACTCTATCCGGTTCATAATAAGTGACCTTTTGGCCTTTGACACACTCCTTAAGCAAATATTAATTCCTAGAAAAAAAAGATTTTTACCTATCTATACTACATATGAAACTTATTCTCTCCCTAATCAAGTTTTAACTTAATTACATGGTCATATGCAATCTACCAATTATACACAAATTAGTTTTAAATGAGTATCCCTTGAATGTAGCCTTTTAATTTAATAAATCCCTTTAAACCCTCACAATACCTTTCTTACCCAGACAAACCCCAATCATAGTACTTTCTAAAGGATTTTTCTCTTTTTTCTCTTTGAAATCAACCCTCTTTCTACACCTATTCTACAAGGTTTTTTTTCCTTCTAAAGCTCATAATTTTCTCTAACAATGGCGAAGAAAGGGATTAATTTTTCCATGGCTGGAGTTTGGAGCTTTTCTAGGCTTCCTCTTTTCTTGTTGGCGTTCCGATGGCGGGCTAGCAGCAGATGAATATTAATTATTTGGCTCGATTATTCGAATTAAAATTGTCAATCAATAAATTTTGAAGGTATTTGACTCTCCACCATTGATAATCATTAAAAAGGTTCAAAGCTTTGAATTCGGATTTTCAAAAAATATTTTTTGTTTGGATTGGGTGTTATTACAAATGATTGGGAATATTCTATAGAGTTTATATCTCGATTTTGAGGGTATTTGGTGAAGATTAGATTTGATTTTGGCTGTATTTTCAGATTGAAATTCGAAGAAGAAGAAGAAGAAGAAGAAGATATATATATATATATATATATATAAAATTGTGTTAACATTGTATAATAGTTGTATGAAATTTATATGAAAACTGTATTTGGTTGTATTTTATTTATAATTGCATTTTTTTTAATGTTGTATGAAAGATGAAAATTAATTGTATATTGTATGAGTCGTTGTATGAAATTTATATTTAAGTTATAAATACTATCTTTTTACATAAAGTTGTTGATATATATCAAAATTGATTAAGCGATGAAGTATTGATTAAAATTTCAGAGAGGAAGAAAAAAAACCACATACAAAATATATACAAATCATATACAAAATATATACAAAAGACATATTGTATAAAATTTGTGTGAAAATTATATTTAAGTTGTATGATGTTGTAGTTGTATTTAATTGGGTAAGAATTATGTATGAAAGTTGTAGATAAGTTGAAAATAAGTTGATACTGTATAATTAGTTGTATGATTTTTTTTTTAGTATGTACGTTGTTGTAAATATATCAAATGTGTATTAAATTTGTACGAAATTTATTTTTAATTTATATGTTATTGTACCATACATTATTCTTTTCTTACTCGATTGTTTAAAGAAAGAAAAGTAGAGAATGAATTCCAAATTGACTCATCTGCACCGATTCATGTTTGTTTAAACCGAAAAACTTGAATATTGTAGCAGCAATAGTGACTGATAATGGTAATCCATAAGTAACTGATTTGATTGCACATGCTAAATTAACTATTAGCGTAAAGTTTTTTTAAATAAATTTTTTGGAGTTGCGCTACAATATACTTTTTCGAACTTGCTATTCTGATTCTTGATGATAGCCCTAAAGTTGAAAACGATGGAAGTTATGACCTGCCGTTGGCTTAACTTGAAAATGAAGAACTGATATTGGTTTCTATTTAGGAGGGAGGCGGCAAAAAGAGAGAAGAGTTGTACTAATTGTGGCTTAAAATAGGTAATACACAACTGGAAGGAGTCTTATTGAAAGAGAGTAGAGAGAAAATAGAAAAAAGGATGTAACTAAATCTCCTAATTTAAGGTACTAATAATATATTGTATATAATTTGTAAGTAATCCTTGTTCAGGACGGGTAATATACAAAATTAGGCCAATTTTAGTAAATAAGTTTTAAATATTGTATAGGAAGGAAAAAATCTCTTTGATTAATAAGGGAAAGATATTTTTTGTGTTTTAGTATTAATAACACATATTTTAAAAGCTCCAAAAAAATTTTATTTACACAAAGCCCCATACTCTTTCCCCCTCCTTTCTTTTCCTACCTTCCCCTTTTCCTCCCCAAAACAATCTCGAGAGATGTTAAATATCTCTTACGTCTCTCTAGATATTCAAACATCGTGAGTGATATTTTAAAATATTTTTACGAGACATCTTTAGAAATATTTGTCCTGAAACTTCACTTTATTAAATCCCAACCACTCTCTTTTTCTCGCATTAAGATTGATAATTTGGGTACCGAATGTAGCACCTATTGATAGCATGATAAGTGGTCCCAAAATTCCTGGGGAGGACATCATCAAGATCTTCTCCTTTTTCAGCAAAAAAAAAAAATGAAACTTGGGCAACCTTTCATTCCACATCCATGAGGGTCTCATCCATACTATCAACAACTCTTTCATCCCTGTTAATAGTGAGAAGGATGACAACCCCATACGGGGCCTTAATACTAGTGGTCTATTCTCTTCAAACTTAGTCTACTCATTTCTTTACTCCCAAGGGAGTACCCTCTCAGCTCAAGATACCTCCTTCACATGGATTGAGAAACTAGATGTCCCAAATAAGATCAAATCCTTCACCTGGCTCCTAGCTCACTCTAGACTGCCTACCAACAAATATCTCCATAACGTAGGGATCCATTTAAACCTTTCTTGCACTTTCTGCAATTACCCTGAGGAATCCATACATCACATATTCAATGCACCAATACAAAAGCTTTCTGGTCTAACTTTTGCCAATGTTCCCCTAATCAAGCACTAGATCAATCATTCCATCTTAACCCAACCTCTTAGAATGATATTTGGTCTAAACTTAAGAATATTACTTTCAATGACAACATCTGGTGGAAGTTCCTCATTCCCTTATGCTTTTGGAACATCTAGCTAACTAGAAACAACAATTTGTTCAACAATAAGAAGGACCACTAACCAGTCCAAAATATCATTGCCAGGGCTATGGAATACTACCATGTGGCCAGAAACAAATCGCAAAGGCAGTGGACTACCATCCGGGTTAAGTAGGAAACCCCTGACAAGGATACTTACAAACTAATTACTGACTCCTCCTCCTTTGGGAACCCAAGGACAGGGGGTATGAGAGGTGTAATCAGGAACCATTTGGACGACTTGGTTATTGGTTTCATAAAAGGCTTTCCGAACATCACTAACAACCTAGAAGAATTAAGCGCTTTATTCCAAGGCCTTAGATTAGCAGTAGAACATAACCTAACTCCCCTGACCATTAACACTGATTCAATGGAAGTTATTAAGATGTTAAATACTGGTTATTTACCTTACAATCCTATTATCTCTGAATACAGGTCTTTGATGGATCGATTGGGGAACCTAGGGAGAACCAGTAATCAGCCATAACTTCAGGGAGCAGAACCAGGTGGCCGACCTTCTAGCTAAAGAGGGAGCAAAGACGAAGCTTTTTGACAAGACATGAATTTTGATAGTTCCTCCGGTGTTTTGCTAACGATGCAATATGGTCATACATATTAAGAACCACATTTAGTAGGAAAAGTATGCGGTGTAATATTAATGACACTCTAACTAATAACTAGTAGTCGTACCCGCGCGATGCGCGATTAATATTAATTTAATTAAATTATGATCGGACTTGTTTGAAATATTAGATCGTATTAATTTAATAAATTTCAATTTCATCTTATTTGTCAATATGATATGCCCAATAATAAAATCTTTTTTGTCTGCACACTTTCTTTTTGTAATATAAGAGAAGATATATATTTTATTAATGTTAAAATATTTTTTATTTTAAATTTTATTATGTTGTTGTCAATAATATTATCTGAATTTTAATGAATAAAATCTCTATTAAATTAAAGGGACTTATATAGTCAATTAGTTATTTTTTATTATGTATTTTTCTTTATTATATTATTCAATATTTAATATAATTATATTGTTAATAGAAATTTTTATTAGCATATTACTTTGTTTAATATTTTTGTCTACTACTTTTTTTTTTGTAATATAATAGAAGATATATATTTTATTACTCTTGAAATATTGTTTTTATTTTAATTTTATTCCAATATTCTCAATAATATTGTCTGAATTTTAATGAATAAAAGCTTTATTAAATTAAAGAGACTTGTATAGTCATTGAATAACTTTTTTGTTTTATATTTGTTTTGTTATACTTATCCAATATTTAGTATTTTTACATTGGTAATAGAAATTTTTATTAGCATATTACTTTGTTTAATATTTTTGTCTACTATACTTTCTTTTTTGTAATATAATAGAAGATATATATTTTAGTACTCTTTAAATATTTTTATTTTAAATTTTATCCTTATGTTCTCAATAACATTATCTGAACTTTAATGAATAAAATCTCTATTAAATTAAAGAGACTTATATAGTCACCGAATAACTTTTTTGTTTTGTATTTTTCTTTATTATATTATCCATATTTAGTATTATTTCATTGTTAATAGAAATTTTTATTAGCATATTACTTTATTTAAATTTTTGTATGCTACTTTCTTTTAATAATATAATAGAAGATATATATTATTATAATTTATATTTTGTTCTATTATTCTCAATAATATTTTTTGAATAAATAAACTTTGTAGTTTTAAAATGAAAAACAAAAATTATTAAGGAAAACAAAGAAATTTTTAATTGGCATTATGTTTTGTAATTTTAGTTTTTTATTTTAAAATAATTTAAAAACTCCAACTTGAAATTACCCTCCAATTTGAATGGACAGTTGTTTTTGTTAATTTTCGTTATTTATTATAAAATATTTTATTTTATTATTTTGTAAATATTTAAATACAAAAATAATAACTAATAACTAATTATTAACTAAATAACTAATTATTAACTACTTAAACCATGTGGTTTTTTTCTAGGCTACCACTTGGCTTAAGGAGATGGCTTTTTCCTCTCCTTTTAATAATATATAGATTGTTCTCAATAATATTATCTGAACTTTAATAAAAAAAATGTCTATTAAATTAAAGAGACTTCTACAGTCATCGAATAACTTTTTTGTTTTGTATTTTTCTTTATTATATTATCCATATTTAGTATTATTTCATTATTAATAGAAATTTTTATTAGCATATTACTTTATTTAAATTTTTGTATGCTACTTTCTTTTAATAATATAATAGAAGATATATATTTTTATAATTTATATTTTATTCTATTATTCTCAATAATATTTTCTGAATAAATAAACTTTGTAGTTTTAAAAAGAAAAACAAAAATTATTAGGGAAAACAAAGAAAATTTGAATTGGCATTATTTTTTGTAATTTTAGTTTTTTATTTTAAAATAATTTAAAAACTCCAACTTGAAACTACCCTCCAATTTGAATGGACAGTTGTTTTTGTTAATTTTTGTTTTTTATTATTAAATATTTTATTTTATTATTTTATAAATATTTAAATACAAAAACAATAACCAATAACTAATTATTAACTAAATAACTAATTATTAACTACTTATGCCATGTGGTTTTTTTCTAGGCTACCGCTTGACTTAAGGAGAGGGTTTTTTCCTTTCCTTTTAATAATATATATATATACTTTATTTAAATTTTTGTATGCTACTTGCTTTTAATAATATAATAGAAGATATATATTTTTATAATTTATATTTTGTTCTATTATTCTCAATAATATTTTCTGAATAAATAAACTTTGTAGTTTTAAAAAGAAAAACAAAAATTATTAAGGAAAACAAAGAAATTTTGAATTGGCACTATCTTTTGTAATTTTAGTTTTTTATTTAAAATAATTTAAAAACTCCAACTTGAAACTACCATCCAATTTGAATGGACAGTTATTTTTGTTAATTTTCGTTTTTATTATAAAATATTTTATTTTATTATTTTATAAATATTTAAATACAAAAACAATAACCAATAACTAATTATTAACTAAATAACTAATTATTAACTACTTATGCTATGTGGTTTTTTTCTAGGCTACCACTTAGCTTAAGGAGAGAGCTTTTTCCTCTCCTTTTAATAATATATATATAGAAGATGTTGGCCACTTGACAACCATACAAACATGTTTGTGCTTTTATTATTATTTAATTAAGTATCTAGTTTACCAAAAAAATGACCAAAAAAATGAAGAAGTGATTTTTTTTGTTATGAAAATAATTATATTGTGGATGTTCATTTATTACTCCGCTATAGATAATTTTCCTGAAGAAGATTATCCATTTAGTACTATGTTGAAGTTTATCTACAAGCAGCTGATGCAAGCAGGTTGCAAGCAGCTCAATGAAATGATTTGCAGCAGCTTCTTATTAAACAGGCATGTTGCAAGCAGCTTCATGCAGACAACTTACAAGCAGCTAAAGAAAAGCCTTGCAGCTGCTTCCTGAAAAGCCTCGCAGCTGCTTCCTTTCTTCTATAAATAGAGGAATTTTCAGTTCATTATGTACACAAGTTTGAATAATATATCAGTTTCTCTCTATACTTGTCTTTACTTTACAGTCTTTATTTTATAACACGTTATCAGCACGAGACTCTGTCATCAAGTAAGTGAAAAAATTGTTATGTGGCTCCAAAAATTTTGGGAATTTGAAATTGGGTCCTTGTATTATGTTGAGGAAATTCTAGAGAAACTTGAATTTCAAGAAATTGAAAACGAGAGGGGACAATCGGAAAAACAGAGTGAGAACGAACAGAAGGGGTTTTGGACAAAATCGAGGATTTCTCTTCTGATTTTCGGTTTTAATTTTCTTGTATAAAAATTATCAAAAGAAAATTTTGTTTCTTCTCACTACAAAAATGGTTTAAGATTTGGATTTCTATGGTGTTGCGGAGACGGAGTTGATTTCGACTATCCGTTTCTGAGTTCGAGGTCATGGATAAAGGTTTTAGTCCCCTGGTTTATTTTCTCACTTAAATTTCGGTCAACGTTTGGTGAGGTTTCCGGTGAGGCCTCCCAGTGGAGATCTTGTCCGCGGTTCTGACGCTTGTGTTTCAAAGCTGGCGCACAATTAAACTTCAGATTCGTTTGAGTGTTCATCTCCGATGCAAGACGAATCATAAGACACATTATATCCTTGAGGTGGTGAGTTTTTCTTCTTGCCAATAGTGATGTAGATATTACTTACATCTGGAGTGGCCAAATTTGCATAATTTAATTTGAGCCTTTTGCTTATATTTTAATATCTTTATCATCGCTTGCTTGGTTATATATTACGTGTACAGTGCGTATTTTAGTATTTGCTTTCATCCTAATTATCTTAATCAAGGATTACGAAGTGGATAACATTGTTAGATCCACTTAAACTCTAGCAGAGTTTGCAAGAAATATACAACCACCATAAATGGTTATGTTTCGTATATCTCATTGTAACTAAATTTTGTTAACCACCAGAAGTGATAATTTAGGCTTTTTATGGTTACAATTAAAGATAAGCTAGAGAAATATTCTTTATATTATATGCACGCCTCGATATGCTCCTGAAGTAGTAAATATTTTAAAAGAGGTTGAAACACCATAATTTGATGTGGTTAATGCGTGTTCAGATAATTATATTCGATTTCCTGAAGGATGAGAATTTCTGATAAATATTAATCCATTCCCTGAAGTGAATGTGATAATATTAATAAAGTCATAAATATAAACGTGCTCTTGATGTAAATATATTGCAATTACCTCCAGAAGAGGTAATATGATTGAGAGAATATATGCTCAATTTTTCGTATTTCAATTTACTCCTGAAGAAGTAACACAATTGAAATTTTCTTCCGAAGCAGGAAAATATTATGAAACTGTGTCTTTCTGTGCGTAAATAAAATAATGAGTTATTCAAAGTTATTTTTGAAGCACATTTTCATTCCCTGTAGTGAATGAAGAAATACCATAACTCATCTCCGGAAGAGCTAGAATAACAGATGATATAAATATTATTTTTGTAGCATAAAGATAATTGCCACACGTACTTGTTGTACGTAAAACATCTTGGATAATTATATTAAGTATCATTCTAAAGCAAAAGCATTCTTGTAGAATGTTTTCTACTACAACCATATTGATATACTATGGTTAGTTGTTATTAACTACCCCGAAGAAAATAACAACTCATGTATATTTCCCTGAAGGATGTAATGACTATGTAGTTGCCGATTTGATATAAAATATTCATATGTTAATGGCGTTTCTCTCTGAAGGAGACACAAAGTTGGTGGTAAAAATATTGAAATTCTTGATTTCTTACATTTATAAATTTAATATTGTCTTTATATTGTTAATTTGATTATAATTTTTTCTCATGATACCAGAAGTGTCTGAGCAATATTTGATAGTATAAAATGTATCAATAACTCCTGAAGAGCTAGATGTTTGTCTAGAAGACACATGGCACCAGTAGTGTCCGAAAAATATTAGATTGTGGATAATAAACGAAGGCTCTCGGAGAGCTTATATACAAATATATCATTCTTATTATATGATTATGGTCAAAACATATGATGTAGTAAACCCGAAGTTTACTGATACAAATGGCTATCATATTGAGACTACAAATGATTGAAAGATTGAAAATCTTCATGTTTCCACAATCATATGGGGTAAATATGTATGTGAAAAGTTACCCGCCTTATTATTCAAATTTGTACTATATCATGTATCACAGTATACCAGAAGTTTACTAATGCAAAAGCAGCCATAGTAAATCAAAAATTTACTGATACAAAAGTAGCCACAGTAAATCAGAAGTTTACTGATGCAAAAGTTTATGCCATAGTAAACCAAAAGTTTACTTAGAGATAGCACATGCCATGATAAACTTTAAGTTTTCATTTGTCATTTTTAAATGAGCTATTTGAGAATTCAGATAAGCATATACTGAAGAACTAGAAGATTCTTCAAGAATTCTCTTGTGTTGGTTGTTCTCATAATAACTTGATTATACCAACTAAAGTTGGGACTAAAATCTACGAATTCTGAAATATATAAAAGGTGAATATGAGCCCATTCACCTATCATGTGAACCACTTATAGATGCATATATAAGATGGTTACATGTATGTTTATTGTCAACCTGCAGTTTAACATTTGAAATTGTCTTTCTCAATTAAGAACATAATTTTCAGATTATGAAATCAAGATAATTCATCTTGATGATGCTGGTTTATATCCAAGCTAGTTTAACATTGAATACCTCCTATTAATGGCTAAACTATTGCTTATGAGAACGAAGCCTCATGTGTTGGTCTAAGATTTTCTAAATTGCATACAGCGGCACTTGTATGCATCAGACCAACAAAATATGATAAGTCATCCCCTCACAATTGGTTTAGGATCAGAAACCAAATATTTTTACTATCTAATAACTTTTGATGTGTGGTATATGATTAATTTCTCTACCACAATGCACAAAGATATGTTTTCCAAAGAAGATTTGGGATATATGTTGGTTTTTCTAACATTTGGGGGATGGAATAAAACAGTTGAAAAATATGCTATATGAATCGAATTATCATTAATATAATCATCGCTTAAAAGATAATTCAAGTCAAATGCCAGAAGTATTTACTGATCCAAAATTAAATATCATATTTCAGCTGCAAATGCTCCTATTAAAATTAAAATCCCTGAAGGATAGAGTTTACTGTACGCATGAAGCGTGGTAGATGTCACACCCCAAACTAGTGGAGGCACGACTAGCACTCGATACTGTATTCGATCGAGTTAGCCACTAAACATACTAGCTAACTAGACTGGGGGCCCAACAGATCGGGCAGCACAACATCTGAAATACTAAGCCTGTACCGTAAGGTTATGACATGAATAATAATAAGCCATATAAACATAGGTAGACAAGCCAAAATAATAAAATACTAGCTGGCCGATGAGGCCGTGATTGAAGACATACATGCCTATATATACATGCCAAGCCTATAGGCTGGAGACTGAAAGCAGCAAAAAAAGAAACCCAGAATATTGTGTCCACAATAGCCTCTAAGAGTGTCATAAGCACTGTCGGGGATAAGGCCCCAACTATAGCCAAACTGTACAACAAAAGTAACCATCCTATGAAAGCTCCAGGAAGAGGTGGAGCTTACCAAATCACAGCTGAACCCCGAAATCCTAGCGGAGGGGTCGATCAGAGTCCCTACCTGGACCTGCACACACGAAACAAAAATGCAGTGTCCCCAGGCAACGGGACATCAGTACGAATAAAAATGTACTGGTATGTAAGGCAGAAAGTAGAATCATACATAGCTGATGTAAAAAGGTAATAAAGATACCACCTGACACTGAAACTCTGATAGCCTCCATGGCCGACATCCGACCTCATCGTAATAAAATATGCATGGTATGCCCGTGTAATCGTATGTCGTGAATACATATATATTGATGTAAATGCATGACATACCCAACCAAATGCTAGCAATGGCGGTCTCTCCCGGTAGCTAACCGGTATCATATTGCCAACCTGTGGCCATCTGTACAATATATATAGTCTTTCGGGCAAATAGGCCCCTTACCTCCGATTATAGCTCGAAGTCCATGCATAATATGTCATGTATGATATGAACTTTGAATGCACATAATAGGCCATAACAAGAACTTAGCCAACCTTGGCTCATTGGTACTCTTATTCTCATAATCTCATAATCACCTTCGTATCGCATACAAATGTCTCGTGGAACCTCATATCTTTTTTAATAAGTTTGAAAACTTAACTCGACTTTTAGAAAGATAACTTAACTCTGAATATGTTCATAAAAAGCTTAAGGTGCTTCACTTAGTCCTTATACCTGATTTCTTGATAATTAGTAAAAGAAAGTATTTCAAAAAAAATCAAATATTTTAGTAGTTTAAACATAAAAATTATATTTGAGAATTTTGAAATCGACGTGTCACTTTAGAGATTTTAAAATACACTTTAACAAGGAAGAAGGACTGATCGCAAATACTAAATGCCTTTATTTTTAAGTCACACAACCCAAAGACGAATAAGAATTCATATATATGGACATATATTTAAGAAAGCCGACAAAATGACATATATAGATGTCGAATACCCTTTTTAACCGAACGAGTGGAATATCAACCTAATAGCATCATGAAAATACTTCAGCTACGATACCAATGCCTTTCACAGAAGGTCTTTCTAGCAACAGAATAGTAAAATATCACATTTGGCGTCTTAGGAATTTCTCAAAATTCGTGCTAAAAGGAAGGACGAAGCTTAGCCTTAACATACCTCTCCAACGAACGTCCGAATGCCTGTAGTTCCTTCACGAAAGTTGTTCCTTACGTCCTAAGCTTCGAAACCACTATATATATGCAGCTTATACGCACCTATAAATAGTTCATAAATGAGTTTAAATCAGCAGATTTGCCATATGACCCTAACTTAACGAAACGCCCGTAGAACTTTGTAAAAACGATCATAAAAGAGTCCCAAGATGATTACCTTGGCAAACCAAGTATAAATCCTGAAGAACCAGCAAGAACAACAATTTTCTATCTTCCAAAAATAGCTCCAAATACAGCTAATAGAAGGGGAAAATGATTGCAAAGCATAGAGATTGCGCTTCTAGGCACGGGGGCAAACTTTAACGATAGAAATCGTTAAAAACGTACCTTAATCACTCAAGAACACCATGAAACCCTCTCTTAAGCTTTCTCACTGTTTTGGGACGAAGATGAAATGTTTTGGAGCCTTAAAATTCGGATTTTCCGACTTATACCACTTGTTTGACCCGACCCGGTTCGCGACCCGATTTCAGCCCGGACAGTCCGCGGTAAAACAGTCATAACCTTTTACTCCAATGTCGGTTTGATGTGAGATTTCTTTGGTTGAAAACTAGACTCGTAGACCTTTGATTTGGTAGGTTTTGAGTCCTATAAATCTTTATATATTGGGAGAAATTATCTGATACATTTGACCCAAAGTTTAGAAAATTTATTAGAGAAATTTACGATAACTTTTGCCGACCTTTATTTCGCAACTTGCTTGACTCCAAAACTTAACATGTGACCAGTGTGATATTATAATACCTCATAACACATTATTCTTAGCATATTATACACTCTTAGTCTTATCCCACAGGTGCAAGTTAACTTAAACCTTCCGAACGCACGGGGTGCTACCCGAGCCATTTCTTTAACCATGAACCTTTGTTTAAGGGATTCCTTTGACTTAAAGCTTTAGTTCAGTTCCTTGATATTACCACACATTTTCAGTCTTATTCTCCCAATGTGCTATACCCAATCATATATACCTAATATAACCATGCCACGTTACGTATATTACGTAAGAGAAGAGAGAAACACCTGGGGTCTCACAGTCTCCCCCCTAAGAACATTCGTCCGCGAATGGGTCAAGTCAATTCCTTGGTTTCATTTCTTGTCCGCTAATACGTTATTTACGAGACTATATTTGTTACATTTGCAAAGCATAAATCAAATTCTGAAGATTCCAACTACTAGGTTTCGTATAGCTATCTCGCAATAAAAAATTTAAATTGTACTTTCAAGTCATTTAAAATCCAATTAAGTTACTGTAAAGAAATAATTGGCAATTATTTAAATGCGACTCACCTTAAGTCGTAAATAGGTGGGGGTACTTCTTCCTCATTTCCTCCTCAGCTTCCCAGGTCATTTCCTCGATGTTGTTATTTCGCCATAACACTTTCACGGAAGCCACTTCTTTAGTTCGAAGCTTCCTTACCTGCCGATCTAAAATAACTACTGGTACCTCTGCATAAGATAAGTCTTCAACAATGTGAATATCCTCAATGGGCGTAATACGTGAAGGATCTCCAATGCACTTCCGCAACATAGATACATGAAACACAGGATGGACTGCTTCCAATTCTAAAGGCAAATCAAGCTCGTACGCCACCCTACCAATTCTCTGAATAATCTTATACGGTCCAACATACCTGGGGCTGAGCTTCCCCTTCTTTCCAAATCGCATGACGCCCTTCATAGGCGATACTTTCAGGAAAACCCAATCTTCTACATCAAACTCTAAGTCTCGTCGTCGAACATCTGCATAAGACTTTTGCCGACTTTGTGCTGTACGCAGTCGGTCTCTAATAAGTTTTACCTTTTTCATTGCTTGCTGGACTAAGTTAGGACCTAGCAACTCTGCTTCCCCGACCTCGAACCAACCGATCAGCGACCTACACTTCCACCCGTATAGTGCTTCGTAAGGAGCCATCTGAATACTAGCTTGGAAGCTGTTATTATAAGCGAACTCAATAAGAGGTAGATGATCATCCCAACTTCCTTTAAAATCTAGCATGCAGGCACGTAACATATCCTCAACTGTCTGAATAGTACGCTCTGCCTGTCCATCAGTTTGCGGATGAAAAGCGGTGCTAAGATTTACCTGCGTGCCTAGACCCTTTTGAAAAGATTTCCAAAAATATGTTATAAATTGAGCCCCTCGATCAGAGATAATAGATAATGGCACTCCGTGAAGGCGAACAATCTCTCGAATGTAAACTTGGCATAATCCTCAGCTGAATATGTCGTCCTGACTGGCAGGAAATGAGCAGATTTTGTAAGCCTATCAATAATTACCCAAATAGAATCATACCTTCGTGGAGTGCGAGGCAAACCAGTGATGAAGTCCATATTTATCATGTCCCATTTCCATAATGGAAGCTCAATACACTGAGTTAGGCCTCCAGGCCTCTGATGTTCGGCTTTAACTTGCTGGCAGTTGGGACATTGGGCTACCATTTCCGCGATATCTTTTTTCATTCCATTCCACCAATAGATTTGTCGAAGGTCCCGATACATCTTTGTTGCTCCGGGATGAACTGCATATCTAGAATAATGGGCCTCTGAAAGAATCTTGGCACGGAGCTCTCCTACTGACGGTACATATAAGCGGCCCTGGTAAGGACTCCATCTCCAGTTAGCTCAAATAAAGGTTGTCGCTGCTGTGGAATACTTTCCCTCAGTTTTATAAGCTCAGGATCCTCGTGTTGTCGCTCTTTCACTTCAGTAACAAAAGAAGATTTTGCCGTATTCTGAACGAGAATGCGTCCACCCTCTGCATCTACCAAACGCACCTGCAAACTAGCTAGCTGGCATAGATATTTGGTCATCTTGACCTTATCAGCTTCAACATGGCTTAAACTGCCCATGGACTTCCGGCTAAGGGCATCAGCAACAATATTAACTTTGCCGGGATGATATAAAATATCAACATCATAGTCCTTTAGTAATTCTAGCCATCTTCTTTGTCGTAGGTTCAGCTCCCTCTGTTTAAATAAATACTGAAGGCTCTGGTGGTCTGTGAAAACATCAATATGAACCCCATATAGATAATGCCGCCAAATCTTTAGGGCAAATACAACTACGGCTAACTCAAGATCATGCATAGGATAGTTCTGTTCATGTTTTCGCAACTGTCTGGAAGCGTACGCGATAACCTTACCATGCTGCATAAGAACACAACCTAGGCCGATTCTCGAGGCATCACAATATACAACATAACCCTCGGTGCCCTCCGGAAGAGTCAAGACAGGTGCCGTAGTAAGCCTTTTCTTTAGTTCCTGAAAACTTTGTTCACATGCCTCAGTCCACTGAAACTTAGCTCCCTTATGTGTCAGTTTCGTCAATGGTGCAGAGATAGAGGAAAATCCCTCCACAAACCTTCGGTAATACCTTGCCAAGCCTAAAAAGCTACGAACCTCTGTCAGATTCAAGGGCCTCGGCCAAGTCATCACAGCTTCAATCTTTTGGCCATCAACCTTGATACCATCGCCGGTAATAACATGACCAAGAAAAGCTACAGAAGTTAGCCAAAATTTACATTTAGAGAATTTAGCATATAACCTGTAGTCTTGGAGAGTCTGTAATACAGCTCACAAGTGGTCCGCATGCTCGGCTTCCGATCGCGAATATATCAGGATATCGTCAATAAACACAATCACAAATTCATCAAAGAATGGTTTGAATACTCGGTTCATAAGATCCATAAAGGCTGCTGGGGCATTTGTAAGCCCGAAAGACATGACAAGGAATTCAAAATGGCCATACCTCGTCCTAAATGCTATTTTTGGGATATCAATATCCCTGACTCGTAGCTGATGATAACCGGATCACAAGTCGATCTTCGAAAAGCATTTGGCACCTTGTAACTGGTCGAACAAGTCATCAATCCGTGGAAGAGAATACTTATTCTTGATAGTGACTTTATTTAGTTGCCTGTAGTCAATGCACATCCACAATGAGCCATCTTTCTTTCGAACAAAGAGCACCGGAGCACCCCATGGGGATGTACTTGGCCTAATAAAGCCTTTATCGAGCAAGTCCTTCAGTTCTTCCTTCAATTCCCTTAGCTCTGCAGGAGCCATTCTGTAGGGAGGAATGGATATAGGCTGCGCATCAGGAAGCAAATCTATAGCGAAATCGATTTCCCTTTCGGGGGGAATTCCTGGAAGCTCGTCAGGGAATACCGTCGGGAATTCATTCACAATAGGAACCGACTGAAGAGTCGCTGGCTCCTTATCTATATCCCTAACATGAACCAGATGGTATATACAACCTTTAGCAATAAACTTCCGAGCCCTAAGGTATGAAATAAACTTACCTTTGGGCGTGGCTGCATTACCTTTCCATTCAAGGACAGGCTCACCAGGAAAATGAAATCGGACCAACTTTGCACGACAATCAATATTAGCATAACAAGCTGCCAACCAATCCATACCCATAATGACATCGAAGTCTAGCATAACCAATTCAACTAAATCAACAGAGGTTGGATGGTCATTAATTAACACTGTACAATCTCGATAGACATGATTAGCTATAATAGAGTCGCCAACTAGCGTAGACACCTCAACTGGCTGTGGCAACAACTCAGATCTCATGTCAAGCTTACCAGCAATAAATGGAGTAATATATGAAAATGTAGAGTCGGGATCCATCAATGCATAAATGGCATGAGAATGTATTGTCAATATACCGGTGACAACATCTGGGGATGCCTCTGAATCATGTCGGCCTGTGAGTGCATAAAAGCGGTTCTGGCCACCACTAGAACCTGAGGTGTCTCCTCCACATCTCCCCCTACCACGACCCTGAGTAGACTGTGGACCTGGTCGAGGAGCACGGACGGAGGGCGAAGAGGCTGCTGTGAATCCTGAAGGCTGAGCTGGTGTACCTCTGCCTAACCCCGGGCACCGAATATAATGTCCTGTCTGCCCACAATGAAAACATGCACTCGAACCCTGTCTACATTGCCCAGTGTGCAGCTTACCGCACTGAGTACATGGAGGAGTAAGCTGTCTCATCTGTGCAGAACGCTCCTGTCGACGGCCCTCAGGCTGGCCTGAGCTCTGCCCCGGTCCTGACTGAATATAACGATCAAACCGCTGGCCCTGCATCTGTGGTGGGAAACTACCTGCTGACCGAGGTGGATATCGATGGAGTGGGGGCCTAAAATCAACTCGTGGCTCCCTATAAGACCCCATAGTACGAGCCCTCTTACTCTGCTCCCTATCCCTGCGAGTATCACGAATCCGACAGGAAAGGTCCTTTGTAGTCTGAGCGAAAGCCTGTATGCAGGAAATATCTACATCATCCGATAGGGATGCAAACCTACAGTCTCTAATCAGATGATCCCCCAAACCATCCACATAATGATGAACTCTAGCCCTCATGGTACGTACTATATCTGGTGCATATCTTGCCAAAGAATTAATCTTATGGCTATAATCCCTCACACTCATATCCCCCTGCTTTAGGCTAATAAACTGGTCAAGACGGGCCTCCCGAACCTCCCGTGGCAAATAATGGGCTAAAAAAGCCTCAGAGAAGTCCTCCCACTCTGCTGGCGGAGCATCAGGTCCTCTAGATCTCTCCCATGCATACCATAGGACGACTACATCACGTAGTCAAAAAGAAGCCAACTCCATAGCCTCGGTGACGGAGGCATGCATCACCCTCAATACTATATACATATGGTCTATAAAGTCCTGGGGATCCTCAGTAAAACTGGATCCTGTAAATAATGGAGGGGCCAAGTGAAGAAACTCTCGTACCGTCGAGCTTCCTATCCGATCTCTCCAGGTATCTGCTCCTGACTCTAGTTGTCGCTCATGAATAGAAACCATCCTAGTCATCAACTGAACAGCCTCCCTCATCCCCTAATCCCCAGTCTCTGATAGGGGACAATAGGTGCTGGAGGTCCTGTGTCTCTAGCTGCCTCAGGTACCAATGGAACTAGTGAGGCTGGGGGTACTGCATCTCCCTGGGCTCTAACAAGTGCTGGGGAAGCTGAAACTAGGGGTACTGGAGAAACACTGTGAGCCTCTAAGGGAAATCTATCCCTCTGACCCGGTGGGGAACGACTGGTACCTTCTCCCGGATCCATACCTATCTATCGCTGTGCCATCTCCTGAGCGTAGGTAGCCTGTTAGATAGGAAACACAAAGCACGATTTAGATTTCATATGTTCTTATAACTTCGCTCTATAGCACGATCTATTAATTGAAAGAAATGTAACCATTCCTAAATGCCTCATAGCCTCCTGATTATAAGTGTGGTGCACAACACACCCATAAGCAAAACTCTACTAGACACGGCTTGTGGACTCCCTGGGATACGACCTGCTCTGATACCAAGTTTGTCACGCCCCAAACTAGGGGAGGCACGACTGGCACTCGATACTGTATTCGATCGAGTTAGCCACTAAACATACTATCTAACTAGACTGGGGGCCCAACAGATCGGGCAGCACAACATCTGAAATACTAAGCCTGTACCGTAAGGTTATGACATGAATAACAATAAGCCATATAAACATAGGTAGACAAGCCAAAATAATAAAATACTAGCTGGCTGACGAGGCCGCGACTGAAAGCATACATGCCTATATATACATGCCAAGCCTATGGGCTGGAGACTGAAAGCAGCAAAAAAAAAACCCAGAATATTGTATCCACAATAGCCTCTAAGAGTGTCATAAGCACTGTCGGGATAAGGCCCCAACTATACCCAAACCGTACAACAAAAGTAACCATCCTATGAAAGCTCCAGGAAGAGGTGGAGCTTACCAACTCACAGCTGAACCCCGAAATCCTAGCGGAGGGGTCGATCAGAGTCCCTACCTGGACCTGCATGCACGAAACAAAAATGCAGTGTCCCCAGGCAACGGGACATCAGTACGAATAAAAATGTACTGGTATGTAAGGCAGAAAGTAGAATCATACATAGCTGATGTAAAAAGGTAATAAAGATACCACCTGACACTGAAACTCTGATTAGCTTCCATGGCCGACATCCGACCTCATAGTATTAAAATATGCATGGTATGCCCGTGTAATCGTATGTCGTGAATACATATATATTGATGTAAATGCATGACATACCCAACCAAATGCTAGCAATGGCGGTCTCTCCCGATAGCTAACCAGTATCATATTGCCAACCTGTGGCCATCTGTACAATATATATAGTCTTTCGGGCAAATAGGCCCCTTACCTCCGATTATAGCTCGAAGTCCATGCATAATATCTCATGTATGATATGAACTTTGAATGCACATAATAGGCCATAACAAGAACTTAGCCAACCTTGGCTCATTGGTACTCTTATTCTCATAATCTCATAATCACCTTCGTATCGCATACAAATGTCTCGTGGAACCTCATATCTTTTTTAATAAGTTTGAAAACTTAACTCGACTTTTAGAAAGATAACTTAACTCTGAATATGTTCATAAAAAGCTTAAGGTGCTTCACTTAGTCCTTATACCTGATTTCTTGATAATTAGTAAAAGAAAGTATTTCAAAAAAAAATCAAATGTTTTAGTAGTTTAAACATAAAAATTATATTTGAAAATTTTGAAATCGACGTGTCACTTTAGAGATTTTAAAATACACTTTAACAAGGAAGAAGGACCGATCGCAAATACTAAATGCCTTTATTTTTAAGTCACACAACCCAAAGACGAATAAGAATTCATATATATGGACATATATTTAAGAAAGCCGACAAAATGACATATATAGATGTCGAATACCCTTTTTAACCGAACGAGTGGAATATCAACCTAATAGCATCATGAAAATACTTCAGCTACGATACCAATGCCTTTCACAGAAGGTCTTTCTAGCAACAGAATAGTAAAATATCACATTTGGCGTCTTAGGAATTTCCCAAAATTCGTGCTAAAAGGAAGGACGAAGCTTAGCCTTAACATACCTCTCCAACGAATGTCCGAATGCCTGTAGTTCCTTCACGAAAGTTGTTCCTTACATCCTAAGCTTCGAAACCACTATATATATGCAGCTTATATACACATATAAGCAGTTCATAAATGAGTTTAAATCAGCAGATTTGCCATATGACCCTAACTTGACGAAACGCCCGTAGAACTTTGTAAAAACGATCATAAAAGAGTCCCAAGATGATTACCTTGGCAAACCAAGTATAAATTCTGAAGAACCAGCAAGAACAACAATTTTCTATCTTCCAAAAATAGCTCCAAACACAGCTAATAGAAGGGGGAAACGATTGCAAAGCGTAGAGATTGCGCTTCTAGGCACGGGGGCAAACTTTAACAATAGAAATCGTTAAAAATGCACATTAATCACTCAAGAACACCATGAAACCCTCTCTTAAGCTTTCTCACTGTTTTGGGATGAAGATGAAATGTTTTGGGATCTTAAAAGTCGGATTTTCCGACTTATACCACTTGTTTGACCCGACCCTGTTCGCGACCCAATTTTAGCCCGGACAGTCCGCGGTAAAACAGTCATAACTTTTTACTCCAATGTCGGTTTGATGTGAGATTTCTTTGGTTGCAAACTAGACTCGTAGACCTTCGATTTGGTTAGTTGTGAGTCCCATAACTCTTTATATATTGGGAGAAATGATCTGATACATTTGACCCAAAGTTTAGAAAATTTATTAGAGAAATTTACGATAACTTTTGCCGACCTTTATTTCGCAACTTGCTTGACTCCAAAACTTAACATGTGACCAGTGTGATATTATAATACCTCATAACATATTATTCTTAGCATATTATACACTCTTAGTCTTATCCCACAGGTGCAAGTTAACTTAAATCTTCCGAACGCACGGGGTGCTACCCGGGCCATTTCTTTAACCATGAACCTTTGTTTAAGGGATTCCTTTGACTTAAAGCTTTAGTTCAGTTCCTTGATATTACCACACATTTTCAGTCTTATTCTCCCAATGAGCTATACCCAATCATATATACTTAATATAACCATGCCACATTACGTATATTACGTAAGAGAAGAGAGAAACATCTGGGGTCTCATAGTAGACCAATCGGTTCCAAAGGTAACAATCCTTGAAAGAATATGAGCAAATGATCAAAATGATCATAATAAGGAGGAAATAAGCTCTGGAAGAGCCCACGACATAATATTTCATGAAACTCCGGAAGAAGTTCAGGTACCTGAAAATAAAGAAAGTGATGAGATCTCAACAAGTTATGTCGCTTACGAACTGATACGAAATGATCGTCGACGATATATTTGATACAATATAGTACACAATATTATAAAAGATTGTGAGGATCGGACCTGTAGTCCAGACACCTGAAGATGTCATGCCATTTAAATATGACTCATTTGATTAATTCTATATGAAGATCCCTGAAGGATTAAAATGCCTGAAGCAAATTCAAAATTTCGGAAAATGTATTCAATCAGATTACAAAGATCTTTGTATGGTTTAAAGCAATCTGGGAGCATGTGATATAATCGTCTTAGTGAATATTTGTTGAAAGAAGGTTACATAAATGATGTTATTTGTCCATATATTTTTATGGCATCAAAATTTGTTATATTTGCTGTTTATATTGGTGATATAAATTTTGTTGGAACTCCAGATGAGCTCCAAAAGGCAATTGAATATATTAAGAAAGAATTTGAGATGAAAGATCTTGAAAAGACAAAACTTTGTCTTGGTTTGCAAATTCAACATTTAACAGACAAGATCTTTATCCATCAATCTGCCTATACATAAAGGGTCTTAAAACGCTTTTACATGGACAAAGCGCACCCATTGAGTACACCAATGATTGTTCGATCACTTGAAGTGAATAAGGTCTGACCTCCAGAAGAGGATGAGGAACTCCTTGGTCCTGAAACACCCTATCTTAGTGCAATTGGTGTACTTATGTATCTTGCTAATGCTACAAGGCCTGACATAGCATTTTCTGTTAATTTACTAGCAAGATATAGCTCTTCTCCTACACGGAGACATTGGAATGGGATTAAGCATATATTGCGATATTTAAAGGGAACTCTTGATATGAGTTTGTTTTATGCTAACAAAGGTAGTGCAGATCTTGTTGGTTATGCAGATGCAGGTTATTTATCCGATCCCCATAAAGTTCAATCTCAAATTGGGTATGTGTTTACATGTGGAGGTATTGTCATATCATGGCGCTTCACAAAGCAATCTATTGCTGCTATTTCTTCAAATCATGCTGAGATAATAGTTATTCATGAAGCAAGTAGGGAGTGTATATGGTTGAGATCAATGATTCATTTTATTCGAGAAAAATAAGGGTTGGAATGTGATAAAAGACCCACAATTTTATACGAAGACAATGCTGCATGCATAACCCAATTGAAGGGAGGATTTATAAAAGGAGATAGAACGAAGCACATTTCACCAAAATTATTCTACACACACGATCTTCAGAAAAATGGTGACATTGATGTGCAATAAATTCGTTCAAGTGACAATCCGGCAGATTTATTCACTAAATCTTTACCAACTTCAACTTTTGAGAAGATAGTATACAAGATTGGAATGCGGAGACTTAAATATTTGAAACAAGGTTTTCATCAGGGGGAGTAAAATACGCGATGTACTCTTTTTTCCTTACTAAGGTTTTTTCCCACAGGGTTTTCCTTATAAGGTTTTTAATGAGGCAGCTAGCAATGCGTATTACTAAATATGTGTACTCTTTTTCCTTCACTAGGATTTTTTCCCACAGGATTTTTTTCTATTAAGGTTTTAATGAGGAACATTATCTTATAATGAACATCCAAGGGGGAGTGTTATGAAAATAATTATATTGTGGATGTTCATATATTACTCCGCTATAGATAATCTTCCTGAAAAAGATTATCCATTTAGTACTCTGTTGAAGTTTATCTACAAGCAGGTTGCAAGCAGTTCAATGAAATGATTTGGAGCAACTTCTTATTAAACAGGCATGTTGCAAGCAACTCATACAGACAACTTATAAGCAGCTAAAGAAAAGCCTTGCAGCTGCTTCCTGAAAAGCCTCACAGCTGCTTCTTTTCTTGTATAAATAAATGAGTTTTCCGTTCATTATGTACACAAGTTTGAAGTTTGAATAATATATCTGTTTCTCTCTATACTTGTCTTTACTTTACGGTCTTTATTTTATAACACTTTTATAATTGTTGAAGTTTTAATATCTACTCATAAGTTTTTAATAATTATAGTTCAACCCCAAAAATTTTAATTATCCCCTAATTACCAAAACTTGGTCAAAATCTTTTAATTTGTTCAAGACTTGGGGATCATTGTGCCCCATTCTTCTCGAGTCTGTATCACTGTCAACTCTTTGAACTGAAACAAACTTTATGTAGAAAAAATCAGGAGAATAGTTTAGAGCTCCCTCCGGAAACATCCAGAGAATCCTCAAGGCTCGACGTCAATGGCGAGGGTTCCAAGCAAGCACTCTCGCGATCAATTTCAGGTATATTCTCTCTCTCTCTCTCTCTCTCTCTCTCTCTCTCTCTCTCTGTTGCGTTATATTATTTATTTATGTATAAACTGAAAATGCCTTCTACTATTTCATACCGCTCTCTTACTCCAATAGCGGAGCTTATTAAAATGGAAATTAACTTCTTAATTCCGCGTTTTATTGATTGTTGCAGCTTTGTTCTACATGGTTTCGCTCTTGGATTTTAAGTCTGCAATTTTTTTTACTGAACTCTTGCTGAAACTAGATGTTGTTATGTGTGTGCTACTAAAAAAAAACTCAGGGAATTAATATTGTTTGTCAACTCTGTTTTTATTGGCGAGTAGAGTGTTTTATTTCTGGGATTTGTTTGGTGGAAAAATAAAAATGCACTAAGAAAAATTGTTTTTTATGACTGAGAAATCTGTCTGGGGCTAGCCCTTAGGACCAACCGCTGCATTCAAAACTTGGATAATGGGCCTGACCCTCTATCATTCTCCACTTAAATACCAGGCTTAGTTCCCATGGAGCAAGGCTCGAACCTGTGACCTGTCACAAGTTCCTCAACCTTTGCCGCTTGAACTAAGCTTGGGGAACGATGCACCAGGAAAGATTGTTTCTTAGACAAAATTCTAGAAGGATGTCACTGGCCGCAAAAGAGTAATAGACTATAGTGGTAGCAATAGTTAAGGCAAGCACGGAAGGTGGCTGAAGCGTTTACATCTGCTACTGAAAACTGGGGTTGGTTCTGTATAAGGGTATGATTGTTGCTTTTCTTTGTTAGTTTATCTAGTGTTTTGGTGGTCGAGGGTGGGGTGTGGTTAGTGGCATAAAGAAAGAGATGGTGGTGGTGGAGCCGTTATGCATTTTAGAGGTGGTTTTGCCCATGCCTCAAGCTGTGAAAGACTACACCTTATTGTGTCTTTTGGAGTATATGGAAAGAAATAAATGGACAGAAATTTAGGGGTGTGTTTATGATGATGGATGTCTTTTTTCTGAAAATGTTTTCTGGAAAATGACTTAGTTTCTGGAGAATATTTTTCCTGGAAAACGTTTTGGATGCTGATCGGAGGTGTTCTGAAAAAAAAAAAGTTTATTAAAAATTAATAATAATATTAGCAAACCGGATAGTGTTTTGAGAAAAAAGTTTAGTATTAAAGATTGATCAAAATGTGTAAGTGTTGGTTAAACATAAATTAGTGCGATGAAGTTAATAGTTGAGATAATTGGAAAGGAAAATGACTTCCACCTAATTGAGGGAAGTCATTTTTTCCATTTTGGTGGAAACCAAATACCAGAAAATAAGTCTCTTTCTGAAAATATTTTCCGTCATACCAAATTAACCTGAGATGGAGACGGGAGTCATATGATTGTGTAAAGAGTTCTCTTTTATCTAATTTGTATTTGGTGTGCAAGCATGAGACTCTTGCTTGTGTAGTCTGATTCCTTTTTGGTTAGGCTTAAGGCAGAACAGTTATGTCTAATCTTGTAAATATGACACCTGATATTGTTCGTGTATATATTGATTTATCACAAAAAAATGTCATGTCAAGTATTTATGTATGTATTGATTTATCACAAAAATATGTCATGTCAATGTTCTCAGTGATGCTGTGAAGGATAGAGCAGGTAGGATCGAATTATAATAGAAGCTGACAGAGGCAAACACATTAATTCAAATACCTTTATTATGACAATTTTATGTGAACCTTAGTAGTACCATTCCCAGTTCAGACGCGGTGAGATTTCTCTTCCTGTCTGTGACGTTATATAATGAGTGATTTCAAGTTTTACTCGTTATTCTAAATTAGAAAATGTATCTAGAAGCACTTTTATTTCCTTCTCAATTTTAGGTTGTATTTTTCAATTGACTTGATTTACCAACCAAGAGAAATTCCTTGTGAAAATGCAGCAAACTAAGCAGTGAGAAGAATTTGGGTTTTTACTCTATTCTGAAGTACCTCAAGTCATGTTTCATGTATCATGTGTACTTACTTTGTCTGTTCTGCTGGGGGTGAGCATGGTTGAAGCTAGCAAAAAGGATTTTAACTGGCAATACAGTTTATTAAACATGCTCTGGTTAGCTGACAGTCAAATTTTAGTTTTGCTCTTTCTCTTAAAGTTTTTTTTTGGTTGACACACATCCCGAACCTTTCAGTTTGATATATTGCATGCATCTCAATATCTAGACGTCTACCTCTCTGAGTTAACTAATGTTCATGTGTGTTTCAAAGGGCTTTTAATCGTCTGCTCTGCATTTGACTCTTTATCTTCCACCCACGTACTTACTAGTCTCTTACTTTTTTTCAAATGTTTCATGTGAGTGACCTGCATGTAATTTAGGGATTCATTTGCTTGATATTCTCTGGTTTGTGGTTTTACTGGCATTATTTGGCTGACCAGGACATGCAGGGGCTCTTGAATACCTTACAGGATTGGGAACTATCATTGAAGGATAAAGACAAAAAGATGAAATCGCAGGCTCGTGGCAAAGAGAAGTTGGTAATCACTTATTTCAAAACCTACCTCTTGATATGTACTGGTAACGTGCATTTTTAAATGATGCTTTAATTAATTGGAATTATGCATTGGTGATTCACTTTTCTTTGGCGTGTGACACATGTCATTTTGTCTTCCCCTATGTTCTGAGTCAATTTTCATCTGTTTGTGTGGCACTTCTAGGGGATCTTTGAGTGATATTTGTAATCTGCTTTAGAGGTGCACCTTTTGTTTGTGATTATGATTCTGAGATCTTCTGTTTTTAAATTGTTTAACTTTGTTTAGTAGATCTTTTTAGGTTTTCTGTCACTAGAATAATTGTGGACATCGCGTTGATTCAAGTGTCTGCAGCCGTTTATACCTTTCTCAGTCATTTTGGCTAAGATCAAAATATGTTTCTGCACACTCTGCCTTTGTTGTCCTTGGTTGTTGAAGAGGTTACATCATACGTACATCATCCATGAGGACTGTGGTGCTGTGGGTTGTTTGTAAATGATTTTGTCTGTGTTGACTTCTCAATCCTAAACGTTTCTCCTTTCTCCTAATTACCTTACAGAGAGAAGACTGGAGCCATACTAGTGAACTTCCTACTGGTCCTCAAGTTACTGGGACACAACGAGTTGGCAAATCTACCTCGATCTCAAGTGCTGCTGGTCCATATGATTATTCTAAAAAGTACAATCCAACTAGCCATCTATCAAGTGAAATGTTGTCAGAAGAGAGTAACATTGACGCCAATTCAGAGAAAGAGCTGGTATAATTTGATCCTTAAAATTAATTCTCCTTTTTTTGGGGGGGGGGGGGAAGGGGGGAATGAAAGCTTGGTCGTTATAGCTGGTGCTCTGCCTTTTATCTATTCCCAGGGTAATGAGTTCTTTAAGCAGAAAAAGTTCAAGGAAGCTATTATTTGCTATTCTAGAAGCATCGCACTTTCACCAACTGCAGTAGCTTATGCCAATAGAGCAATGGCCTATCTTAAGATCAAAAGGCAAGTTTAATGCACTTCATTGTTCTTTTAGTTAAAGTATAGTTAAGACTTGAAAAATGGGGAGCAGTCTTATCTCCTTGTATTTAGGTTTCAAGAGGCAGAGAACGACTGCACAGAGGCCTTGAATCTGGATGATCGCTACATTAAAGCATATTCTCGCCGTTCAACTGCTAGGAAAGAACTTGGAAAATTGAAAGAATCAATTGAAGGTATACTTTTATCTAAATTTAAGCATAAGGGGTACTGTCATATTCAGGTTTCCATATTTGTCTAATGCAACGGTAGCAGCACAGATGCTGAATTTGCCTCGAGGTTGGAACCACAAAACCAAGAAATCAAGAAGCAGTATGGAGAAGTTAAGGCTCTGTATGAGAAGGTGATCACTCTGCTTGGCCTAGATGCGATTTCTTTTTTTCCTCTTAAAAATTTGTTGCATTGTAATAATCTACAATGATTTCTTTCTTGGAGATACTTTGGTGCATGTCTCCTAGGACTGTGTGATGGTCCTAGTCCTTTGGAGGGTCTTACACTATATTTCCCTTGATGAAATGAGGAAAAGGGACTGGTGGTAAAATTGAAGTCACAGCTATACCATCCTTTTGCAATCACTTCACCTATTGAAGTATTATAATTCCAGTTTACCAGCCAAAATGTGTGCTTCATGTAGGCTTATCATGGATAATAATCTGGTTAATGGGAGATAGCGCTGTTTGTGCACATATAATGTGGGAGGAACTTGTGCAAGCTAACCGATAAAGTTCTGTTTGCATGCACTGAAGAACTATTGTTTAGTTTTCCTTGATTGCACCATGATACTTTTGTGTGGAGCATCATCTCTTGCTAGATCTCTTGTTCCCTTTCAGAGGCTGTATAATTTGTTTTTTGACATTTTATTTGTTTCTTTTATGCATTGATCACAGATTATTTAGCAATCAATTTAATCAACCTTGTAGGAGATTCTTAAAAGAGTATCAGCAGCAACAGGAGTTTCTGCACAAGGGGCTCAAAAGACTGGAAAGACAAATAAAACTGGCCCTGTGATCCAATCTGTATCAGGTAGTTCTCAAAAGGTGGCTGAAGTTCGGAAAATTCCTGCCAAGGTTGTCATTCTAAACCGTTGCATTTAATTTTCTTTTCCATTTTGACTCTAATGTTCACACCTGTGATTACTTTAACACTAAGAGGAAAAGGATTAAGATTGTTGGAATACTCTTAAGGTATTTGAATGATTATGCATATAATTAACAATTCCTGGAGGGATCAGTGGGAATTATTGGATTTTGATAGTATTATAGCATTGAAGTATCTGAATGCAAAAGCATGAACCAATTCACTGTCATCTTGTATAATTTCTTAATAAATTATTGATTTTACCAGTTATTTAATGGTATTCAAGCACTCTTTAATAAAGAGAAAATAATATTCAAGCACTTAGCATACTAAAGTTAAACTGATGTGGGGAGACGTGAAAGATTTAGAGGATCGTAAGAAACTTTTATATGATGATTGGAGTTCATGCATATTTCCAACTATCCTTGATAGAATTGTGATTGGGTTTTAAATTTGTGCATTTTTTCCTAATATAAACAATAACCTGAGATGTTTTTCTCACAGAGTGATTCATTATCAGGTTCTGAGATTGACTATAATGGATTGTTAACATGTAAAATAATCCTCTGTTTCAATCTTTTATCTTCTATCTTAGATACTGGTACTCAAGTTAGATGTCAAATTTCGTAGTAAAATAAGTAGGTCTTTGGTGGGGATATAGTCTACTCTCTGGAGAATTTGAACTTTCTCTAATATAATTTAGGTTAAGGGTGGCAAGTGGGCCGGGCCCGGTCCTAAGTGGGCTTCGCGGGCCCGGTCCCAAGTGGCCGGTCCTATGCGGTCCGGTCCTAAACGGTCCCGGGCTTCGCGGGCTTATTGCTGGAACCGGCTCGGGACCGGGACCACGAACTAACGGTCCCGGGCCTAAGCGGGCCCGACAGATTTTTTCTATTTTTAATTTTTTTTTATAGAAGTTAGAGAAAAAAAATAGTAATAAAGATATATAAGCTATATTCCATTTATATACTATATATACATCTTAAAATATATATATATATATATACTATATTATATATACATAGTATACATCTTAATATTCGATAGTATACATCTTAAAATATACTATATATACATCTTAAGATATATATATATATATATATATATATATATATATATACTATACTATACTATACTATATTATCTTAAGATATACTATATATACATGTATATCTACTATACTATATTATATATATATCTAGTATATCTAGTATACTATGTATATATAGTATATCTTAAGATGTATATATAGTATAGTATAGTATATATATATGTATATCGAATATAGCTTATATATCTTATGAGATGTATATATATTATAGACTATAGTATAGTATAAATATAAGCATATATATATATATATATATATGTATGTATATCGAATATAGCTTATATATCTTAAGTTGTATATATAGTATATTATATACTATACTATATATACATAGTATATACATCTTAAGATATATATAATATATATAGTAAGATGTATATATATTATAGTATAGTATAGTATAGTATATACTATATATACAACTTAAGATATATAAGCTATATTCGATATACATATATATATATAAGCTTATATATATACTATACTATACTATATATACATCTTAAGATATATAAGCTATATTCGATTTATATACTATATATACATCTTAAGATATATATATATATATATATATATATATATATATATACTATACTATCTTAAGATATACTATATATACATGTATATATAGTATATCTTAAGATGTATATATAGTATATACATAGTATATATATAAGCTTATATATACATGTATATCGAATATAGCTTATATATCTTATGAGATGTATATATAGTATAGTATAAATATAAGCTTATATATATATATATATATATGTATGTATATATATATCGAATATAACTTATATATCTTAAGTTGTATATATAGTATATATATACTATATTATACTATACTATACTATATTATATATACATAGTATATAAGCCATATTCGATAGTATACATCTTAAGATATACTATATGTACATGTATATCTACTATACTATATTATATATATATATCTAGTATACTATATATACTGTATTTGACAGCCCAATGGCTTTTTTTTTTTTAAAAAAAAACAAATAAATAAATTTTTTTTTTAAAAAAAATAGCCGTTCGGACCGTTTGGCCCGCTAAGGGACCGGGCCGGTCCCGGGCCTGACGGGCCCAATTCATAGTACCGGCCCACGAGACCGGACCAGGCTCGCTAAACCGGGCCAAACGGTCCTGGCCTGTTAGGCCCGTTTGGCCCCCGGGCCGGTCCCGGGCCTGGACCGGCCCACTTGCCACCCTTAATTTAGGTTGTGGGGCTCTATCCTTATGGCAGAACATTGAGAAGTTATTGAAGCATGTAGGGAGAATTTTCTCTTTTAAAAAGTAGACACCATTTTTGGACAGTCTAAAAGGACAATTAAGTTGGGACAGATGGAATATCAATTATAAGACTGTTCAATTATATCTTTTGAACTGTTCATTTGGCCTATTACTTTTTGAGATTCATCACTCCCATGACTACGTGAAATACATAGTAAACTAGTTGTCGTTGAGGGTTAACAGACCTCACGAGCTAAAGACATAGCCACATGAGCTAAATAATTTGCAACTATAGGAATTGTCCACTAAAATGATAAAAAACCTCTCTGAAACATTCTACTAAGGCCCAAAAGACCCAAAAATTTTACGAATATCATTTTGCTCTCATGTTCCTTTTAATGAATTAAGATATGGCGCTAAAATATAAATATTATGTTAAACCAAAAAAAACAGCTGAGTTGTAAAAATGAGGTTCATGTGCTAATTTGAAGATTCCTGGAATTTTCCGGCCTGTAGTGTATTTTTGCCCTATCTGAATAAGTAAGAGCGCAAGCATGTGAAAGTGACATGGTATTCTGCATCTCAATATGTGGGTTATCTCTATAATGCAATCTCAACATGAATTTGACTTCTTAAATGATGTTAAAAGTAGATTGATTATCGGGTCACTAATATATTTTATGATCTGGTGAAAATTAAGTCAAATACTGGTGTTCACCAATCCACAATGCCTTGACATTCAAATTCTGTGCCAGGAAAATAATAGAGATGTTCCTGGGACTGCTATGGAAGTTGAAGATACTCATATGCAGATTAATAGCAAAGATTCAGATGCTTCTGCCACCGTTCCTACCCTGAATCCTGCAAAGGTTTTACTCCTGGATTTAGTTGTTTCTACTATTCCTTTCTGTGCTTTTTTGTGGGTGGAACGTAGGGAGTAATTGCAAGGTTCTAGTTCATATAAGCATACATAATGTTATGTGTCAAAAGGTTTATTAAGAGTATATAGTGGTGTTTATCAAAAACTTTGTGGTCATGTCTCATAGCCTTTTTCACAGTGGTAGTCATAATCCAGGTTTCATGATGACAAAGACTAAACCAATATCATTTTTTTTTATTGAACAAGTCAAGTTATTATCAATTACGATCACCAACATAGAATTAATTTGTAGTCAGATGCTTGTTCAGTTTGTTTTCCCATGCATAAAGCTATCTCCACTTGCTAGCTTTTGCACTTTTCTGCTCTAGAAGCATCTACCACATTCAGAACATGCCATGTATATTCAGGAACCTAAGTATGCACAATCATAACACTCGTCATGGGGAATTTGTTGAAAGTATTTGGCGGGGCTATTCAAGAGTAGTTCTACTATTTTGCAAACTAACGTTAAGATCATATTAAGGTTTCATCTCGATTGTTTTTTCTGAAAGGCCCTTGAGCATTTTATGTTTTAAGTAAGCGTTTCAAGAATACATATCCCTTACTGAAGTTTCACATATGCTATAACTTTGAATGTTAGTACCTCCAAGTGTCTGAATTTATTTATGACTATCTGAAAGTATTTTAATGGTCTGTATTTCATTTACATGCAATATCATACTATTATTCTCTCTTTTCTGTTATGCTAATATTCTTATCATGCACATACCGTTGGTGTCACTTATCACTTATTTTTTGCAGAGAACTCACAAAAATAGCAAGCAAGAACTCAAGGAATCTGTCCAAGAGCTTGCTGCTCGAGCAGCTAGTCTTGCCAAGGCCGAAGCTGCAAAAAATATTGCACCACCAAATTCAGCGTATCAGTTTGAGGTTTCTTGGCGAGGACTTTCTGGTGATCGTAATCTGCAAACTCATTTATTGAAGGTCTAACTTACTGTCTTCATCTTCTTTTATTCTTTGTATTTGCTGGTCAAATCTGTGTTAAAACAGTCAGACCTCTTTTCCATTTCTCATCTGTTTCAGTAAGCTAGACCTGCTTTCTCTGTTCAGGTCACTTCACCTGCAACGTTACCCCAAATTTTTAAAAATGCCTTGTCTGCTCCGATGCTCATGGACATTGTAAGATGCGTTGCCACATTTTCCATGTAAGTATGGGATACATTTAGGTGGAATCTTCAAGTAGAGTTTGCAGATAGTTAATCTTGACATGTTTTCTCTCCTTCTATTCACCAGTGAAGATATGGATTTAGCAATTAGATACCTGGAAAATCTTACAAAGGTCCCAAGGTTCGACATGATCATCATGTGCCTTTCATCCACTGATAAAGCTGGTATATCTCTTGAGTATATAGATTTGCGTTTTTATTTCGTGTAATTACATGTTTTTACTTCGTACTAATGTAAGCAATAAAGCCCTTGCATAATAATGATCCACATCGTTCCACTACTTAGTGAAGAGATTTAAGTGTAGCAGTATGAGACACATGCTACGGAACATCATCGTGGAACATTATTTTCCTGCATAATTCCACTAATCTTCATGATTTCCTCTTTAAATCTTCTTGGGCTAGATGAGTGCACCCTGTGCATTAAATTTATGTTGCATATTACAATTTAGTTTTACTTATTTCTACATCTTAAACAGAACTTGTCAAGATATGGGATGAGGTTTTCTGTAAGGGAGCCGAGGAGCACACTGCAACCCTCAGTGCACTTCGCTTGAACTATGGCCTATAACAATGATGGAGTTCTCGCTGGTGCAGTTAATGTAAAAACTTGACAATCTCGTATTATTTCAGATCTTTGTAATTGTACAAAGCGAATGTGACTAATGTGTACGTGGTTGTAGTTTTTGTTGAAATGGGAGCTTTCTTGTTGAAATTCTGTGTCTCGGTATCTTTAAGATGTTTGAAGACTTGTGACAAGGAAAATTTGATATTTCCATCAGTGTCGCGTTGCTGTGTCCTTAGAGGACATTAAAATCATTTTGCTGGAGCTGAGATAGTTAATTTTAAAGGTGGGCTTTCGTGAAGGGGAGATTATAAGCAGGAAATTATAAGAACTCACATTTAGTGGTAGAGTAATGCATCTCCGTTTGCCTGAAAGTATTTCACTTTCAGTCGTAGCTGTAATTATGGCTTCAGAAAAAAAGAAGAAGGAAAGAAATAAAGAAAGCTACGTTGACTTGACTGTTGGGGTAATGCTTAGAGTTGTTTTAAAATTCTCAAGCAAATCTGTTGATTCATGTTGTGAGTTGTAACTGGTGGATGGCTATTTCTACGGCCTACGAGCAGGACAATTTCTAAATTTTTGGAATGACACTCATCTAGGAATAGGATAATCGATGTATATATGTTGGGTGGTCTTAGCTTCTTTGGTATAACCTAAGGACGTATCTTTTATTCTAGTGAGAATGAAGTCTATTTGGATGTGGTTACCTTAGCTTTAAATTGTAGTTAGAGTGTGAGTTTCTCTTTTCACATTAGGTGTTACTTATTCGTGGTTCAAACTGTCATTGTATTTGTACCAACCAACATGTTTATTTAGAACCTTTCTACATACTTACGCAAGCACATCATGCAATTTTGAGTTCTTAACTTGTGCTTTACAAAGACTAAAAATCACATAAATAACCTACGATTTCTGCCAAATACCTAAAATTTATGGTTTTTCATTTAAGAAGCAGCCTATGTTGATGTGACTACTGAATTCGCACATAACTCATGTCATTTCATTCAAATTGTGCAAGTTTATACTCTCTATGTACAACAATAATATACTCAATATTATCCACACTGTGAGGTATGGAGAGCGTAGTATGTACAAAATATTTTAATTAATGTGACTAAATAAGATTGATGAAGGTAAGTAGCTAGTTCGAGGCTTTTCTCTACCTAAATCCAATTGCATTTCTGTTAAATTGACTTTTTGCCCAATAAGGTGATCCTATTTGCGTTTGGATTGGTCTAGATGGTACTCTTTGTGGAAGTATACTGTAAACTAAGGAAGAAAAGGGTAGAAGTAGAAGAAGAAAAACATTGCGGATCGTTTTCTAAACTTGTATGAATATTTTGTTACCTTTTAATGTTATCTAACTAGTTATTGATACATCTATGTTAATGTGATAATATTTAATTGCTAGCAATGTATTTTCGTCTTGGGATAAACCGATAAACCATTTAATCTCCAATTTTACAAACTAATACTAGCATGTTTTGCTAAGCCTTAGGAAGCTAAAAACATTTGTTTTCATTTTTTGAGGTATTTAGCCGAAAAAGAAAATAATAGCCTTGAGCAACAGTTTGTCTGCCGTTGAAAGAAGCTTAAGCAAAAAAAAAAAAAAGTAATAGAAATTCGAGACAAAAATTCTTTATCAATAATTTTTATTTATAAAAATACCCTTGATTGATTTCAAAAGGAAATCAAACATTAGAAGGTTATTCCATTCTCCTTCTTCGTCTTGTCTTTTTCCCATTATTTCTCCAAAACTCTTTCTTTCACAAATCTCACCAATCTAAATAAAAAAATGAAAAATCTTAAATAAATAAAATATGAAAACTTAATGAGAGTCACTAACAATATATAATTAAACTAATTTCCTTTAAATAATATTAATTGTAACTTAAAACGTATATGTTTTTAAATAATATCAATATAAATTATAAACTAATTTTTAAAATAATATTAACGGTAGAGTATATGTTTTACATGTCATTTTTTTTTTTTTTGTACTTTGGCTCTTCAATTTTTTTGAAGTGTTTTTACTTGCTAATAGCAAATAAGCTAGTCCCCACACCATAATCATAATATTTAAAGTTCGGCCAAATATGCGTATTTGTAAAATTTGGCTTTGACACGTGGATAGATTGCATTGCGACACGACATTGCTTGGAAGAGGTTTTATCCCGGGAATAAAATGGTACTGGAACTCTATCCTCGCAGGAAGTGTCTATGACCCGGTAACTCCTTCCCAGGGAGACGAGAGTCATGTCTCAGTGAAATTGTTGAAATTTTGTTGCTTTCAGTTACTGTAGTAATTGTTTTAGCATAATAAGTTGCTTAATTTTAGGATTAATTTTAATTTTAAATTTCTATTAGATTGTTTAAGTTAGTTGAGATATTTTAGATTTTTTGAATTTTATGTAAAAACTTTTTGAAAAATGACACGGACCACGCACGCAAATTAATAAATATCAAATGAAGCTATGAGAGGTCTCAAAATATTGAAATTAAAGTTAGTACTCAAAACGACCGATCGGGTCGTTACAGGTTCATACCTTCATGAGCAGTCTGTAAAGCATCCCAGATTTGCTTAGCATTAGTGCATGCAAAGATTCGATTACACTCGTTAGGTCCAGTACCACATATATAGATCTTTTTGTCCTTGGCATTTTTCGGGACATCCTTGACATCCTCATCATCATATTGCTCCCTAGTTTTTGGACTAGTAACTATCCCCTTATCGTCTTTTGCCATGAGAACTTTAGGACCTTTATGGATAATATCCCAAAAGTTCTAAATCTTTGACTTCTAGAAAATCTCGCATCCTTTCCTTCTATCATTAATAATACTTCCAATTGGATAGTGGTGGCCTTGTGGTTGATTGTTCTTATTGAACACCCAGTGAATTCTTTCAAGGTGTTAGCCTTTAGTTGAAAGAATACAGCTTTGATACCTATTGTTATTTTAGGATGCACCAAGATACAAGAGGAAGAGGGATGAATAGTGTCACTCAATTTTTGTATGTTAAAGAACCTAGTTCTTTAACCTAAAAATTGTAGACACAACAGAAAGTGAAGTGTGAAAATTATATAACACAATATTTTTTTATATAGAAAATATCCTTGGTTAAGAGAGTAAAACCCATGACCTATCCTCATAGAATTTACCTCAAAACTTTACTAATTTCAAGGAGTGGTTTTAGGTTGTAACTCAATAACCAAAGGGACTATAAACTTAAATACCTTAACCCCTACAATCAACTCAATTATAGTTACCCTTTTTATACTATAGCCTAGAAAGTTAAACAAACTCTTCAGATTTGGTTGCCTATTATTATACTTCTCAATAAGCAATAGAGATTACAATTTATAACAATTGATTCAAACATAAACAACTAAAGAACTTCATCAATTTTGTCTTCAGGACCTGATTCTTCAGTTGAGTAGCTTGAATCCGTGAATTGCTATTTCCTGGAGTAAGGTTGGATGAATATTTTTTCAAGTTTACCTCTAAGACCTAAGTTAATTCGGTCACCTCTTAAAAAAAACAAATCCTAAAAGAATTTTATTTAATTTTCTTTAAAAAACTCTTTTACGCGTTTTCCTTTCCATGCAAGTATTTTCATAATTGAAATCCCTGTTTACCACAAACTTCTTCCGCCAATATTTTTCATATTTTCGGCCCACAAAATCAATTCTTCAAGGAATCTGATTTTCAACAGAAATTATTTTTTCAGATCAAACTAACTTGCACGAGGAAACAACTTCTAGCGTTTGATCAATTAGGGGTGTCAATTTGAGCCCAAACCCATTTGGCTCGCCCAACCCGCCCAATTAAGATTGGATCAATAATTGACCCGCCCATTTATTGAACTCAGTTCATCTTGACCCAACCCATCTTAGCTCATCTAAAGTTGGATTGATTTTTAGCCCAAATTGGTCCATGAGTAATTTTACTAAAATATCTTTAAAATACTTTCTTTTTTGTTTGATATGTTATATATAACCATAACAAAAGAAATTTTTTTTATTTGATAATTAACTAAGTTATAAAAAAATAACACACATTAATTAAAGCTTGATAAGAGTTGGGTGGATTGGGTTATGACCCAAATTTTAACTCATCTTAACGCAACCCATCTCAACCTAAGTAATTTTTCGATGGGTCATTGACCCGCCTATTTATTGACTAAATCCCTTTTTTACCCGTCCAAAATCCGCCCAACCCGCCCATTTGACACCCCTAAATTGAATTAACTTGGACGTTGGTCAAACCTCTCTCAGACAAGAGGGGTTGCTCTGATGGTAAGCAACCTCCACTTCCAACCAAGAGATTGTGAGTTTGAGTCACCCCAAGAGCATGGTGGGGAGTTCTTGGAGGGAAGGATGCCGAGGGTCAATTGTTGTCTTTGGAGGGTGGCAGAGGGTCGAAGTAGGGAAAGGGAAAAGAAAAGGTCTGAGAATTAAACCTGACCTGTATGATTCAAGTTAGCAGTTTATCTACCACTAGACTCGTAGGTTTAACGTGAATTTAACTTTCAAGATTTTTGCGCCTCTACTTCTATTCAAATGTAAGTTTGTTAAATAATCGAGCAATCAATTTTTGTATCGAATATCAGCTGGGTAGATAATTCAATTTAACGTACAAATATGGCAGAAAATATGGCAAGTAGAAGGAGGAGAACACTATAGTAATACATTGCCGTTAAGCAAGAGTTATATTTTGCTTTTCACACGCACAACTTATGACACCTAAAATTAAAACTAAGGAGAAAAACTAGCTAGCCCCAAAGGTTCTCTTAGAATCTTCTTCTGATATTAGAACCCTCTTAAATTCAAATGCACATGCATGTCACAATGCACTCGTTTTCACATTTTAATCTCAAAGGATGAGAACAGTAACATATTAAGGCATCGTAACATATACATCGATCATCGGCCTAGGATAAGTCTTTATATATGGAGTAATCAAACCAACTCATCTACAAAAACAAGATCCACTCCGGGTAAATGAAAGCAAGAATCATGTGAAAAGGGAAAGAAAGACAATAGACATGTAATATGTAGATCTTATTAATTCTCCTTCAATGCATACGAAGTCAGTTCCACAACCAAACATCGACACACGAACTAAATAGATGTCATTCATGTAATTCAACAAAGAAAACAAAAAAAAAAAATTTAAACGCAGTGTCTCAATGATTATTCATATCTCGGAATATTCGTCTTCAATCAAGACCGAGTTGACATGGGAGAGGTTAATACTCTTCAGCAACAACAGTGGCCTCACCTCTGTCAAGTTGGTCATAGAAAGTCTTAGCCCTTTTCTGCATATCCCAATGCCACATCTTAAAAGCACCACCTGCTGCACATGCACACACAAAACCTATCACAATTTCCTTAATCAACATTGGACCTCCCAGCTGGATGTGTTGAACTCTTCCTCCCATTTTGGGACTTATCAAAACTCTGCACCACCATTCGCAGAATATATTGTAATTAGTCGGTTACAGAAAAGAAACACGTCAATTCATCCCATTTTATAGACTAGATACTGAGGTTCAAATACTAATTTGATTCATTTAGAATAGTGGAAAGAATAGCAAGGTAATAATTAAAAAATTATTTTTAAAAAAATGGATATTGCAAATTTGCACCCCTAGCAGTAGCAATAGATCGCTTAACTATCTGTGCTATCTCTTTAAGTTCATCGCTCATCCACTTTCTTCATTGGATTTTTGTCTAATATTCATATAAAAATTATAAATAAAGTGTAAACTGTTGACCACAAGATGATGACAGTAGTTAATTATGAGGCTGATCAAAAGAGTTATTTATTCAGCCTTAATCTACTACTAATACTTTTTCTGTTTTCAACTGTTTTTAAAGCCAATTCTTCTATAAAAAAAATTCAAACAAGCACATTGTTTTCCAAACTAAACCTAGCAAAACCAAATTAGGAAAAGATACAATAATATTACAACTGAGATCCATAATATAAAAATATACAGGAGTAAAATCAACAAAAGATGCTTAATTATAAGCTATACGAGGTATATAATACAGAAATGTAGTGTTGCCATACGTGACAAAGAAAGAAAATTGAAGTGCATAAAAAAGATGGGAATGGGAAAAGTACCTTGCTCTGGAAGGGTGAATCAAAGAGAGAATAGAAATGAGAAAACAAGGAATAGAGAGAGGCAGATAAGAGAGTAACTCTCTACAGTTTCGGATCAAGTAGTTATCATTGCCACCATACTCTCCTATATAAAAGCTACAATGGGCAATTCAGTTATTATTATTCATCCTTAGATAAGGCCTAGTTTACATTAATAATAAATTTAATTTTTTTTAATAAAATTGTTTTTACTTGCGTAATTTGACTTGCTCCACCCGATTTTCATGTTACCAAGTACCAACCTATATATGCGCGGATCGTTTAAAAGGAAAAAAATGATAGTAAGTCTATATTGTAGACTAAATTTAGTGATCACATGGAAAAGAATTAAATTAAAAAATAAATATTTAAATTTCATCGGATTGTATATATGGCAATTGCCAGGGACCAGCAATTTTATGCACTCGTGCAAAGGTGAGGATAAAACTTGTCTCAAATTCAAAATAAAACCAATATAGATAATCAAGAAAAGAGCCGTCGTACATTTCCCTTTGGAATGATTGAAATTTCTTTCCTTCACAAAATAAGGACAATAAAAGCATCTGGGTCAACTTATTCAAAATCCTTCCTATCGTTCGAAGTATAATCAATCACCGCTTCTGCTCCCAGCCGGCAATTACAGTCTTTTTATTCAATGTTCCAGCTACTTTCCCTACATATCTCATTCCATCTTTTCCTGTTTCCACTGTAACATCTTTTAACCTTAGCAACTTTTTCCCCAACATAGCTTGCTGCACTCTTGATCTGTTTTAGAATGCTCTATTTTGCAATTGAAGCTACCATGTCAGGGGAAGAAGTTTTTTGTTTCACCGGTTGTACTAATCTTCTCCTTAATCTCCCATGTTTTTGGGGCAACAAAGTACGAAAGGGAAAAATATAATGTCTGCTCTGTCCGGGGGAAAAATAATTATTTGAAGTTTGAAAGAAAATATAAATCTTATATAAAATTGATAGCAAATCTGCCTGAAGGAATGGTGGTATCCTGTACCAGTATCATAATTGTCCTTGAACACAAGCCTGAATTCAATTTTTATTGCTTTCTTGAGTTTGCCAATCCATCTCGCACCAAATCACGACTAAGAATCTATGTCTTCCACTTCCCATTAAACATCTCATCATGAACTTATAATAAGCAAAAGTGATGAAGATTACACATTACCGTAATTTTTATATGCAAGTATTTAAAATGATCACCACTAAGAATCTCTGTCTTCCACTTCCCATTAAACATCTCATCATGAATTTATAATAAGCAAAAGTGATGAAATATTGCACATTACATTAGTTTTATATTGTAGCAAAAGAGGTGTCTGATAATAATTAGGCATTAAAAATTAAAATTTAATACTTTCAGAGCCGATTAAAAGCGTTATAATACTTTCGTGCGAACAATTTGAATTAGCACAAAAATTGATAATTGCCAATCAATGGTCTAAATTAAATTGTACATTGCATTGTAAAAGCTTAAACCTATTCAAAAAATTGACACACCATGACAATTAAACCTATTTTACTTACCGGTCAATGCTATATTTACGACTTGACAAAAATAAAAAAATGGTGCAACAAAATTTGGCAAACATTATACCTTTAATATGAGAATGATACTGGTATTTCCTCCGTTCCAAAGAAGAGGCCGATTAGCCAGCATTCGAGGGCCATGAAGCAGTTTACCTCTCATTGTGATAGAAAGAGATTTCTGCATAAAATATATGTAACTAAGAAATCTCGCTTATTGATTAAACTATAAATTACCAATGTTCTTTTTTTAGATATCTCATAAGTAGATTAGTGCAAAAAATATAAATGAAAACCATGTTACTGAATTACCATGACTCCACTATGTTCAGTCAAACCATATTAGAGATGCCAGAGTTCATAGTTTCCTATTTGACATGTGATACCATGACAGCCATCATACGCCCTGGGCTAAAAGCAATGAGGATCTATGTGCAAATAGGAAATGTATTTACCTGACCATGGTAAGTCAAGGGATTAAAATAAATATGACAGGTATGGAGTAAGTATTCATTAACCCAATTTAAAAGCAATGTTCCTCCTATTTGTGCTTAGCTCAAATTAGTGTTTGCCCCCCTTCCATTACACTTTATAGCAGTATCATCATATGTTCTGGGCTAAAAATCAAGTCCTGTCAATTTTGAAAGAGCAAACGGCATAACATAAAAGAAATGGGGAGAGTTAAGTTACGCTGATTAGACCTTGTATCTTCTATCTCCCCGTCAATCAATCCAAGATAGATATACATGTTGACCTTGATCATTAGACCTTGCAACTACCATGATTATTGTGAGACAAGTGGTTAGTCATTTCTTTCTGAGAAACTGTACCATCTGAGCTTCCCACGTCCATATTTATGCAGCGCGACTCCCCCGTATTTTGAGCTTCCTCTAGAGAACCCAATGCTTTGATGTCGATGTGTGTGCAAAAGCTCTCCTTTTATGAAATTAGACATCTACTTATCAAGTAAAAGACAATAAAAATCAGCAAAAATTACTTTTCTAATTTAGAAAAAAAAAGATTTGAAACTTAGGGGGTTCAACAATTTATTAATCTACATGCAGTGTATTCCAAAAAGATACAGTGTATGAAGACTAAACTAATTGGAACATATATATATATATATATATATATATATATATATATATATATAAAAGAAAAGAGCATTCTTACATTCTCATAAAAGGTCTCAATCCAAAAATAGAGGAATACATCAGCGTCAAAACAGAAGTCATGCTTCTCAACATAAGTTGTCAAGTCCACCTTCTATAATACAATTAAACATTTGTTCCTCCCAAATATTTAAAAGTCAAATTAGACTTGTTCCAAAACAATCGATAAACGTCAAAGGAAGTCACTATGAGGTTGTTGATATAGTTACCTTCTAAATATTAACATAACTTTTCTGTAATATTGAGGCTTCAGAATTAGACAGTAGTAGTTAAATCAATTAATACGGATGGATTTTTAATATATACATCTATATTTGTCAATATATATATAGAGATTCTTCTTTAATTATAACAAAAGTGTGCAAAGATATGGTTGTCATACCTGGATACCCTCAGCGGCGGAGCCAGGATTTTCATTAAGGGAAGTTAAAATTTTAAAAAATAAAGTCATCAAGAAGTGAAGAGGTGTCGTTATATAGTAATATATACATATTTTAAAAAGAATTACCTAGCTATACAATGTAATTTCTCGGCGAAGGGGTGTCGAGTGACACTCCTTTGGTCTATGTGGCTCCGCCAGTGGATACCCTTCATCATCTTCATATTCTGTGTTATTTTGTAACTGCCATGTTATGTGTAAACTTTATGAGCGTATATTGATCTAAGACAATTACTACTGCTACTTCTACTCCCCAGGTCATCTATAGGCTCTGCTAGAGAAGTTATCCCCTTATTGCACACTCCACTTGTAGTATATAGAGACATACTAAGTTGTCTATTCAGTGAAGACTTCAATGGAACACTGATGTTCTTTTCAATTTACTAAAGGGCAGCCCGGTGCACTAAGCTCTCGCTATGTGCGGGGTACGAACTGTAAACGTTAGAGGACGGGACGTCCAACTTGAATCCATAATTCAATTCTTGGTAAACACCACTCAATAGTCTCCATTATTACATCATGATGGTACAATTCGTTAAAAGAACATCCAATCAAGGATAGTATTTCGACTTATACTCCTAAGCTTACTACATAACTATAAATATATTAAATAGATTATATTGTCACTCATATCGACATAGGAGGAACTCTTTCTTCATTGTCGACAGAATAGTTTGTATTTTGGGGGGTTCAAGATGCCATATTTTCATGTCTACAAAATATATTTTATATGCATCATTAATTGTATAACTAATAATCAACTTAACCAAATATTTTAATAAGAATAAATTATGGTAAAATATAAAAATATAAAATATTTTAAAGGGGAAGACTTCAGAAATGTTCTTATGTATATAAAATATAAAATTTTGTTTAAAGGTAGAGGCAATAATATGCACAACTTTCCTAATGACCAGTGAACAGAGAACTAACAGACTATTAGAATAAGAAATAATATGCTTCTCATTATTTGCTATGAACAATTTTCTATATTATTACTTGGCACCTTTCCTCAAGCAGAATGAAGAATTTGGAAACGACTAAGACAGACATGTATAACGTGTTACTCATATATTAAAAAAATCAAACTCTGATTCCCACCTCCCCTGAACCTCAATTTTGAGATATCCCGATAAACAAATAAATTAATCGAAGAAATATATGCAATTAAAAGGAGAATATCTTCTCTACTTCTCTCACCTCTTGACTATTTCAATATCAAAGTAGAAATATGCATGTTGGTCACTGGCCCATAGATTCATGGTTACATTCACTTGGCGTTTCTAAAACACTGTACTTGACAAAGGATGTGTTTAAACATATATGTTGATGATCAAGACTTCCTTAAAGATCAGCAAAAATTGCTAGGGCATCCAGTACACGAGACCAAAGGAATTCATGATTTTGGCTATAAGTTCAAGAATAAATCAATCATCCTAAAAATTAGTCTGAGTACTTGACTATCGACTGGAAATAACCTAACACTATAAGTCCACTCCCTTCAACACTTTTCAACTTTTGAATTTGAACATAATGCTAAGAACTCGATTACCGTTGAACTTCTCCAAGCAACTTCATTTGATCAAGTCCTTTTAGAAGCTAAATTTATACAATACTTTTTCTACTCTTTTACAGTAGATGTTTCACTATAAAGACTTCATAACTTATACCTGAATTTTATATACCATCATTATCGCCAAAATTATCTTTTTACCCATTTATATACAAAGTAGATCAACGATTATTAAATTTTTTACTCTAATGATCTTATTACTTATAGCTTGCAACCAAAAAAATATATAAAAGGTATTTCAGAGATGCTAGTGTAATCAAAGAACATACTTTTGGTAACAAATTTTTTTTGCGTTGTTTCTGATTCTGTATGTAATATCCGTTTGATGTGAAAAGTGGATTTTTTTTTAAATTTTCCATGGAAAAGGATCCGAAAAGCTAGATTTAGTATGCCCTTTGAAAGACTTTGGAAGAAAGAAGAAGTGTGTTGAGGGTAGTTATTGTCGGATGAAAAAGTGAGATTGTGGGAGTTCCAAAAATGATGACCTATGTTGAGAATTGAAAACGGTTTCGACTATATAACTTTTAGATGTAGCCTCTATCGGGTTATGAATATTAAAAGCAGTTTTAGTTTGCACATTTTGTACATTAATGTTTTTTGAAATTCAAATACTAATTTTACCTAACTTAACTAATTTATCCTAAAATTGCCACATGGCATTTTCTTAATGCAACACTTGGCAAATGCTCATGGTTGACTTCTTTCTTTTTAATAATAGATAGATTTTCGGGAATGACCGACAAAAACGGGTTGAGATTTTGTATTTTTTTTCCATTTGGACTTCCTCCATTATTAATTTCTCAACACTATCATAGATTATGAGCCCGTTTGGATTAGCTGATTGTAAATAACTGATAAGCTTGAAGTGCTGAAAAATATTTTTAAGTACTGAAGTTGATTTTTTAAATAAGAATGACTAAAATATCCTTAAAAACTTTACAAAAGGTTATAAATTTAAAAGTTTCTTTGTAAAGAAAAAGATGAACAATGAATATGGAATGAAAATAAAGTTAGAAAATTTATTTTGGGAAAAATATTTTGTGAATTAGAAAATATTATTAAGAATAAATTAGTAAAAGCCTTGGTCAAACTAAAAGTACTTATAAGCTAAAAAGTCATAAGCTGGGGGTGACCAACTTATGACTTATGGCTGATTTTAGCTTATAAGCACTTGGCTTATAAGCATTTTGAGTATTTACCAAACGTGTAAATAAGCCAAAAAGTACTTATAAGCCAGTTTGATCAGCTTATAAGCTTAGCCAAACACCCTCTATATGTCCCTCTAATTTCTAAAATTTAAAGATTTATTTACGAACCTGCAATATTTTTGTCAAGCAAATATGTATACAGGAATTTTTCATTTTTTGTCAAAAAAATCTTTCAAGCAAATTTTTCCTTATCAGCAACATTAATTCAATTAAATAAAATTTTCTTGACAACATTCATTAAAGTTCCCGCACGAATGGTAAAATTAGCCTATAAAAATATGATCAGTCGATAGATTTTCCATCTATATCCAACCCTAAAGAGAATAGAAGTGAGACGCTTTCCAATGTAAAAATAGCACGGGTAAGCCAGTTTTCGGATTGGTAATAAAAAAATAGCCAGCGTTTGTAAAGTCATTAAAAAATAGTCACTGTTTTACTGAAAAATAAAATGTTTTAGCATAATATGCGGGATTATGGAGCTCCTGCATATAAACTTTCAGCATATTATATTGGAACTGCAGCATACAGAAAGTTCCAGCATAATACGATGGATTATGGAGCTCCTGCACATAAACTTCTTGTATTTTATGTTGGAACTCCAACACATTATGCCGGAAGCTCACATGTAAAATAAGTCGAACTCCAACATATTATGCTGGAATATTTACGGATTTTTAAAGGTGTTTTTGTTCAAATTTTATCTTTACATGAAAAAATGGCTAAATTTCGATTACTTTTGAAACTATAACTATTTTTCAATTACCAGTTGTAAATCTGGCTATTTTTGAATTTCTCCCCTTTCCGATCGATCACACGCTCAGTTGGGCATAGTATACAACCCACCTAAAAGTTGGGTTGGTTTGGGCTAATATGTAACCGAGAGCTGACTCATAAGAAAATAAGAAAATGATACTGTATAGCCGCTTTCAAAATAATAGTCTGAAATATATATATATATATATATATATATATATATATATATATATATATATAAATTTTATATACTTTTGCAGCAACCGGATGTAAATAGTTCAGTCACGGGCTAAAAATGATTTTTGCTTTGATATGCTAAAACTTATCGGATATTCTTTTAAAAAAACTTTTCCTTGATTTGATATGCTAGATATAGCCATAAAAAATATGTTAGTTTTATATGGCAATTAAATAAATTTAAAGAAAATACACAGAGAAATTAAAACTTGATTAGAGTGGGACAAGTTGGCCTATGACTCATTTTTTAACCTATTTTTGACCAAATTCATTTTAGCCTAAGTAATCTTTGGATGGGTTAGTGACTACCAATTTCTAGACTCTATCTAGTTTGAGTTTCCCAAATTTAGTCCACCCCATCCATTTAACACCTCGACTGCACACTACAAAACTTTCTTGACAAAAATTTAGGGGGTTCAATCCGAACTCCTGCCAGATCTACTTTTTATTTCTTTTTGACTTCTTGAAATTACTAATAGAGACAAAGTTAAAGAATAAATAATAGGTGTGGCTTCGATTCGCACTAACTTCTCTTTTCCTTTCCAGTTCTCTGATTTTCTTATATAACGAGGGAAAAAATGTCAACCTTTAGGAAATAAACATGAATGAACACATGACACTAATCTAAGGTAGTATTAAGAAGCACTCTCTTTGTTTTCGTACATATGGCACACTTTTCTTTTAGTTAGTTTTAAAAGAATGACATTTCTAAATTCGAAGCAAGTAACTTTACACTTTTTATTTTATCCTTAGTGAGTAACTTTTATAAATCACAAAAATATTATGGTATGGCTCAAACTACAAGTTTCAGAGTTTTATAGCCACACCACCATGATGTCATATTTTAAACCACAAATTTTAAAAGTTGTTTTAAACTACGCATTCGTTCAAGTTATGGGAAAATGCATAAGTACCCCCTGACTTATAGCCGAATTTTCAACTACACACCTTATATTTGCGAGGATCATATTATCCCCCTGAACTTTTTTCACACGAAATATATACCACTCTAAAGCTAAACAACCAAACTCTTGGCAAGCTGTGAACTACACGTACTGCCACATATATATTTAGTACTTTTTTATTCTTTCTTCTATTTCTTTCCTTTTTCATACGTATTTCTTATTATTCTATTATTGTTTTCATTTATTTCGTTTTTTAATTCTCTTTCTTTTTATTTTGGTCACATGCTGCATAACAGTAGAGATAAATTTTGATCCTTATTTAACAATTCAACGCTCCACTTAGTTGGGATATAACAAGTTTAGAAATATTACTTTTTGATTTTATAAGAATAAATATTTAGAATGGAATGGAATTACGATAAAAATTTGATTTCTTTAACGTGGTGTTATTCATTTTTTCTTCTTCCCTGATTTCACAATTTCATAAAATGGTGGTCGTCGGAATCTCAAAAACTCCATTTTTCCGACGCGAAAAAGATTTTCAATGACAGATTTTTTTGTCCAGATATGAGTGTGTTTTGCTATATATATCCCTGACCTATAACCGGATTTCCAACTACACACTTAAGCTTTTCGAGGGTCCTATTACCCCATGAACTATTTTAAAATAGAATAAATTTACCCTTAAAATATCACAACCACATCTATGCTATGTGGTGGAGTACATGCGCCTCAATATTTTTACACTAAAATTATTATTGTTTTCTTCATTATTTTCTAGTCTTCTCATTTCTTTCTTTATTCTTTCTCTCGCCTCCATTATCAACAACCCCAAAAATCACCATTATCATACTTGCATCACTAGACACTATCTCTTTACCACTTCCAAAAGAAAATTTTAACTTTCACCATTTTATTTTTACCTACCATCGCATCCACCACCTCCATTTTTCGCCATAACCATAGAACTTTATTACATTAATACAAACATAATTCTAACTAACGCCGATCAATTAGAGTACAACATAAAAGAAAGACAAAATCTTTAATCCCCGAGAACTTCTCAGATGATAATACAAAAATAAAAAATTAAAATAGATGTCGTCATCGGAGACAAAATCGTTTTCAGTGGTTTGATATTCTCAAGTTCTGGAGTTCTGTGAAACTATCATTATTTTCATATTTTAATTCAATAGTTGATAATTTTTACTGGGTCTTTGCTTTTGCTACAAAAGAGGGATATACAGGTAAAAATAAAAGTGGGGGAAGATGAAAATTGTGAGCTGGACTCCATTTTTTCCGGCGAGGAGTTCGTCTGAGTTCTTGTGGGAATCCTTACGGCAACTGAAAAAAATTAAATGGGTAAGAGATTGTTTTATTAATAAAATATAACTAATTGTAAAGTATCCAATGGTAAAATGACACATATAGATATTAATAAATTTTAAGGCAGTTTTATGCTCTCACACGCCTCCAAGAAAGTGAACACACTTTCTGTGCCACGACATCTCTTAAGGGGATATTTAGTCCAATTTAAAATAGTTCATGGGGATAATAGGACCCCCGCAAAGTTTAAGTGTATAGTTGAAAATCTGGATATAGGTTAAAGGGATACTTATGATTTTCCATATACATTATCTATATATATTATTTTCTTGAAAGTGTAATTTATGTGAGGGGGAAGAGAAAAAGAAAGAAAGAAAGAATAAAAGCTGAAAAATGGTGGTCTAAATTTCAAGGACTCCATTTTTTTCGATGCGAAAAAAATTTCCGGTAACAGATCGAAAAATGGTGAGCTCCTAGAAAACTTTCTGGCAATCAACAATCAACAACCAAATTCTTCTTTCTCATTCTCTTTTTTATGTAAATTTAAATTATTAAAAAAAAAAGGACTTTCCGACACCATTTCACCACTGAAGCAGTGCAAGGCCGAAGGCCCCGATCGGAAAACGGTGAGCACAGAGAGAATATTTTTCGCAACCAACAATCAAAATTCTTCTTCTTTTTCAGTCTTTTCTTGTACACTTGATTAAATAAAACCCTTATTCAAATTCTGCTTCAACAAATAAAACTTTAGAAATAAAATCTGAACTCAATCTGCCCGGAGAATATGGAGAATATCGGAGCTAATTTTTGGTCAAATCTATAAGTAACGAAACTGGAGGGAAGAAAAGGAAAAGAAAAGGAAAAACAAGAGAAAATAAAATAAAATAATATTTTATATTTAAAAATTCAACATTCTCTCTCTTTCTTACTCTCCCAAAGAGGGTGACATACATTTTCTTCTGTCACATCAGTACTAAGGGTATACTAATTCCATTTAAAAAAAGTTCAGGGAGGTAATAGGACCCCACTAAGATAAAGCATGTAGTTGAAAATTCGGCTATAGATCAGGGGTACTTATGCATCAAATAGTCAAAGATAAATGACTTTTCGATACAAAAGAAACAAAATATTTTCAATAATCCAGTGATGTTTAAGCAATGAACTCCTAAGTCCATTTATACTTAAATTAACGACTGAATATAGAATTTTACATGTAAAGTAGATCAAACTTGTGAAAAAGAACGGGATATACTTTAAATGGAAACTACCAGCTATGTTCATTTATAAGTAGTTTATTACTAAAATTGGTCAATTCATTAAATATTACTAATATTAGCCAAATGTTACCAATATTAGCCAATTAGCTATTTATAGCCGAAAATGGTCAAACTTTTGCTTTCTTTTAAGTGGGTGTTATTAGAATATATTGAGTACATCTTAAGGAGTTTGAGTCTCAATTTTGGGATAATTTGGCAGAGTTTTTGAGTTGGTTTGAATTAAAAATTCGAAGTAGAAGATGAAACATGAAAAATATGATGTGTATCACACTGTGTATCATTTGTGTATCATATATATATCAAATATATATCACATGTATATCCATATATACCTGTGTGTGTAAAACATGCGTGATACATGTATTGTAGAACAATTTTTGAACTCGATTTTAACTACTAATTTTGATACCAAATCAGTCCACCAATCTTCCTCAAAATTTATTTATTGTATTTTCAATGAATTTCAATCATACCCGTTGAAAAAGATCCTTTTTTGCTTAGATTTTTGGAATCTTGTATATATATATTTTTTTTTATTTCATCATCTTGTTTGCTACCTCATCCATAAAATTTTCTTTCCGTCTTTTATCTAATGTTGCTGATTGCGCTTAAAAATATGGAAGGAGGTCTTTGCGTATGATTCTTGGAGAGAAAGAACCTTATTTATTTAAGTTTTTAATTTTTATATGTGCTTAGCTAGTTTGGTAAGTCTATGATTAATGGCTAGAGGGTGGTAAGTTAGACCTCATTTAGGACATTTAGGTAAGATTCCCAACTTTAAACTCTGATTATTTTGAGCTATACATTAGCACTCTATGTATTTTGCTGAAAGGCCTAGATTAGGTTGACACCGGGTAGTCATTTTAAACATGTTATTTAAAATATATCCACGGTTTATAATGTATTTAAAGATTAGTCAATTTTGCTTAAATTTTAGGACACGGCATCCTAGAGTTTAAACTATGGGTGTATAAAGGGCGGGGCTGGGACGGGCTGGATACAAAAGAACAGCCCGTCCGTTTAACGTTGCGGGCTATTAGCGGGCTGTACTTTTTCGGAGTTTTTTTTGTCCGTCCGGGTTCGGACTTAGAGGGCTGTTAGGGGGCCGTGTATTTTTTTTTTAAAGTAAATTTTATTTTTCTTATTCAATGTTATTGATACTTAAGTATTTGCAAACTTTTAAGGCTTAGAATTAAACTTTGAAGTTTAAAGTTTTAAATTTGAAATTTAAATTTTATAATTTTAAAATTGAAAGTTGAAAGTAAGTGGCTACAAAAAATTATTTAATAAGACCAATAGGCAATATGTAAGGATCAAGCTCCGAAGACTTTCATTTGATATTTTTATTGAATAATATATAATACTTCAAATTAAGTTGCAAGTTCTTTTTTGATTTTATTTTTTTTGAACTTGCAAATTAAAAGTTTACAATAATTATATTTAAAAAAAAAATAGTACATCATATGCTTTGCATCATTTTTGTAAGTTCATCCATGTCAGCATGAGGTTCTTGGTTTCCGGCATTGGTTGAATCAGAACCATAAACCATTATATCTCCAATTTCTTGGTCCTCCACTTCATCTACCTCGTCACGCCCTTGATTTCGCCGTTCTGATCTTATCCAATCTCTGAAGCACACTAGAATTTCCAAAGCGTTGCTACAGAAGAAGGAATATTTGCATCTACAACAGAAGAAGCATCAACAATGTTAGCATAATAATTATATAATATTTCTAAATGTTTGTGTAGAGCAGAAATACAAGTGTCAATATCAGGAGTTTCAGTTGGTCCAATATCCATATAAGAATATAAAATAGTGATTAATTGGCGACAAGTGACCATTTTGATAGAAAGGTTTAAAATAGTACCAATTAGGTAAATAGGGGAAATTAGGTAGAAATATTTTTTAAACTTATCTAGCATAGATTCAACAACAGAAGTATATCTTTCTTTCTTCTTCAAATTATGTAGTAAAAGAGAAATTTGAGCAATATGAACTAAACCATTTGCAATAGTAGGATAATTTATAATATTTTAATTTGATCGTTGGCAACGATCCAAAAAAAAACGTTAAAAAATGAGCTGAACCGGGCTGTAGCCCGTTAACGGGCTTAGCGGGTTCCGGTGCACCGATATCAAAAAACTGTTCGTTTGAAAACCGCTCCCCGCCCAACCCGTCCCAGCCCGCCCCCCACGCTACAATACCGGGCTGACCCGGGCTGAACCGGATTGTAAACGGGTCAGCCAGGCCCGATTAACAGGTATAGTTTAAACCTCAAAATTCAAACTTCAGGACATCATGTCCTAAAGTTCGAATCTTATGTCCTAAATTTTAAATTAGTAGTTCAAAAATTCAGGACACTTAGTCCTGAATTTCAAATTAGCAGCTCAAAAATTCAGGACACTAAGTCCTGAATTTTCAAATTCAGGATACTTAGTCCTAAAGTTTGGGTGAATTGACTAATCTTTAAATATATTGTAAATTATGAATATATTTTAAATAGCGGGCTTAATAGTGGCTATTACTGCACTTCGCCCAAGAACGTTCAGGTTCAAGTCCAACGTGCAATCATTACGTGGAAATGTCACCCGGTAGCCTTTTATTTACTGCTATTTAAGTTTTATCCAATACTTGCAAATTATTTAGTGTTTAGCCACAATTAAAAAAAAATAGGTGGATATTGCTTCTTCTTTGTGTTTTGAAATTTAATTTTTCAGTTCAAAACTATAGGACGGTCGTATCCTGAAGTTCGATTTTTTAGTTCAAAACTCCAGGACACCATAAGCATCCTAAGTTCAATTTTTAGTTCAAAATTTTAGGATATTGTATCCTGAAATTCAGATTTTCAGCTTTAAACTTCAGGACATTGTATCTTTAAGGTCAGTTTTTCCAGTTTAAACTTCAGGGCGCTATATCCTGAAATTTAACTTTTCAGTTCAAAATTTCAGGACATTGTGTCATGAAGTTCAAACGATATATTTTAAGCGTGTAAGTATATGTTTATTGTGCAGGGTAATTAAAGTCAATATTTTCAAGCTTTCGTTGTGACTGGAAGAGGAGGAGTCTAATTGAGTTTGGGTCTTTGCGATGAGAGAGACAACAAAAACTGTCATTGTTTAAGGTGTATATGAATGAAGTTGTGTCAATTTTTGAATTACTGAAAAAAGGGAATAAGTTCTTTGGCAGAAATGTTATGTGATGTTCAAGAAAAAGACAAAAGGTAAAACAGAAGAAGCGAGAAAGAGAAGAAGAGAAGCGAGTTGTCCTTTTTTTATTTTATTTTATGTAATTGGCTAAGCTTTAAAATTTAAATAATTTACCAACCCTTGTTGAAACTTAAATAGCAGCTCAAACAATGAATATCCGTGCACTTCGCCAACTCGTTACTTGCCTCGTTTAAAATGTACATGGTCGAGTTAGGCCAGGAAACAAGCTACTCTTGTAATCTTCAACACGTGAATGAATGTCTATTATACACACACCATGCAGACAAATGTTAGGGAAAGCTGTGAAGACAGATACAACTCGAAATTAAACACAGACGTAGAAACAACAAGGGGAAAAGATAACTCCTCCCCAGAAAAAAAAGACATGAAGAGGATTTCTGAAGCGTTTCACATTTCGTATACAATAGCTTTTTGCAGCTGCAATACAGGCTCAATGTAGAACTTACTAATCAATGGTGATCTCTCTAACCATGTCTACCAGTAACATCGCCAAAGTGTAAGAAGAAATTCGACATCTTGAGATAAAATTCAACTACTATTGTTCAGCAGCTGCTGCTAATGGTTGAAGGGCTTTCATGGGGTTCAAGATGACTCCATCAATAAGCCCATACTCTTTAGCTTCCTTTGCACTCATGAAAAAATCACGATCAGTATCTTGGTTGATCTTCTCAAGGCTTTGACCAGTATGGTAGGCAAGGTACCCATTCAGATTTGCTTTGTGATGCAACATCTCATTAGCCTGGAAATCGGTACAAGCATTAGTTTAGGTGCAGGTGTTCCATTTTGCCAATCTAACCACATGCTAAGAAAATAATGTAATAGAATGTACCATGAAAATATAGGATTTGACATTAGATCATCTCAAGTTGCTTGCTCATTGATGAGAAGCTGAAATGCGTTTACTGCACCAGAGTGCGAGAAGAAAATGAGATGATCCTTGATCAACTTGCACCCACAAGCTGGAAACTTAAGCTTCCAATGGGATTGAATGGCAAAATACATAAGGTTTGGGTTCAAAAACTTTATGGAATCATTTCAGCACCAAAAGTTGTCCATGTTACCAGCTGTTCGGACATTTTCAAAATGAAATAAAAATTCAAAATTTCCATCAATATTCTATCGTCAATTGCTGTACATGAATTTACCTTTTGTCAGTATATGGTACAAATTATATTGTAAAAAGGACTTCTTGCAGTAAAATTTTGAGAACGCCCATTTTCAAGTCTAAAAGGCAAGTTATAAAACAGAATCTAATAATCCAGAATAAAAGTTCAATACTCAAGCAAACCAACATTAAGGGGAAGAATTTGGGGTTCACAGATGGAAACACATGAAATGTGAAAGTTGGTCCAGACCATAGCTTAAGCCCTAAAAGCTTGAGCTTCGCCTATGAGTTTATATTATCCATAGCCTCTCTATGTCATAGCTTCACTGTTGTGTAGCTCACAATACAGTAATAGCATATTGTCCATGGATTTGATCAACATGGTTAACAGAGCATGCAGCAAAAAAATTAAAACTATTGATTTTGATCCTGACAACAATTTTGTAACATAATAGCTTCAAGTATATAGCATTATAACTAGGCCAAGTATCTATTTTTTCCATAGTCTTGAGTTTTTCCTCCCCTCCGCTCTTCTTTTTTTAAGTTAAGTGTTGCCTTTTCTCTTACTGCTTATTGGTTACCCCATGGCCAATCACTGATCTGTGTACTCATTTATGTACTTTGTGTCGACATGGGTGTTGAGGGATCACTGAAATTTGTTAGATATTTAGATTTGGCTAAAATTGTAGATAAAATTCAACTCTTTGAAGATTTGAACTCATCAGTCATATAAGTGCATTTGACAACTTCTTCTGATAATGTCGTAAAGTTCCAAATTAGAAAACTGATATTGCATGATGTTTGGAAAAGAGAAAGTATGAAAAAGAGAGAAATAGAGTAGAAACGGAGGGGAATTTTTTTCCCTTTTAGAGGATGGAGATTCAGAAGTCAGACCCAGGACCATATAACCACATGTCTCCGAAATGTTGCGTTCTAGAGGTAACATTCTGAAATAGGATAGTGTTGAATGAAAGAGATTATGTTTACCTGAATGTCTATATCAGTTTGCCCGCCTTGTGCACCACCAAGAGGTTGGTGAATCATTATCCTCGAGTTTGGCAGGCTATATCTCTTACCTTCATGGGAAAACAATGTCACGAGTTCAGAACACAGTGATATTCAGCATGAAGAAAGACTCTTCATCCATGAATGAGAAATTCAATTTACCTTTGGTGCCAGCGCTAAGAAGAAAAGCCCCCATACTGCAAAGTCGATTAACTAATTAAGACAACTTTTAAATTTTAAAACTAATTAAGACAGCAACACATCCGTAAACAAGGAAAATTTCAACTGCCAGTTATTTATAGAAAATAGAAACTAATTTAAAGTCTCCACTTTAAATACTCAATCAATCAAACTGATTCCAAGTGCATTTGCTACAAACTTTGTAATATAAACTTAGTGCATGCAACTTCCACAAGGCCATCCTTGTTTACAAATAAGATGTGGTGGAGCCAATAAAAAATGAACATTATCAAGCACTACATGTGCTCGGTGGTACCCAAGCCCAACTCTTGAATTCTTCCTATCACATTTCTTGACTAGCATCCTAAAGTTCAAATTGTCCAATGTATTAGTACTTCCTTTTAACGTCATTTATGGTCAGAAAGAAAACTTTTAAGCATAGAGGCAGCTATTTGAACTTCTACTCTCTGATCGCTGGCATCAGAGATAGGAGAAGCTATTATATATGATGAGTAAATAGCCTAATATTCCGTTCTAGCCATTGCTACTCCTAGCCCCACTTCTTTTTTACCCAGCCCCTCATCCTCTCCCATCCGAATAAGTCCAAAACAACCAGCAAATCGCACCAACTTACCCAGAGCTTACGTGGACTGTGCTTCCACTTTGTACGCTAGTTTAGTGTTTAAATAGGGATGGCAACGGGACGGGGTGGGTTCAAAGAAATATTTTTGAAATCGAAAACGGGGTGGGGCAGGTTGCGGTTGAAACAAATTGCTGAAATTTCACCTCACAGCTGACATGTCTGGGCTTTGGGAAGATCCATTTGAGAGAACTCTTACATGTGAGAAAACAATCTTTTTACAGCTTTTGAGTTTTATATTCTCAACCATTTTAGGATTTGTTTTTGGTTGGCAACCTCCAGCCTCGAACTTTTGACCTAGGGGCATGAATATGATTTGTTGTTAGTCAACAATTATAATTAAAGTATGGTTCCAGAACCGAAACCAAAACGGCAAAACGACATATTGATGGATTCAGTAAAATATTTCCCGATGTCAAAAAATTATTCTCCTTCCTCTTTCAAAATAAAAGTAGTTTACACAGCTTCAAGTAGTTCAAATAAAATAATAATGTGATTTAATTTTAACATATTCTTAATATTTTACATAGTTAACCAATTGAGTAAGAAGCTAATTTATTTTTGTTAATTTTAATAAAACAAATTAAAAAAGAACCAAATAGTTAAATTTGAGAATATGCTTACAAGTTACAAGCTGTTAAATGAGAACTAACTGGAAACAATATGTTGAACATAAAAGTTCTTAATCATAACTAATTGGAAACACTATGTTGAATGTAAATTAGAATCCAATTTTACTTTGTTAGTACAGTTTTCTTCTCTATTTTTTACTGAATAAGAAATAAAACAAAATTGCATATTTTTCCACATATTCCCTCAATAGATGAATACAATTTGAATTTCCAACTCTTTTCTGATTTTCGCAAAGATCTGAATTATTACATTTATGTCGAAACGTCGTAAAAATATCTGACTTATCTCTTTCTCTGATACTTCGATCATGTATGTTTAAACTTTGTCATCAAATGGCATAAATAAAAGTAGGTTAAAAACAATTTCATCTCTAGTTCAATTTGATCATGTAAAAAGTTTCCACTGAAGACAAAGTCTGTTCACTCTTAAATACAAGACCCACTTTATAACTTTAGTTTATACCAAAATAATAATTCCGTTCCTAAAAGGTTAGCCTTTCAAATACATAATACTCACAGTAAACTACTCATATGTAAATAACAAATTAGAGAAGAAAAAAAAAATTTAAGCAGGGCGAGCCAGCGTGGGTTTATGCGGGGTGAGGCGGTGCGGGTTGAAATCACAGAAAAATTCTACGCGGAGTAGGTTGTGGTGGGTTGAAATTTTTTGCGGGTTGAGCACAACCCACACCTGCCCCACACTGCGCCTCTGCCTTCCCTAAAAGATGCCAAGCTAATTGATACTAGTATAAAAGGATTAGAAGCTAGTCAAAGTTCAAGCAAAAGTAAAGTGAAATGAATCAACAAAACCATAATATATGCATTTTATCACAGTTGAACAAACTGAAACCAACAAATCCACCATCCTCTCCTGCAACTTCCCCAGATGGGAAGATACATTGGCAGGCTGAGGTGACGGGGAACAAGAGCTCGAGTTATCAATATCACAGTTGCTGGAGGAACCTCTTGTACCAAGCAAAAGAAGTTACCATGATCATTTGATTTTATGTCAGGAGATCTCTGGTGGAACTGAAATCAACCGGGTGAGGTCTTGAGGCTCAGACAATTTTAGAGCTAATCTTGGTTTAAAGAGAATAAATCAGGAAATTGAAATTGAAGGTCATATCTTTGAGAATTTTTCTTGGCTTTGGTGAAATAACTGTTGATTTTTGTTACTTTACCTAATATTTTTTTTTAAATTTCTTTTCACCTGTGAGCCTAAATATCTCTATGATTTATTACATAAGTTTCTAGATTTGGTACTTCATTTTGCCTTCAACCTAAACTAATTTTAACCTAGGGTGTGTTTGGTATGTAGGAAAATGTTTTTCTGGAAAATATTTTTTTGAAAAATAAGTGTTTTTCTTATTTTCTGGTGTTTGGTTAGTTAGAAGAAAGTATTGTTTGGAAAATATATAATATAGGCACACACTATAAGAGACTAAATGGGTGAGGGCGGGGGGAGCGGAGCGGTGGGGGTCTGGGTCCAAGGTTGAGGTCGAGAGTAAGGGTCTAGGTCAGATAGGGGTTCAAGGTCGGGTAAGGATCGGCAATGAGGGTCGGGGTACGGAATCGGTAATAGGGGTCGGAAACAAGGTTCGTGGTCAGGGTTCAGGGTCAGGGTTCGACGTCACAAACGATGATGGGGGTCAGGTTTGAGTCTCTGGATCAGTGACGGGGGTCAGGATTGGGATCAATGACCGGGGTTCGGGTTCAAGGTCAGGGTTTGGGGTCTGGGTTCAGGTTTAAGGTTAGGGTTTGGGGTAGGGGTTCGAGATTGGATTTGGGACCGGGATCGGGGTACGAAAACCTCGCCCCCATACCCCAAAACACCGACCCCCGACCCCAAACACTGTGTCCCGACCCTAAATACTGACCCCGACCTCGAACTTTGATCCCAACTTCGACCCATGATCCCTGACCCTGATCCCAACCGCAACCCTGAATCTTTAATCCGACAGTCGACCCCAAACCTCAATCCCGATCCCGACTCAAACCCTGACCCCAACCTCCAATCTCGTTCCCAACTCCAATCCCGAACCGGAACTCGACCCAGAACCTTGATCCCCAACATTAACCCCGACACGGATCCCAACCCTTACCCCAATCCTAACCTCGGACCCCAACCCCTTGACCTTTAGGTTTAGGTTATGGGTCTCGAGGTCTGAGGGCGAGCAAAGGAGGGGTGGGGGGAGTTGGGGAAGATTGAAAGAGAGTTTTGAAAAATATTTTTTCTCTTCTAGGTAAGGAAGTCATAATGAAAATATTTTTCAGAACATTCAAGTCAACCAAAAATGGAAAAATTAAAAAATATTTTCCTTCATATCCAACACGCCCTTAGTCATTGCATATCACCTGTTAAGTTAGTTGATTGCATGTGAGACTTTATATAATGTGATGAATTATGATTAAATTATTTTGGAGATGTATAAGTTTATATATCATATTTAAATAATAGAGCTAAATCTGACAAAATACCACGAACATATTTAACCATTGAAACAGCGGTACTATGTCCGGTGGTACTCTTAACTTTGACTAGCAGCAGCAAAGAAGGGTGAGAGGTAATACATAAAGGGAGTGTAACATTGGGTTTAAGAGTTGATTCCAATTTTACCACAAGATTCTGGCAGTGGTCAAGGATACCAAATTCAGGTGCAATACCAAAAACTAAAGGATAATAAGGGAGAATATGCATATTATGTTAAGCAATAGGGACGGAAAAAATCATATTCTAAAAAAAGATACATAAAGTACAAAAGTAAAGCAAATCAACTCAGCACCTCGCAGCGAGTCCAACACAAACGGTGGAGACATCAGGCCGAATATGCCGCATGGTATCAAAAATGGCCATTCCTGATATAATAAAATATGGATGAAACTTGATGAATCATGAAATAAAACAGCACGTTAAGATGGTGCCATAGTCCAACTCTATGCAACATAAGCTAGAAGTTGGAATAGTTACAGACTAAGTTGCTCGGAGCCTCGGACTCGGGTGCGGGTGTCCGATACGGGTGCGAATCTAGAGGTCAGATCCTTCATGATCTAAATTTAAAGATTCGGAGGTACAGATCCAGGTACGGATACGGGTGCGGGGATTCGGCTAAAAATAATTCAATTATTTAAAAATAGAGTTATAAAAATATGTCTAAATTATGAGACATTATGTGGAAAACTTACAAGGTATTCCGAGAAGGAGAAAATATTGAACAAGAGTAGAATTTTAGAAGGAGATAAAAGGAAAAGGACTGACATAGAAATTTATATATACAGTGTATTCCATTTTCTTCCATATCACCCTAGCTTTTGATTTGTTTTCAAAAATCATTGTATCTGTCCCAAATTTCTCCGTTGATTTTGGTCAAAGTACCCAAAATCGGTTGACCAGATCCAACACGGATCCCACACCCATACCCACACCCACGTCGTGTCGACACGGGTGCGGCATTGAAAGTGAAGAGTCCGAGCAACTTAGGTTACAAAAGTAGATAATAACAAATGAGTTTGATTGGGAACACTTGAAAGTACCTGCTGTAACTGACCCTCCTGGAGAGTTGACATACATGACAATATCCTGTTTAGTAAATTAAGGAGGTCAAGAGTTGGTTTAGGGAAAATATAGAAGCAATAATAAAAGGAAAACAAAAGGATGTAATGCGGAAGTTTAGTAATAAAAACAGTGGAAAAAATAAAATCTTATTAAGGATGCCCCTACAGACAAGTTACACAATTACTTGCTGTAATGATGCAAAGCTGCACGGTAAAAGTCAGAGAATCTCAGCATGCTAATTGTAATAGAAGGTCGCTTTACTTCTTTTTTTTCTTATTTAATACAAGGCAAGCTTTTTACCCCATTTGAGACGGAGCTGATCAAGGGTGAATCCTTGTAAGGCATCATGAAAGAGCTTCAAGTATCAAAAGATGCAGACCAAGAGAAAGAGGAGAAGGTGGAAATTCCACATCATTCCCTTAAATTTGTTCACCCATTGGCTACATAAACAACTAGGGCTTTAGTAGGCTAGATCCATACTATATGTGGCATGTCATTCCGAGTATTCCAGCTCGGAAGCTACAAGGACTCCAGAAGTTGTCCAAGCAACGAAGCAGCAAACAGAACATATGTGATCAACGAAATCACAAAAGAATTAAACTGACAGAGAGCATTAATACCTATAAAGAAGGAATGCTTCAAGCAGATTCTCATTCAGATATATTCCACAACATCCGATACTTAAACTAAGACTATCCAATGTAAGAGGAGGGGGGGGGGTATAAAGATACGGTCCAAAAATATACCTTTGTTGGATCAACAGCGTCAAGATAGAGAAGCTGCGCAACTATAATATTTGCCATATCATCATCAACTGCCCCACCACATCGTATGATCCTCTAAGATTCAACAACACAACAAAATAAGTTTGAGCAACTACAATTTTCTTATAGAGTAATAAAATTTAGCAAGTACATCAAACTTTGCAGTCAAAACTGAAGAAATAATAAGGAAAAAGAATGCATACATATTGGAAGAGCTGGCTGATCACACTCATAAACCGCTCTTGCACCATTGGAGGTGGTCCTTGACCTTGGGCATAAGCAGGAAAATAGGGCGATGATGGCACTTGCAAGTCATCTCTGCAAATGTCGTACACCAAGCAAATGTGTAAGAAATAACTTCTTTCTATGATATTCTTAAGAACGATAGCACAATTAAGTCATTAACATCAGATTCTTAACAATTATGAGATTCAAAAGTCAACAGGACCGATTTTTTTCCCTCGCCATCTATGAAATATAGACTCTTCATTTTCCTAGACATAAATGGGTGTGTACAACCAGTTGTTAAAAGAAAAAATCTCTGATTCCTGAATTAAAAAAACCTGCCAAGACTTTAAGCATATCCATGTCATATTTTTATCTGAATTTGTTAAAGATATTCGAAAGACAATATAACACATCCTCTCTTAAATTCAATCAGAAATTGACTTAAGAGAATCACTTTCTTTTATTAAATATTTTGCTAGTTCAGGTTCTTCATGGAAAAGAAATGAACAGTCAAATAGTAATATGTTAGGATCGGGAACGAGGATAGTGCGGAAATAAGAATACAGCATTATAAAAATGATAATAATAAAGATAATAAAGAGACCAAGAATTTAATGCGGTTTAGTCAATGCGACCTACGTCCACAAGCGGAAAGAAGAAAATTTACTATACCGACAAGAGTATAAATTAGAGTAAATATTGTAACTAATCTCCAAAGGCGGATTTATAGGGGAAATTATGGGGCACGTGAACCCATGGTCTTTCCGCAAAATTAGATATTTTATGTACATATTTTTTTAAAATTGGTATAAATATTAACTGTTGGCACCCATGCTTCAAGAAGGTTGAATGATACACTTGGTTGAAGATTGAGTTTTTACCGAGAGGAATAGGGATCAATTCCCACTTAATACATTTTTTCCTCCTTTTTTAGTAGTGCACCCATGTACTAGAAATCCTAGGTCCGCCTGTGCTAATCCCAAATACCCTGAGAGAATAACCTCAAGAAAACACTCACAAAGAAATCCACAAGTGTTTCCTAAAACAACTCACGAAATACTCTTTATCACAAAAGAAGACACTCTTAAAGTGTTTCTTGCTCTCTTAATTGGTATATTAAAGTAAGAAGAATTACTCTCCTTTTATAGGAGTAAAATTAAACTCGGGCTCCAAGTTGTATAAAAACAAAAGGAAAGAAATGTCCAAATAATTTCTCCACCACATGAACCATTCTTTGGCTCCAAGCAATATTGTCAGCCAAGGAAACTCCAACAGGCACATGCCTAATGCTAAGAATAGGATGGCCAGCGATGTCACTTCTATAAAAGCCAAAAGATGGCCACATTTGACATTACAAATTTTCACCTTGGCCTAATTTTGGCTGATATTGTAAATTTGTTCCAACCTCTTCGCAAAAACTCTTATGGACTAGATCATTCTTCATAAATGTCAATCAAGTTCAAGTAGCTTGGCAACTGCGAGAGGCTTCATGAACATATTAGCATTGTCTCTAGTGTTGATCTTCTTAAGAGACTTTTCCTACCAAAGAGATAGAAGAGCCAACAAGTTATTCCTGGTCCAAAAGAATTATTTGGCGAAGGTCTTGGAGAACTCGGCATGAAAGATGTTAAGCCAGTGAATACCTCTTTTGCTGCTCATTTTAAGTTGTCAGCTACTTAGTCACTGCAATCAAACGAAGAAGAGAGGCATATGGCACAAGTACCTTATTCCATTGTAGTCGGCAATATTATGGACGCAATGGTTGTACACATCCGGACATTCAGTAAGCTAATATATGGCTTGCCCTAAAAAACACATGGCTGTGAAATGGATTTTCTAATACTTGCGAGATACTTCAAACACATGTTTGGAGCTCGGGTCAAATACTAACACTCTGGTTGGTTTTGTAAACTCAGATTATGCATGTGATCTTGACAAAAGAAGATCACCAATAGGCTACGTATTATGCATTGGTGGTTGTGCTATCAGTTGGAAAGCGAGAATACATCATTTATCTACAACCTAAGCAGAATATATTAGCGACCAAGGCAATCAAAGAATGATGGTCATATTTGCCGAATTCAGTTTACACCAGGGTGGCATTATAATTTTACGTGACAATAAAAGTATCATTAGAGAGCAGGCAAGCAGGCCTATGTTCTTCACTATATCTTATCTTGATTCAACCCAAAAAAGGGGCATACACCAAGATACCCATTTTTCTTCCCTATTTACCTTGCCCATCAACAAAACAAACCATTATAAGAATAACCGAAATATATGAATAAAAGGAAACTAGGGGGAACCTTATAGACCAAATCCCAGTTGGTGAAGTAATTCCAGAATCCCAGTTGGTTCCAGAGTACACGGCCTTCACTGTACTCTTTCCCCGATTCTTCACCTTTAAATTCCTGCGCAAAATCAATAAAGCAAAACCATTAGAGAAAGTGTTGTCGTTATTCACATTTATATAAGTAAGCATATACGAACTCAGCTAAGTACCTGAACTGAAGGGTCTTAAAGGGGAGGGTATTAGGGTAAGCTTCAGGAATAGTAGAGGAATCAGAAGAGAAGTTGAATTTAGAGATAGAGGAAGTCGTGGCCACGCACGAATGGGCCATTTTTCTTGGATTTTTAGAGAGAGAAAGAGGGAATATTTGCCAAGTTCAGAGGAAGGAAAGGATAGGTCATTGAGCAGGAGCTTTACCAACAATACCGGAGGTGCTCTTTCTTGTTCAAACGGGAATTTAGAGAAAGTTTGAGCGTATTGTTTAACCCAAAAATAATTTTACGATGAGATAATTAAATTTATTTTTAATGAGTTCACTAGCAATATGAATTAAAGTTTATTTGAATGAATCATAGAGTTAAGCTATCTGACCAAAAATAAATAAGCAAAAGGAAAAATAATCTTATTGAGCTTCGTAATAGTCCACAATGCTTGTAAAGTGTGATCCATAATACTTGTAAAGTAAAGTTAGAATGACTGCCTAACCTGACCGGAATATAGTAGCTTTGAATAATGAGCAAGTTAAGAGAAAACTAAGTGAGTCCCAAGTAAAAGGTAATGGGTATATTTATAATCTAAGTCTAACGTTCACATACTTATCTCATTTCTACACGTAGCTCCAAGTGGTTAACAACTGCCAAGATACTCGCCGGTTATGAGAAGAATATCAGGTGTAGTGGATATGAGTGGATTTTTAAGATCTCGGGGACAGTTGAGGACCAAGTCAAATCCCGAGCTATTACTTTAGTGATGGATCTCTTGAACCATCTTTGAGGCGCTTCACCAGGACATGACTCTCATCTCCCCCGGAAGAAGTTACCGGATCAGAGACACTTCCTGCAGGGACAAAGTTTCGGTATCATTTTATTCCCGAGATAAACATATTTCAAGCAATATCGTGTCTTCGTGTGATTTATCCACGTGTCAAAGCCAGATTTTACCAATACAAATAGCCCCATATTTTTTGGATAATTCTCAAGAAATGTCCTAAAGTGGTATGATCTTTGGCGTGTCACAAAAGGATTTCTGCGGGATTTACGACGCAATCGCCATTATTTTAGAATCTGAAAAGACATCTAGCCAGTTTCATTTAAAATCCCAGATACGTGGCGGGTGTTAACGGGTTATGACGCCGCAACGGTTACCAAGGTCATGATGACCACGCCTATAAGAATTACCTTCTTCCTTTGTCCTTGTTACCTTTTACTCGAACTTCGTATCTAAAATTCTTCAAACCCTATATTGTATTTCTTAAGAAACCATTGACGTCTTTACTTCTTATTTTTTTTCAAATTCCCATCACAACTTTCAATGGCTTCTCTAAATGCTTCAACTAATGTTCACGAAATAACCTCCACCAATGAGGTTGTCGTTGTTGCTCCTCTACCTACGACCACTGCAGCCATAGAAAATATGATGGCGGAAGAACTATATGTTCTTACTAGAAGAAGCAGGGGTAGCAAACCCTCCACGACGGCGGGAGAGGGATCATTGGCCCCCGCTAACAAAAGCGAAGAGGTTCCGACCACCACATCCTGACGGTAGTGGCGCAATCCCCTGCTAGGAAGGACAGAGCAACCAAAGCTTCAGGTGGGGGCAATAAAGAACAGAACGAACCAATAACTTTGGAGGTTCTTCTGGAGATGTTCCATCTTATTGACCATGTTGGCTACAAGAGCACTACTCCGAAAAAGTCAATTAAAAGCTTCATGCCAGCTTTACAAGAGAAGCATTTTTTTGGTCTTGAGAGATTGTGCCTCGGAAGGTAAGGTTCTGTCACGACCCCAAATTCTCACCTTAGGATGTCGTGATGTCACCTAATCTCTAAAACTAGGTAAGCCTAACATACATTGAGAATTAGCAGAAATAACAACTTAGATATCAAATTAAATTGTTAAACTATCATAATAAAATCCAAACGGTACAGCTGTCAAATATCTCCCAAAACTGGTAGAACTGAGCCATAAGCTCTAACAGAGATATACTTAGAATCTCTAAATACAATATTGTTTTGAACTGAAAGTAAATAGTAGTACAGCCAAAATTAGAAGGTGGCTCTGAGGCCTGCGAGCGTCAAGCAGGTTTACCTTGAAGTCTCCGAGTAACTGATCAAAATCACTAGCGTCCGATATGAGCGGATGTACCTGGATCTGCACAAAAATGTGCAGAATTGTAGCATGAGTACAACACAACGGTACCCAATAAGTATCAAGCCTAACCTCGATAGAGTAGTGACGAGGTCAGGTCAAGACACCTACTAGACGAAGAAATTTGAACATAATATAATAAATCTAGTAACGGAAGATAAAGGCAATTAAATAACAATAAAGCAATTTATCAATACAGGGCTAACAGCTGAAATAAAGCAATAAATGACAATAAGAGAGTACATGTGATAAGACAACAAGTAACCAATTATGATCAAATCACAAATTTAAAGAAATAAGGAAACAAGAACAACAACCATTCAAGATGCAGTTTACCTAAGGGCATTCCCCTTCACATTTAAAGATGATGCAAAGCATTGTCTTCAAAGTTTGCCCCAGGGATCGATTAGAACATGGGAGGAGATGACCAAAAAATTTCTTACTAAATTTTTCTCCTCACCTAAAACAGGCAAGTTTAGAAGAGAAATCCATAACTTCTGTCAGAATGAGACTGAAACTGTGTTTGAAGCTTAGGAGAGGTTTAAGGAGATAGCGCGAAAGTGTCAACATAACGGAATTGAACTCTGGATTTAACTCCAGAATTTTTGGGATGGATTGATACCGGCTTCACGCAGAACATTGAGCAACGCAGCTGGAGGTCCGTTGATGAAGAAGACACCAGAGGAGATAGTCATTATTCTCGATGAATTGTTTGAAGATGCAAATCAATGGCCCTCTTAAATTGCTGAAAGAAGAAGGTTGAATGGTGTTCACCAGGTTGATGCTAACACATCTGTGCAGGTACAGCTTGATGCCATGGCGAAGGAGATAAGGAAGCTGACCTTAGCTTCGATACATAATGAGCCTCATGCAGCATATGATATATGTGGAAGAGGATACCCTACCCATGAGTATCAAGCCTCATCTGAGGAAGTAAATGATGTGGGGAATTATAACTTTAATCCAATGGGTTAGAAACACCCTGATTTTTCATGGAGTTCACTTGGGAATACTACAAATGCATGGCAACAAAATAACTCCAGATTTCAAGGAGCTCTTGGTTTTGTGAATTAGCCGAGGCCGCAGTTTCAGCCTCAATAACCAATTCAGTCTGGGTTAGAAGATCTGATGAAATCCTTCGTTGTCAAGACTGATGAGAGATTAGATGCTCATGGTGCAGCTATCAAAGAACTTTGGACAGGTTTGCGTAACTTGGAGAGACAAGTGGGACAAATTGCAACTATATTATCTGAGAGAATCTCAGGTACTCTGCCAGCTGATACTGAAAAGAATCCCAAAGAAATAGTAAATATTGTAACCTTGAGAAGCGGACATGTGTTGAAAGATCCCACTCCAATTCACAAAGAAGCTGCGCCTGAAAAAGAAAGTGGGAAGGAGCTGAAAATTGAAGATGATAAAAATACTGAGAAGAAGAAAGGCAAGAGGGGAGTTGAGAAAAAGAAGAAGGAGAAAACTTCAAGAAGGGGGGAATCTGATGATGTGAGCAAGCACATGCCTGCTTTACCTTTTTCCCAAAAGCTTTATAGAGAGAAGCTGGACAAGCAATTTGAGAGATTTCTGGATATGTTGAAACAAGTTAATGTAAATTTTCCATTTACTGAAATTCTCTCCCAAATGCCAGCTTATGCTAAGTTCTTGAAGGAAATCCTGACAAAGAAGAGGGAGATAGAATAGACCTCAATGGTCAATCTCACAGAGCATTGCAGCGCAATCTTGCAAAACAAACTCTCATAAAAGTGTGGAGATCCATGGAGTTTTATTATACCTTGCTCATTAGGCACTCTTAATTTTGATAAGTCTTTGTGTGATTCTGGTGCCTCAATTAATTTAATGCCTTTGTCTATTTACAGAAAACTAGAGAATGAGCTTGGAGGATAAGGTCTGCACCAATATCTCTGCAGCTGACAGACCAAACAACTATAATACCCGAGGGGATAGTGAAAGATGTATTAGTTCGGGTAGATAAGTTCGACTTTCCTGTAGATTTCATAGTGGTAAATATGGAGGAAAACAAGGAGAAAGCCCTAACCATGGGAAGACCATTTTTAGCAACGGGTAGAGCTATACTGGATATACATGATAGAAAACTCATGCTTAGAGTGGGTGAGGAGACGATGACATTTGAGATGAATGTAGCAACTGGAGTGAAAAAGGAGAAGCCAGCTACAAGTATTGAGTGGAGAGTGAAAAGTGTGAATGCGAAGGTCCCAGTGATTGAGAAAGATAAGTGTGGGGTGTACCCTAAGAAGGCGGAGAAGAAGCTGTCTGCATGGATGTGTTCATTGGTTCGGGTGCGTAGAATGGAGCCCGACTTCGACTCAGACTCCGACTGAAAATTCAGGAAAGTTTCCTTTACCCTATGCTTTTTAATTGTGTGGCATGTCTTTTAATTGTGTGTCATGGGGACATGCCACAACTTAAAGTATGAGGTGGGGAAAATTGTATGTTTTGTGTATATGTGTTAGTAATTTAGTTTTGTTAGTTTTGTTGTTTTAGTATTTAGAGATAGAAAAATGAGAAAAAACATAAAAATTTAAAATTTCTGACTTTTCCCGACTATGGATATCATTCGACAGGTTTCTTGAGGGATTAAAGTCGAAAGAAAAAGACAAAAAGATTTTCTTTTGTTAGGTATTGTAATAACTTCCCCTTGGTTGTTCTTTGTGCCGCGGTTCTTTTCCAAGGGTTTTGTTTGAATCAGGTGTAGTTAGTTTTTATTTTTGTTAGGTGTAGGAACCCTTGTACTGAATTGAAAGCAATATCTCTTGACTTGATTATGCCTTGAGAATAATGAGTGCTTTAGTTGTGAGGCTTAGGCTCAGATTTTGACTCTTGCATAAGTACTTTAAATTGTATAATTTTAACTTTGCTTAACTTCTTGGACTAGAGCGTCTTGATAGTCCAATCCTGAGTGAGTTATGTGCCATGTGTGTGTGAGGTTTTGTTGTATTCTGTGCATTGCATTTGATGTCTAGAACTTGCCCCGTGTGTTTGCAACGCGAAATGGTAGTTTTATTGAGTCTAGGAAGTGATATAGGCGTTTCTTTGTTGAGCCAATTATATGTTATTACCCACCTAATTGTGATGTATCTTAGTTAACCCCGTTGAACCTGTAATCCTGTTTCTTTGGCAACCACATTGCAAGCCCTACTCATTTGTTTGAATTGACCATATATTTGAACCTTGTACCTCTCGTGAGCACTTAACTTTGTTATGAACTTTGCAAAAGTTGAAGTGTGGGGTGATTGGTTGGTTTTTGAGTGAAACTAATGAAATAAGGAAAAAAGTGCACTGTTTTGAAAAAGTAAGAGCCACTTGAATTGAGAAAGAAAAGAAAAAAATAATTGTATTGTTGTGAAAAATATTCATTGATAAGTGGTAACTCTTGCTATAACTGTGCTTAAAGAAGTGTGAGTTAATGTATAATGATGTAAATGTGGAGTTATGGTTTGACATAAATGTGGGATTTTGAATGTTAAATTGTATGTATTAAAATGTTTAGGGAGGTGTAGTAACTCTTTTATCTAAATGTATCCTACCCGTCCCGCAACCTACATTACAACCAATTAAAGTCCTATTTGATCTTTGACTGAATGAGCTCGTTTAGTTGAGCAGTACACTACGGGCAAGCCTATGGTACAACTTTTGTGGCATATGAATATTGTTTCTGAGAGTGAGTGAACTCTTTCTATCTTAAGTTCCCAATTGTTCTTAATGTCTATTGTGTGTGGAACTACACTCTTTTGTTGTGAGGGCATGTGATTCATGAAGGAAAGGTAATGTCGTTGACCTCTGAGTTAGAGTAAGTGAGCGAGTTATAAATAACGCGTGGTGATTTTAAGCCAAATCTTGCGGCGAGGATGTTACGCTACTTACTTAGTATATTTTAAATATTCTTAGTGTAATGAGTTAGGGGAGTTGCTAAATAAGGTTGTGTCTATATAAAGTATGGTTTGATTGCTCGAGGACGAGCAACGGTTTAAGTGTGGGGTGTTGATGGTAGGCTATAATCTCGTGTTTTAGTCGCTTATTACACTCCAATTTATTGTACTTTAATTGAGTTTGAGCTGTAATCGCTAGTATTCTGCACTAATTGTGTATTTTATGCCTTGTAGGAGGATTCCGAGCTATGTAGATATTACATAATGAATTTGAGCTATTTGGAGCTTTGAAGTCTGAGTAAAAGCCCAAGGGATTAAGCTGGGATCACGTTCGGGGGTCGAACACCACGTCTGGATGTCAAAATCGAAGCAAAAAGTTGGACTCTAAGAAAAATGTACAACTGCGGCGTGTGGGACCGCCTGTGCAAATTCCTGCCTTTTATCAGACATCAACTTTCTGTCCTTTCCCACTAATGCCCCACATGGCGCGTCGCCCCGTGCGGCGCGCCTTTGTATAATTGTTACAGAGTATTTTCCTATTTCGCGCATGAAAAGGTATTTTCGTCTGGGCCCGACCCTACTTAGTATAAATACATGTAAAAATGTTATTTTATGGACTTTTTGAAACATCTTATACCTAAATAAGACAAGGAGGAGGTGGAGAAGCAAAAGCTCAAGGATTTCATCATTCAATCCTCACTCAAGACAAGGGTTTGGATTATTTTATGTTTTTCTTTAACTTAAACATTGTTATGATGAATTACTCCATATCCATGGAGTAGTTCTCTTTAGGGTTTGATGGATTTGGTGTATTGATACTTGTTTGTGGATAATTAACTCCTGTTTTATGTATTGAATCGTTTTGGATGTTTTAACTGTTGCATCTATATTCAATTGTTAATGTAATCGAGAGAGGCATAACTTGTGATATTGTTGCATTATATTTTGTTGGTTGAAGTCATTAATTCTTCTTAGTAATCGGAAGAGGCTAGTTGAGTTGTTAATTAAACTTAGTTAGGAGGATAATCGAGAGAGGTTCTCCTAAAGACCAATCTACTACGAATTCTTGCATATCTTCACGTGCTTAAAATTGGTTCATCTTGTGAGGTTGAGACTTAATCGAGAGAGGAGTTTCTACTAATCAATTGAACTAATAATCAAGTGAATTCGAGAGATTCACTTGAACATTAAAAGTGAATTATCTAGAGTTAAATCCCAACATTTATCCTGCACCTATCCTATCAACCCTATCTTCACCCAATTGATAACTTTCTTTGCTTAATACTTGCGTTGATTGTCATTAGCCAATAGTATAGATTCTTAGTTAAATTTAGTTTTAATCACATAAACCTAAATTGTTGATCATCCTGGATAGAAATCTAGCTACAAACTACGATAATATTGTTTAACTCTAATCCCTGTGGATACAATATTTTAATTTACTATATTCGACCAACGAACGTATTTTAGTGTGTGTTTTGTGCTCGTCAGAAGTCTGAGAAAAATCCCAAGGGATTAAGTTAGGATCTTGTTCAGGGGTCGAGGACCAAGTTTGGATGTCAAAAATCAAGTTGAAGTCGTACTCTGAGATAAGTACTTTGTCGTGGCACGTGAAGCAGCGCGTGGGGTGCCGCGGCTGTGCAAAGTCCTGCTACCTGTAAATTGTTAGCTCTCTAGATTTCCCCCTAATGCCCCGCATGGCGCGTCTTGGTATAAATACATGGAAAAATATTATTTTCTGGACTTTTGACACATATTCGACCTAAGGAGGCTAAGGAGGAGTAGGAAGAGCAAAAGCACAAGGATTTCATCTTTTGTTTCCTCACTTAAGACCCAAGTTTGGATTGAATTTATGTTTTTCTAAACTTTAATTTTATTTGTGATAAATTTCTCCATATCTATGGAGTATTTCCCTTTAGGGTTTGATGGATTTGGTGTATTGAAAATTGTTTGTGGATTATAACTCTAATTTTATGTATTGAAGCATTTTTGGATGATTTAATTATTGCATCTATATTCACTTGTTCATGTAATCGAGAGAGGCATAACTTGTGATATCTTTGTATTATATTGTTGGTTGAGTTCATAGATTCTTCTAAGTAATCGAAAGAAGTTAGTTGAATCATTGATTAAACCTAGTTAGCAGGATAATCGAAAGAGGTTCTCCTAAAGACCAATCCACTACGAATTCTTGCATATCTTCACAGGGCTTAAATTGGTTCATCTTGTGAGGTTGAGACTTAATTGAGAGAGGAGTTTCTACTAAACATTTGAACTAATAATTGAGTGAATTCGAGAGACTCACTTGAATATTAGAAGTGAATTATCTAGAGTTAGATCCCGAACAATTATCTTATACATATCCTATCAAAATCTTATCTTCTCTCATTGATAACCTTCTTTGCTTATTCCTTGTTTCGATAGTCATTCATCAATAGCTTTAGATTCTTAGTTAATTTTAGTTATTAATCATATAAATCTTGATTGTTGATTCTCCTAGATAGCAATCAGGCTAGAAACTATGAAAATACTTTTTAACTCAAATCCTTGTGGATACGATATTATACTATACAATCTTTGACTATCGAGCATAATTTAAGTGTGATTTTTGCTCTCGTCAGGGTATTCCCATGTAATGACAACTTCCAATTCAAGTACATGACAGAAGATTAACAATGAAAGAGATAGCATGAAATAGCGACTAAGTCTAAATGCATGAGAGTAACTCAACAATAGAAGAAATGACATGTAACAACTACTACAAGTAAATTCACATTAGAGTAAATTGGCAATGGAAACTAGAACATGTAATGGCAATTTTAATTTAAGCATGTGAGAATAAAATTAACAATGAAAGATGGAACAAATAATAATAATTTTAATTAAGTGCTTATAAATAACCAAGAGTCTAAACTGGTCAAATACCACACATAAGCCCGTGTACATACACGTCACCTCATGTACACATCTTTCACATAATCTGATTAGTACAAGCAACCCAAATCCTAAGGGGTAGTTTCTCCCCCACAAGGTTAGACACTATACTTACCTCAAATCTAGCCAGAATAACTTAATATCTTAAATAAAATCCATAGGAAGAAATTTCAGATAATAAAGATTCGATCTTTAATGAAAATAAAAAAGTCAACTCAAAAAGTCAACCCCTGGACCGCATCTCGGAACCCAACCAAACTCACAAATTTTGAACGCTCATTCCGATACAAGTCCAACCATACCAAAATCATCCAATTCCGACCTTAAATCAACCCTCAAATCCTCATTTTATACTTTAGGTTTTTTTTTTTTACAAAAATCCCCAATTTCTCCAATTCGAACCATTAATTAAATATAAAAATAAAGATGGAATCATGAAAAATGAATAAATCCGAGTCAAAAACACTTACCCAGATCCAAACCTTGAAAATCCCCTCCAAAATCACCCAAAACCAAGCTCTCTAACTCAAGATGTGATTAATGAAATAAAACCCTCGTCCAAGCTTTAATCTGCCCAAAGATTCTGCACCTGCGGACCAGCAGTCGCATCTGCTACTCCACATCTGTGGAAAATTATCGCAGATGTGGCCTCATTAAAGACTCAGAAATTTCGCTTCTGCGGACCTATAGGCGCACATGCTCTTCTGCTTATGCGAACCAATAACCGCATCTGCAGCCCCTTATCAACATCCCAAATTCTGCTTCTACAGACAAGTAGCCACTTCTACCGCCCAACTATCGCATGTGCAAATGCACTAGTTCTCAGCAGGCTTCAACAATCCTTCAAGTCTCTAATTGGTTCGAACTCAACCCGATACACATCCGGAGCACCCCGTTCGAATATACCATCAAGTCTCAAAATACAACACGAACCTACTTGAGGCCTTAAATTACACCAAACAATATCAAAACTATGAATCGCACCCCAATTCAAGCCTAATGAACAAATGAATATTTCCAAATTCAAAACTTGCGCCGAACAAGACTAAACAACTCCAAATGACCTCAAATTTTTCATGCAAGTCCCAAATGACACAACAGACCAATACCAATTCCCAGAACTACAATCTGAATCCGATATCAATAAAGTCAACCCTCGGTCAAAGCTATCAACTTTCCAAACCTTCAACTTTCCAACTTTTGCCAAAAAGCACCAAATCAACCTACGGACCTCTAAATCAACATTCGGATATACGCCTAAGTCCAATATTACCATACAAAGCTATAGGAACCATCAAAACTCTATTCTGGAGTCATCTACATAAAAGCCAAACTCCGATCAACTCTTTCAACTTAAGCTTCCAACTTTGAGACTAAGTGTCCCAATTTACCCCGAAACTTTTTCGAAACCAATCCAACCACTCCGGCAAGTAACATAACCACAAATGAATATAGAAGAGGTAATAAATAGGGGAATGGGGCTATAATATACAAAATGACCGGCCGGGTCATTACAGGTTCACGCTTTCCTCCCTAAAGCAGGTGAATCACCTATTGAAATGGCTTCTTGTTCGTGTTCACCTACCCGTTTACCCTTGAGTTTAAGTCGGACATTGATCCAGTAATCAAGGACTCTTGAAAAGCGTACATCATTTTCTTAGGCCAGGTTTGAAGAAGGGTTTATTTGGTGCAGAGGTTTCCAAAAGTTATTACGACCCCGACTCCTTTAACTTCGATTATGGCACCAATAGTCCCAGCTCTATCTGCAACTCTAGAAGCTCCAACCCCTTCCCGAGATAGTTCCTCCACAAATGGTGGTAAGATTTGTGTTACATAGAGGTTCTTGGGGGAGTGGATTTGCCGGGGCTGGAAAAGATGCCAACCTCAAATTGTGAATAATATCGAGTTGTATTTCTCCAGGTATGCTCTTTTTACTACACTAAGTCTTGCATTTTTCTCTGATTTCAACGTTCAAGAGATTTTTCCTTTTGTTCATGCAGGACCATGTGATGTCTTTCTAGATTTCAAAGAGGATCAGTCGTTATAAGAGGGAGAATTCGGAGTTGACGGGTCTTATGGAGGCAGGAAAAGTCGAGGTTGAGAAAGAGTATTTCGAGAGGACAAATCATAAACTCGAGTTAAGAAGATAGAGGAGGAGATTGAGCAAATGAAGTTTAAGCTTTTACAGTCTACTGAGAGGGTGTTTCAGCTTGAAGAAATACCCGGTGAAAAGCTAGCCCTCTTAGATCGAGTTATCGCGCAACGTGACATCCTAGCAGCTCACCTTTGTGATGTGGAGGAAAAAGGAAGCGCCCTTGAGGCACAATTTGGAGCTTCAAATGCTGAGGAGAAGAGGCTCAGGCGTGAAAAAGATAAAGTTGTCTCTAACCTAAGGGACTTCGAAATTCATGTCGAGCTTACCCAGCATGTCATATTTTTTGAATTCGACTCAAAACGCTCAAGTGGGTTCGTGATAGCAATCTAAACCTAGATGAAGAGATAAGAGAGGCCAAACAAGCATGGAGAGCTGCTCAACTTAAATTGGACTTGGATGATATTGACAATTACTCCTCCGAGGATGACTTGGATCCTAGCGTTCCACGGAGTAATGCGGTGAAGGGGTTGCTGATATCCCTTCGACTTCTCATGTAGTCCCTCCTTTGGGTACTCCTCTAGTCTCCTCCATTGCTCCATTGGACCCTTCAACTGCTTCCTCTCCGGTAGATGCCCGGGCTGATATGCCGAACATTCCTTCCTCTAGTAGGCGTTGATGAGCCCATGTACTGACCAGTAACCAGTTTACTTTAATATTTCTTTATTTTTAGGTTATTAAAAGTTTAGTTTTGGGAAATCCCATGAGTATTTCGGGATACTATATTTTATGCCTTCGGGTAGCAAATGATAATTTTGTCGCATTATGTATAAAGAATCCTTTGTTTTTTCTTTATTCGGCTTATTAAAGCACTTTGGTTTTTCAATAATGTGAGCGGGTTTCAACGTACTTGATTGAAACAAAAATTTTGCATAGGTGGATGACGTATCATCCTGCCTTAGGCATCAAATTGATTCGTACAATAAACCCTTAACATAAAATAAAGATAGCTCTTAAATGAACGTGATGTTATTGTCATAAATTTGTAGGGGATTCGTGTCCCAAGTACATAGGTTGGAAGAGAGGGTGACCGGACCCGGACATAGAAAAACAATTTAGAGGGTGATAGACATTCTATACAACTTCCTAGAAACGACTTATTTAGACCCATATTGTGAGGATGGGCCCGTCTTAACTGCCTAAGCCTAGAGGGTGCCTTCCAGTCACAGTTTTGTTCTGGAACATCTTCTAGTGGTATTTGTTTTGAGTCTCGAACTCGTCCTTGCAACTTTGAATTTTGCATGACATTGTCCCCTAGTGTGCAAATAGTAGGCGCTATCATTGGATCAATAGACTGATTATCTTCTGCAGAGTGCTTGGCCTTTTGCAATTTCTCCCTCGATGGTCCTGTTCCTTTAAAATGAAGCAAAAAGAATGAGGAGGGTTCTTTCTAGATAGCGTCAAACCCTTTTTAGTCAAATATTTCTTGACTGTGATCGGGAACTCTTTGAGGTTCCAAATATTTTGCCAATAGTTAGTGTAGTCGTCATTCTATATGGATAGGATTTTTGCCTGTCGTCTAAAATATTAGTACATATATAAGAAAAGAAATTTGTAATGTATGTATTAAGGGAGGAAGCGAAATTGTCGAGGTTCTAGAAGTAGAAGATCTTGGGATGAACCTCATTCTAGTTCGGCCTACGGGTTTCTTGTCCAACTCTTTAAGCTTGTAAGATCCTTTCCCGATTACTTATACGATCCAGTATAGTCCGTTCTAGTTGAGTTAGAGCTTTCCTACATTTGGCTCTTGTGTTGCCGAGAACATACTTTGGAGTACGTAGTCCCCATTCTTGAAGTGCCATAGGTTGGCTCTTTTGTTGTAATACTTCTCGATCTTCTGCTTTTGGGTAGCCATTCGAACTAGGGAAAATTCCCACCATTCCTCGAGCAAGTCTAATTTCGTGGCCATTGTTTTGTTTTTGGCTACCTCCGTAGCATGAGCGAACCTTAGGATAGGTTCTCCTATTTCTACCTGGGTGAGTGCTTCAACATGATATACCAGGGAAAAGGGGGATTCCCAGTGCTGGATTTCATTGTTGTTCTATAAGCCCCAAGTACTCCGAGCAACTCATCCGGCCAATTTCCCTTAGCCGCTCCCAGTCTCTTCTTTAATGAATTCATCAAGATCTTGTTGGATGATTCTACTTTTCCATTTTCTCTTAGGTGGTTAGGTGTGGAGGTAACCCTCTTGATCTTCCATTCCTTGGAGAATTCTATTATTTTGCTTCCAATGAATTATGGCTCGTTGTCGCAAGTTACTTCCTTTAGCACTCTGAATCTACAAATAATGTTATTCTACATGACGGTTATGACTTCTTTTTCTCGAACCTGAGTAGATACACATGATTCTACCCACTTAGAGAAGTAATTGGTAAGGACCAAAAGGAACTTTACTTTTTTCGGAGGTTGTGGAAATGGTCCCACGATGTCTATTTCCCATTTTATGAAAGGCCATAGATTAAGAATTGAATATATTTAAGGCACAAGACAATCGAGCTTGATAACATTCAAGACTCTGTTGAGCTTCCAACCTCTTCTATTCGGCAGGTTGATATAACCGTCGAGCAAAACACTGTATTTCTCACATTTTATTACAAAATCTGTTGCGTCTTATTTCATCTGAAGCCATAAGTACCCATCTCTTAATAATTTTTGAACCACGTGTCTCTCACCCTAATGATTTCCGTTGTGGCCTTCGTGAACTTCTCGCATCAAATAATTGGTGTCTTTTGAGCCTAAACGTTTGGCTAATGGGCCGATATAGGTTCTTCGGTACAAATTATTTGACACAACACAATATGTGGCAGCCTTGTTTCCAAGCTTCCAAGATCTCTACTTATCTTCCGACAATGTTTCATTCTGCAAATAATCAATGATTTCACCATGCGAATCCTGAACTAGACGAGTCATGTCCACCTTGTCCCGATGCTGATCTATGATGGAGTAAAACAGATGGACCACCAAATCTTCCTCAGATTTAGTGACGTTCGAAGCCTCCCCGAGCGTAGCCAGGGCATCAACTTCGACATTCTCTTATTGGGGTATTTGAATGGCTTTCCATTCACGAAAATGACCAAAGAGGGAATTAATTTTTCTCAGGAACTTCATCATTCGCTACTCTCAAGGTTTGTATGTCCCTTGATTGACCACTAGCTGTGAGTCACTTTTTAATTCTATGTGTTATGCTCATAGTTCCTTGACTAGTTCGAGACCTACAATCACAACCTCATACTCCCTGCATTGTTAGTTATAAAAGGGCATTTAATGGCTTGTCATATCGTTTCTCCAGTAGGAGTGATAAGTACGATGCCCAATCCAGACCCTTTAGCACTCGAGGAGTTATCTATACATAGGTCTAGAGTCCCGCTTCTGTTTCGGTAGCTTTAATCACTTCTTTCTCATCATCCGATAGTAGACTCGCACTAAAGTCAGTGGCAAAGTCATCTAGGACTTATGACTTGATAGCGGTGCAATGTGGATATGTTATATCGATTGAGCTTAGTTCATCTGCCTATTTGGCAAGCTCTCCAGAGAGTTCCAATTTTTGAAGAATATTTCATAATGGGAAGGTGGTCACCACAAATATAGGGTGACATTGAAAGTAAGGCCTCAGTTTTCGGGAGGCCATTATCAGTGTTAAAGATAATTTCTCCATGTGAGGATACCCGATTTCGGCATCTATAAGTTCCTTACTAACATAATATATTGGAGACTGCGTATATTTGTCCTCGCGTACCAGCACAACACTTACAACAACTTCTGGTACAACTAAATACACCAATAGTTACTATACTGGTCGAGGCTTAGATAAGAGTGACGGGTTGGATAGGTACCCCTTCAGGTCACTTAGTGCTTTTTGACACTTGGGGGTCCACTAGAAGTCTTTATTCTTCTTTAATGCTATGAAGACTTTGTGGCATCTTTTCGAGGATTGAGATGTGAACTAGTCGAGAGCTGCTATCCGGCTAGTTAGTCTCATCACCTCTTTCTAGTTCTTTGACACTTTTGGAATTTCCTCATTGGCTTTTATCTGCACAAGTCTAGCGTCTATTCCTCTATTTGAGACTAAAAAATCAAGAAACTTGCGTGAGCCCATTGGGAAGGCGTATTTATCTGGATTCAGCTTCATGTTGTATTTTAGGAGAATGGTGGATGCTTCCCGTAGTTTATCCAAATGATCATCTGCTTGGATTGATTTCACCAGAATATCATTAATGTAGACCTTTATGGACTTCCTGGTGTGATCTGCGAACATTTGGGTGATGAGCCTTTAATATGTCTCCCTGGTATTTTTTAACCCGAATGACATGACATTATAGTAATATGTCCCCCGATCAGTTATGAAAGATATTTTCTCCCGATCCCCTGGGTCCTTTTTTATCTGGTTATATCTAGAGTAAGCATCCAGAAAACTCAATAGTTCATGTCCAGCAATAGAATCTATAAGCTGGTCAATATTTGGCACGGGGAAGGAATCTGTTAGATAGACCTTGTTGAGCTCTTTATAGTCGACGCACACCCTCCATTTTCTGTTCTTCTTGGGTAATGCCACGAAGTTGGCTAACCAATCTGGATATTTTACCTCTCGGATGAATCTGTTGTTCAGCAATTTGGCTACTTCTTCCACCACGACTTTGAACCTTACGGACCCAATGTTCCTCTTTTTTTGTTTAACCGCGCAGCAATTAGGATTAATATTTAGCTTGTGAGTCATTACTTCCGATAGATTCCCTTCATGTCTGCATGAGACCAAGTAAATCAATCAGATTTATCACGTAAAAGTTCAATTAACTTATGTTTCTGTTCGGGAGTCACCCCCAAACCAATGTAAACTTTCCTTTTTGGACAAATAAAAAGGACCACTTTCTTCAACTCTTCAGTAGTCGAGTCGGCGATGCCGGTCGTTTTAGGTTTCCTGATTCGATATTTGGTAGTCGTCTCTCCTGGTTCTTAAACTTGTAGCTATAGTTGCTTTTGTCTGCTTTTCCCTTGGGAATGGTATAGGCAGCTGCAATTGAATTAACTTCTCGGGCTGTTCTATGTTCTCTACGGATTTCTCTAATTTCCCATGGTAAAGAGAATTTTATTACTTGATGCGAGGTTGATGGTACCTCATTTATGTCATGTATCCATGGCCTCCCAGGATGACATTATAGGCCATATCTCTGACCACGATTTGGAACAGGGTCTATCGTATTACTCCATCTGCAAAGATCGTTAAGGTGATCTCGCCTTTGGTCATTTTACTGGAGTTGTTAAATTCGGAGAGTAGCAATGCTTTTGGGATGATCCGATCCACAAGTTGTATCTCCTTACCACTCGCCTTTGGATGATATTATCCGAGCTACCTGGATAAACTAAAATGCATCTAACATCAGTGTCAATAATTTATAAAGTAATTATTAGTCCATCATTGTTTGGCATGATCAGTCTATTTGTGTTGTCGTTATTGAAAGTGATTTATTCTCCAATTAGGGTTTGCCGGTACACTTTTCAGGGGTGCTGGATATCTTTGAAAGCTTCTTCGAGGCCGTGTATGTGACACTGTTCACTGCTTCACCTCTAAAGATGACATTGAAACACCCGTTTTAGAGAAGGAACCCAGGGTGGTTCTTCCTTTCTCTTAATTTTTGTATATGATTACTTCCCTTTTTCACTAAGAGTTTAGTGAAATATCTTTGTATAAGAAGACGCCAACTTCATTTTGTAGGACTCTATAGTCGGTAGTCTTGTGGTCATGATAATTATGGAATTCCCGGAGGCTTTTCTTCAATTTCTTGAAAGCTTCAGAACTGCTCGGGTTCAAGTTTTTTTTTTTGAAAGCCACTGTGGCGCAAGTGTCCAAAACCTTAGTAAGAGCATCATTTTCCTCTGAATTCGGTCGATAAAATCTCAGAGTGACTTCATTCTTCCTTACAAGACTTTTAAGTCAACTTGTTTCTCCACCTTCTACACTCTGGAGTGTGCTTTGATGAAAGCATATACAAGTTCAGCAAAAGAACTAATAGAATTTTCAAGTAAGTGGGAATATCAGGGTAAATCTCCCTTTATCAGGGTGTCTCCGAACTTCTTGAAGAGCACTGATCCGACTTCATCCTTTGTGAGGTCATTTCTCTTGATCCTGTTCGTATAAGTCATGATGTGATCGCGTGGGTCCCAACTTCCATAGTATTTTGGGATGTCCGACATTTTAAACTTCTTAGGGATCGGCAGTGGGACTGCACTTGGTTTCCACAATTGTTGAGAGTACTTGATTATTTCGATCCCTTTAACAATTGGCGGACTATCGGGATCTATTCAATCCTCTCGTTCTATTCATTGACCTGTTGCTGCAGGGTTAGTATTAAATTTTGTAATTCAATATTTTCAGACATACCTGACCCTCCGGCTTCGGAATTATTAGGAACTCCGAAAGCCTTGAACAATGAGTTAGGGGTACCCGTAACCGGATCCACTCCCATATGCGGGGTTGGCATGATTTTACGATTGTTACTTCCCGTCAATACATTGAATATCATGCCTAATTTGCGCATTTAAACTCTACTACTGAGTCATAAAAGACTTCAAGATTCCCTCTAAGCTGGGTTGATCCAAGGAATCCCTCTGAGGCATCGCCCTCCGTCAATCCGATGGCGAGGATTCGCTACGATATTCGCCGAAGTAGTGGGTCAGCAAGTCCGAATGGGAGGGAAAGTCCTTATGATGTGATGCGCCTTTACTGGGCTAGCTCCCTTGCTGGGTGTCACTTCCTTGCTAGTTGGTACCTCCTTGCCCATAGGTGGGGCCTATTTTCCCTAGGGATTCATAGAGTGCCCCGATTATCCACTAGGTTATGGTGCCTTACTCTGATCGGCTGGTTGAACACTCTTTTCGGTCACTCTGAGTTACAATATATAAAGGGAATTCACAGATAAATAAGAGGCAAGCCCCGTAATAAGAACAAACAACCAGGATTTTGAGTCAAACGCTCAATTGCTAGAGTCCCACGGTGGGCACCAAACTGTTTAACCCAAAAATAGTTCTAGAAAAATAATTAAATTTTTATTTAATAAGATCACTAGAAATCGGTTCGAATCAACGGTTAGTTGAATGAATCGTAGAGTTAAGCTAAATAAGCAATAAATAAAGCAATTAAAATAAATAAATAAAAGCAAGAATAATCTTATTGAGCTTCATAAGTAGGGGTACTTATCGTCGGATAATTACGCTTAACGATTCGGCTTATCGATTATCGGATTATAAATATAGTAAACCGCTAGCCATCCAATAAGACAACTGGCGGATTGGTATCGGATTAACAATTATCGGGCTGTTATCGGCTAAACCAAATAGAAAATTTTTGAACAATCCTAGTCTTGTGAATACCAAACGGCCAAACTGCATAGTTCACTGGCTTTTATCATTTCAACTTACCATTCATAATCCTCAGTACATTACTCAATGAAGACTTGTCATGGAATACACAGAACAATCTATGGAGCAATTTTTTTGAACACTCAGTGAAGATATCTCAATCACTGCACTCAAATGAAGTAGCAACCTTAATTATCAAGCCAAATAATAGGAATGGAGCAGAGAAGAAAGGACTGTGATCACTTTCCATTTGCCATTTTTTATCATAGCATTTTGCTGCACTTTCTCTGTTCTAAAAAATATGTTGTTCTTATATCCAATATGTACATAGTATACTGTAGGATTTATTACTCTAGAACAAAATTTTTGAATATTCAATGAAGGTAAAAGTGTAAATATAAAAATTCTTAGCGGGTTAACGATTTATCCGATAAGAAAATTGAGTAATCTGCCCCCAAATCGTTAAGCCGTTAATTATAAAATCTCGATTTGTTAACCATCCATTACCCCAATAACCCGATACCAATAAGCCAATATGCCATCGGTTCGGTTAAGTTAACGGTTATGATTAAGTTTTTAATAGCCATATTCATCAGGTCCACGATGCTTGTAAAGTAAGAGAGATTGACTGTCTAGCCTAGCTGGAATATAACAACTTTGGAAAATGAGTACGTTATAGAAAATTGAGTGAGTCCCAAGTAAAAGGGAATAAGGGAATTTATAGCCTAAATCTAATGTTTGCATGCTCATCCCGCTTCCGCACGTAACTCTAGGTGGTTAATAACTACCGAGATACTCGACGGTTGTCGGAGGAATATCAGGTGTAGCGGATATGAGTGGATCCCTAATATTTCGAGGGCAGTTGAGGACCACGTCAAATCATGAGCTATTACTTCACTGATGGATCCCCAGAACTATCTTTGAGGCGCTTCTGTTGGTTTTTTAAAAGATGGGGCAGCAAAAATATTAAAAGTATTGATTGAAAAAGTCTCTCAATAATTTTATTAAGCATAATAAGACTTTAAATAGCTAATTAGGAACAAAAAATCCACATAATTTAAAATTCAAAAAACCTAAAATATCTCAACTAACTTAAAAAATCTAATAGAAATTTAAATTGAATTTCATCCTAAAACTAAGCAACTTATTCTGCTAAAAAAATTACTGCAGTAATTGAAAGCAACAAAATTTCAACACTCCTCATTTGCTTCAGTTGCTGCAATTTAAAAAGTTGCTCCTCCTCAATTCTTGCTTCTGTTGTTTCGCTTTGATGATTGTTTTGAGCATCGCTGAAATTGCACACTTTTGTAGTGCAGGTCTTTTTCTTCTTTTCTTTTTTCTTTTTTGTCTTATGGTTTTTGTTCATAAAAAAACACCCTTAATGACCTTGTCTTATCTGAAATCTCTTTTGAAAGTATTTGATTCTGGACAATGATAGTATTTTCAGGGATTGCTCGTAAGGATTATTCTTCTATTACAACATTCAATAAATCATAGATTTTAAGATATGATTTAATTTTCACTGAGCAAATCTGATAGTTTTTGCCAGTGAAAGTTTGTGGGGCATTCAAAGAGAAACTACTGCTTGTCATGTTTGAAAATGGGTTTAAAAATTGATATTGGTTAAAAATGATTAGAAAATGGTTCTTTGGAAGAATTCACAGACCCCGTAAGACCAATAAAGCTCTGATACCACTATTGATTTTTTAAAAGATGGGGCAGCAAAAATATTAAAAGTATTGATAGAAAAAGTTTCTTAATAATTTTATTAAGCATAACAAGGCTTTAAATAGCTAATTAGGAACAAAAAATTCACATAATTTAAAATTTTGAAGAAAATGAAGTATTTTACTCAAAAGAGGCTAGAGTTGACCCCGATCAAAATTTTTATTAAACAATCTCGGATTGGTATTTTGACGATTTCGGTAGGTTCGTATGATATTTTTGGACTTGTGGGCACGTTTGATTGGGGTTCAGAGTGACCCGAGCGTATTTCGGCGTGTTATGGGAAAAATTGTAAAAATGAGTTTTAAAGTTGAAATTCTTGAGTTTTACTGATCGATTCTTGTTATTTGGTGTTAATTTGATGATTTGAGGTAGCGAGCAAGTTTGTACGATATTATTACACTTGTGTGCATGTTCAGTTTGGATCCCGAGGGGCTCGGGTGAGTTTCTGGTGCATGTGGATGAGTTTGAAACAACTGATGCATAGCTGTTGCTCATGTCAACATGCAGATCTCGCAAATGCAAGAATACTGCTCGCAAATGTGAGCCCCGCTTTTACGAGTGACTACTCGCATCTGCGAAGGGAGGTGGGGAATGGGCCCTTCGCAAATGTAAAGTTTTGATTGCAAATGCGGACTGTGGGAGCTTCGCAAATGCGATATACTTGTCGCATTTGCGACACTTGGGAAGGCTGGCCAACTTCACAAATACGAAGCTTTGATCGCAAATGCGCATGGGGGGAAGTCATAAATGCGAATATTTTGTCGCAATTGCGACTTCTTGTGGACCTGTTGCACTGGTCGCTTTTGTGATCAGTGTTTCGTAAATGCGGGCTTTGTAATTGCGAACAAGAGTTCGCAACAATACCTGCTGCCGGGTAAAAGAGGGAAAAATTGGGATTTAACTCATTTTACACCATTTCTCAACCCCAAACATTGCAGAGGCGATTTCTGAATAACTGTTTCTTCGCAAATTCATTTGTAAGTATCTTTAACTAGTTTTCAATCAATTTCAATTACTTTTCATGAGTTTTTAACATAAAATCTAAGAATTACATGGTAAAAATTAGGGATTTGGGTAGAATTTAAGGATCTGGCAAAATTAAGATTTAGACCCCAAATTAACGTCAGATTTTAAAACAAATTATATATCCGGGCTCGGGGGTGAATGGATAATCTAATTTTGATCCGAATCTTGGATATCGACCACGCGAGCCTGGGGTTGACTTTTATTGTCTTTTTCAAAAATGATAGCAAGTGAACCTTTTTCATTCGTGGATAGTTTCTAAAGTTTGTTTTGAATTATTTGAATGATATTTGGTTAGATTCGATTTGTTGGAGGCTTGTCTTATAGGAAAATGCTGTGGTTGATTGTTGATTGTTGATTGTTGATTGTTGATTGTGAATGAGATAAGTGTCTTTCCTAACTTTATTGGGGGAATGTTTCCTACTAATTGATATTATTTTCTATAAGCTAGGGTGATTCTTATATGAGGTGACGAGCGTATATGCATGTGCTAGGGTTTCCATGCCCGAGATGGGGAAATTATATGCTTCTTTGTGTCTTTGTTGAACTTGATGATCTCTTAATCTATGCTTCATTTAATTCCATGATTAGTAAACTCAATTATCTGTAATAGAAATCATGTTAGAACATGTGACATCTTAAAAAGAATTTAATATGCTATTTTCGAGATTCGTTAGCAGACTTAAGTTGATTATAGATCAGGAATCTATATCTATACCTGTTATTGTCATGTTACTTGAGCTTCTTTATTCGTATTAAGAGATGGTAACTGGGGACTTCGGGCTATGTTTAGGACGATGGGTATTTCCGTGCGGTTGATATGATGTTGGCATGATGAGTATTTCCGTGCGATTTGAAGTGAGATTGATTTGTGGTCATTACCGTGCAAAAAGGAAGAAAGTTGGATTTCTATTATGATCACTCCTTCATTAAGTTCTTACATGCCCTTTACTTTGGTTTCTATTAGTGCTTGCTATTTTATATAATACCTTCCGCTTGAGTTCCTTTTGTAGTTACCTCTGTGTTTTCCCTTTTGGCATGTTACTGTTATAGCTATGTCTTTACCTTGTCTGTTACAATTACACCTGCTCTTTCACTTGATTTACTTCTATTGCATGTCCTCTTCAAATTCATGCTTTTACTTGTTATTAGCCCATACCTGTTACATGCCTCTAATTGTTACGTGATTTACTTGTTAAATGCCTTAACCTGCTACATGTCTTCACTTACTATATAATTTTACTTACCATATACCTTCACTTATTAAATGACTTAAGTTGCTACATGGTTATACTTGCTACATGATTTCGTATATTGAATGCCCTCGTTTGATCCCTGTTCCTACTTGACAAATATCTTTACTCGTTTCATATTCTACTCTCCTTTGTTTAACCGGATTGGGTGACTTGTAGATTGGTTGTGTGTTATGCTTTGCGGAAGCCTTGTCATTATATACGGTAGACTAGCTTTTGATATTGGACTGCTTATTCTACTCTGTCTGAGTTGTACTACCTAGTTGAATGCTGCATGTTCGTTTTCTTAGTGTTATGTTGTGATCTTATCTCACGTTTGGTTGTTGTTGTGGTTTCATAAGATAGTACTGCATATATATATATATATATATATATATATATATATGGCATCAGGTTGCACGCTGCAACAATATTTGATATATATGGGACCGGGTAGCACGTCGCAACAATGCGTGTTATATATATGGGATCGTATTGCATGCCGCAACGTTGTTTATTGATATTGGGATCGGGTTGCACCCCGCAACAGTGTTCTTTATATATGCGGGATCGGGTTGCGCACCGCAATAGAGAAAATGTATTTTGGTTATTCTTGTCTTTGATTCCAGTTATCATATTGTGTTGTGAGACTCAGGAGTGATGATATTTTGGGGCCCTCTGTCAGTTGTATCCTTGTTTCATTTATTATGTGATTATTTGTGTATCTTTCTCGTATTGCTCTTTCTGCTTATCATTTTCACATGTAAAAGCATTAAGTGAGTATCTTTTAACTTAAAACCTTGTCACTATTTCACCGCAGTTAGTTAGGATACTTACTGAGTACATGTGGTCAGTTGTACTCATACTACACTTCTACACCTTGTGTGCAGATCTTGGAGCCGCGTATCTGGGAAAGATGAAGCATTGTACTGAAGACATTCCAGCATTACAGATTCAAGCTACCTCTTGTTCATGGTAATTTAGGACTTAAACTCTGTTTATGTAAATTTCAAACATATATTGTACATATTCATCATTTCGATTTGTAAATCTAAACCATAGTGGCTCAAGATTTGTACTACCAGTCCTTGGGAGGTTATATAAAATTTAGTCATTTTATTTCTTGTTATTAATAATCCATCATTTGAGTTACCTTATTCTATGTTTGGCTTACCTAACATTAGAGTTAGATGCCGTCACGACTATGTGATTTTTGGGTCATGACAAGTTGGTATTAGAGCACTAGGTTAGTAGGTTCTACGAGTCATGAGTAAATGTCTAGTAGAGTCTTGCGGATTGGTATGATGATGTCCATACCTATCTTCGAGAGGCTACATGGCATTTAGGAAACTCCCCTTCTTTCTTTCCTTATCGTGTGTCCTTGTTTAATCTTGAAACCTGCAACTTTTATTCTTTCTATTCATCCATATGCGATGCTGATCACCAAGTATCATTGTGCACCGACGACTTGTGATGTTGTGGATAGGTTGCGAAGGGTTGTGAATGCTTAATTACCGTCGCGATATGTTGTCCAGGCTTTGATATTGATGTATTGGTAGATCTTCCAGTTGTTAATTTGTGTGATGGAGCTGATTCTTATATTCTTGCGTGAAGATTTGAGGTCGTGTGTTTCATATGAGGGTTCTATTCATTGGAATGCATATATTATCATTTTAGAGCATGGAAATTAGCTTGACTATCATAAGGATGAGTAATGAGTATGCGTTTGACATAGTAATGTCAAAATTATGACTAGTGTTACATAAGTTTATGAAGTATTCAGTTGAATAATAGTGCAGGGCTCGGGCAACTATGGACGAATAGTAATGTGGATGTAACGACCCAGTCGGTCGTTTTGAGAATTTAAATCCCGTCCGACGGCATAAGGCCCCGAGCAACTTCGTATTATATGCCTCGACTTATGTGCGTAGTTGAATTCAATTACCGAGTGATTCGGAGTGATTTGGGACACTTAGTCCCTAAAACGAAAGCTTAAGTCTTAGGATTTTGACCGTAGTCAGAACTATATGAAGACAACCCCGGAATGGAGTTCCGTCGGTTCCATTAGCTCCGTTGGATGGTTTTGGACTTAGGAGCATGTCCGGACTGTAAATCCGAGGTCTGTAGCTGATTTAGGCTTGAAATGGCGAAAGTCAAATTTTTGGAGATTTGGACCAGAAGTGGACTTTTTGATATCGGGGTCGGAATGCGATTCCGAGAGTTGGAAGAGCTTTGTTATGTTATTTGGGACTTGCCTGCAAAATTTGACGTCATTCCGGGTTGATTTGATAGGTTTCGGCACGTGTTTTAGAAGTTGAAAGATTTAAAAATTTATAAGTTCGATTCATGGTGCGATGCGTAGTTTCAACATTAGTTGATGTGATTTGAGGGCTCGACTAAGTTCTTATGGTGTTTTAGGATTGGTTGGTATGTTTGGTTGAGGTCCCGGGGGCTTCGGGTGAGTTTCGGGTGCTTAACGGATTAAAAGTTTGATTTGTGTTACAGCTAAGTCTTCAGGCTTCTGGTATTTTCGCACCTGCAGTAAAGAGACCACAAGTGTGGGAGCGCATGTACGGAGAGGCAAGCGCAGAAGAGAAAAAGTGGAGGAGTGCCAGGGGTCGTAGGTGCGAGGAAAATTCCGCATCTGCGATGCCCGTAGATGCGAAGATTAAGGCGCAGGTGCAAGAAGAGTTGGACTTGACAGTCTCCGCAGGTGCAGAGAATTCGTGCGCACCTGTGGTCGCACAGATGCGGCTAATTATGTCACAGGTGTGGTCACGCCTGGGTAGAAAAGAGAAATTCGAGGGTTTGGTTTCATTCTTCGTTTTTGGACTTGAGAGCTCGGAATTTGGCGATTTTTCGAGGGAGTTTCAGAGGAAGCTTTGGGATAATGATTCCTAACTCGTTTTTGGTTGTATTCCATTAATCTATAGTTGTTTTCTCCATTTAGTTTCGAATTTTTGGGGTTGAAAATGGGAAAAAATGGAAGAACTTCTTCAATAAAGATTTCGAGTTTTGAAAGGGGATTTGTGGTCAGATTTGAGTAATTCTTATATGGTTGGACTCGTGAGAGAATGAGTGTTCATATTTTGTGATTTTTACCCGATTCCGATACGTGGGTCCGGGTCGACTTTTTAGGGCAATTTTTGGAATTTTTGTTTAGAATATTGATTTCATTAATTAGATGAGTCTATTATCGTTGTATTCATGATATGCAATTGTGTTTGGTTAGATTTGGACCATTCAGAGTCGGATAATTGAGGAAAGGGCATTCTTACGGACTGTTTGAGCTCGGTTCGAGGTAAGTATCTTGCCTAACCCTGTGTGGGGGACTTCCCCTTAGGATTTGAGTCTTCTATGTTGATTGTAGTCCGTGTACACGTGGTGACGAGTGCGTGCACAAACTTATTTGTGGGAAGTTGGCCTTTTAGGGTTCTTAGGTCCTTGTATTCATTGAATATGCAGTTGTTCTTGTTATGATTATATATCTAAATTACTAAATTCATATCTACATGCTTAATTAGAATCAATTGCTTCATGACCTACTATTATTGTTACTTGATTCATATGTGCCTTAACTGAAACTGTTATCTCTTTTATAGCCATGCTATCTTTTCATAACTGCTTATCTTTATTTAGAATTTATATTAATTCATCCTATAATTGTTCAGTCTTAATTGAGGTTATGATTATTTTTCCGCTGCTTATCCTTAATTGAATTGTTGAATATCCTTCGTAATTTTCTCAATCTTAAAAGAAGTTTAGATATCCTATATCTTAGTCGGCTTGCTTTATTTGACATTATTTGATTCGTGTTAGCTTCCCTGTTGTTGAAGTGTATATTGTGGGATCGTTGCTACATATTAGTTCTCGCTTTGTTGAACTGTTCTCTTTACGCCTAGCATTCTTTACTGTGGTTATTCCTTGTGAACTGGTTCTACAGTTTCTTTGTGAATTAAAGTTCTTGAGTTGATTTACTTGTCGTACTTTATATTATTGTCATTGTTGCTGTTGTACTTATTGTGGTGATGCACGAGGTTTCTACCGTGCAGTTGTTGTTATTGTGATGCACGAGGTTTCTGCCGTGCGGTTGTTATTATGGGATTACACGAGGTTTCTGCCGTGCTATTGTTACCATTGATATTTGCACATGCGGCGTGACAAGGCGGGATATGTGTGTGTGTATATATATATATATATATATATACACATATATATGTGTGTGTGTGTGTGGGTTGCACATGTGGCGAGACAAGGTGGAAATATTATTATGCACGTGTGGCGAGACAAGACGGGCATTTATGTTACTATTGCACACGTGGTGAGACAAGGTGGGCTGTGTCAGGGATTGAATTGTGATGATTTATAGCCTGGGGGCATTCTTGTTGTTGATATTTGTGTAGTGGTATACGTACATATATGAGCTTTATCTTGTGAAAGTTGTGAGAAAATATTCTACGTGTTTTTCGTTCTTCTTCTTCCTTATGCTTATTTGCTGGTATGGACTATGTTAGGACATTTTCACAAGAATACACGTAGTTAAGCACTCTTATCAGATAAGAGGTGTTTTTGATATTGTTGAGCATAGATGCTCACCCTTGTTTACTTGCCTTCTATGTGAGAATGACTCTATTGGCACGCGAGTCGTCAGTGCGGTTATGAGGTGTTATGAGGGCACATGATGCCAAGTGTTTGGGTTCAGGTATTGAGACCCGTGAGTTGTGAATTCGGCCGAGGTTCGGTACCTCGTGGAGTTGTTGGCTAAAACCTAATGTAAGAGCGGTTGTAGTTACTGAGTTATTACTTGTCTTTGCTGTATTCATCATTTCGATTTTAGGTTGTGTTCCCTTCACTTTGTCTGCGTCATTTTCATGACATTCCGCTGATACTTGTTGTTTTCTTGCTTTAATGCCATTACTGTATTGTGAGCCATATTGCATAGTCTTTATGTAGACATCATACTTCTGTTATTCATGTACTTATATCTGTTTAGTTTATTAGACCAGTGGGTGTCTTGACTGTTTCCTCGTCACTACTCCACCGAGGTTAGTCTTGATACTTACTGGGCACCGCTGTGGTGTGCTCATGCTACTCTTCTGCACATTTTTGTGTAGATCCAGGTACTTGTTCATTAGCTAGCTGTGTGGACTGTTGCTGTGGAGACTCAAGGTAAACCTGCTGCTGCGTTCGCAGGCTTCTGAGTCACCTTCAAGTTTTCATTTTGTACTGTTTATTCTTATTTCTGGACAGTTGTATTTAGAAGTTTTCTAGCGAACGCTCTGTAGAGCTTATGACTTGTACTATCGATTTTGGGAATTGTAAGAGATTTCTATTTAACTTGTTAGATGTTATTTAAATAGTGTTGTTTCAATTAATGTTAGGCTTACTTAGTCCCTAAGACTAGGTGCCATCACGATACCAAACTGAGGGAAATTTGGGTCGTGACAAGTGGATTACTGACGATGTGTTATATGACTTTGATCTAAGTGGGGGAGTCTTCTATCGACCATTGAATTGTATGGTCATGCATTGTATTAGTTCTTGGACTGATATGTGCTTGTGGATTGGCTATGATTTGAGAAAGGTCTGATCAAGTATGACTTCGAGCAAGGGATCGGTGGATGCATGATGTAATATGCCTTATGGCTATATAGAGGTCTTGGGACTGATTCGGGTTGATGGTCATTGCGTATGCAATGTGCAAGAAAAAGAAATTGCCTGGTTGCTTCTTCTGGTTTCAGGTGCCGGCAAGGTGCGGGCTATTCGGTGCGTATTGGCTGTGTAGTGGAGATTAGAGCAGGGTGGGGTCTGATGAGTTCAAGATTCATATGTCGCATTTGAGGATTTACGAGTTTGTATGTGGTTAGGGCTCGAGATCGATAATGGATGGTGTCTGGATTTGTAGTATCTTTATATCAAGAATGATTCTACATGGTTGTATTAGGAGATGCAAGAAACGGCTTCGGATTCATAGAAGGTCCCTTCAGAGCAAGCATTTCAGATTGAGTTACTTTTGGGTTTGGTAGTCTGTGTGACTCGGTTGAGTTAGAGGAGATCAGTTCTGATGACTTGATTATGTGTTAACGGGTTTTGAAGAATACACCATGGTTACGGCCACGACTCGGGGTTGATGTCTTCTACAGGTATAAAAGGTGTATTACATGTGGTGATGTCCTCTTGGATTGAGTTAAATGAAAGATTCTCGGTTGATGAGGTGTTCAACTTGCTTGTGGTTCATAATTGATTATGAGATTTTCGTATTTTCACGAGTTATAATGATAGTGGTGGTGCACCGTATGGGATTGAAAGTTGTGAGAATAAGGTTGCAGTATAATTTCGAAGGGAAGGTCATGGGTTCTACATAGCATAGATGATTTCAGATATTTAAGAGAATGCTGGAACTATTTGATGTCGCGTGAGAAGAGTGCACATTTTAGAAGGCGCATTGTGTTTTGACCCGCAGATGCTTGGCTAGTGTTACGGTGATCGTCGGATTTTGGGTTGCTGAGGTTCAGGTTTTGCTACGGCGTAGGAGGTCTATATGAGAATTTTCTGTAAGATGATAGAGTGTGAGTGATATATTATCTAGTTGAGCAGTAGGGTTGGGATCGGATATGGAAATTCCATTATTCTTGAGGTTTAGAGACTGAATGTTCTTGCGGGCAGACTATTACTTGGTTACGGATTGTGAAGTTATGTTGAGAATTGGTTAGCTGATGGTATGTGCTATGGACTTCTGAAAGGTTATATACCTGTTTGGGAATGATCGAAATTTGTTTGGTGGTTATTTGTAAGCCTAATGAGAATGTGTATTTTATATCAAATTGGATTTGCTTATCCTTACGCAATTGCTACCGTGGGTATATCATCGGGTAGAATGAATGTTATCCGTGCCCTAGTCTATGTTATGTGTTTCTCCCTTATGCTATGATGTGTTGTGAGATTGTATGATTATTCGCATGTTATGTTTTCAAAAATATCCTCAATGTCGACTTCCTAAAGCTGAACCAATTTGTTCCATATGATTCTAAGCAAACCAAACTTGTTGATGATGCTTATCGTTTAAATCCTCAGCTTGAAAAACACCCAAAATTCTAATCCCACTCAAGAACAAGAAATCTCAGACGCACATTGTGAGGAAAGTATGACAAGCATTCACGTGTGTTAACAGGAAAAAGTTTAGGGAGAAAATATGGTTGTTTTGGTAGAGGAAACACAGGTTAGCGGTGATTGTGACAGAACTATGGTAGTAAAAGAAGGAGATAAAAAGGAAGATAAAGCCTTGAGTAAGGGGAAGGACGTTGGTATTGCCCAGAAGCCCCCGGACAATAACCAAGTTCTTCTGGTGCTGGTGAGAGTGAAGAAGTTCTTGCGAGTGAGGGTGCACACGAGAAAGTAGATGAGACACTGGTGGTGTGAGTGCCGGTGAAGCTGAAAATGCTGGGACAACTGTCAAAGAACTTTCTTGCAGTCAGTCTGGTAGCTTCATCGGCGCCCACACCACCAGTGTCTTTATCTACTTCCTCATGTGCACCCTCACTTGTAGGAACTTCTTCTTCCTCACCAGCACCGGAAGAACTTGATTATTATCTAAGGGTTTCGGGGGAAACACCAAAACTTTAGTTCTTTGTCAGTCAGTCTGGGTAAAACTAAGGGGATAGGTAGTGAAGAGTGAGAGGAAGATGACAACTTAACTCTAGCTGAGAGGATGAGTGCTGGGAAGAAAAGGTTACTGTACGAGGGTGTTAAAATCACTAGAAAGAGAGTGAAGCAGTTAGACAAGAAAGTGCAACCACCCAAGGAAAGGACTCCTACCCCTAGGAGCAAAGGAAAAGCAATTCTTGGAAAGGCGGCTAAGGCAAGCAACAAAAAAAAAATGAAAAAAAAGAGAGTGAAGAGTTTAGGTTATGGGATGAGCTCTTTGATGCGGAGGAAATTAAACTGGAGGTTGAAGAGGTCTCTCTGAAGAGGAAGAAGAATGCGAGTTCATCTGGAACTGTGAACAAGAAGAAAAAACCTCAAATAAGAGAAAAAAGACCGATCCTTCTAAGAAAGGGACCAATTCCAAATGAAGAAAATAAAAGAAAAAGTTGCTAGTGTGGGCACATACTCGTGGTTCAGTGGTTTAGATATGTTCAAGGGAAGAATAATTGACCCTGATATTATAGGAGAAAATAAGATGAAGGAGTTGAAAAATAAGCTGGATTTCCAGCAATATATTCACCTGTCTCTCTGTCCACTTCCAGCAATACATGAGGAGGAACTCTCTAAATTTTACTCCAACTCTCGGTTGTTGGAGGATGAGACTGTGCGCATTGTTGTGAAAGCGGTTGAGTTGACCTTTAATGCTGAGGCCTTATGGTAGATTCTGGGGATCCCAACCAATAGGTTTGACACCTATGTCAAATGGGAGTGGGCCACGGTTCATGAGGATTAGGAAAAAGGGAATCTAACTGCAAAGTTCTCGCGAAGAATAGTGACTGGGGTAAAAAAGAAGGTGTAATAAACCCGGTTCATAAGTTCTTGTATAAATTTATGAAGAAGTGTGTGTTGCCAAGAGCATAAAAAAGGAATAAAGCCACTACATTGGATTTGGCAGTAATGGAAGTACTTGACAAAATTATACTGCTGAACTTACCCTCAGTGATGATAAAGCACATGGCTAGGACAACCACTCCATCTAAGGGAAAATATGCGTTGCTTTACTAGTTACTGCTCACCCAAGTGTTGGTGCACTTTATGGTCCCAGTAGGAGTTGGAAAGAAGGGGACTAAAAAGGATATATTTTGTAGAGCAACACTGTAGGAGCATGACCTTCTGGACAAGAAACCTGATACTAAGAGAAATAGTCTGGTCCCCAATTGATAATAATTTGAAGGAAGCCAAGGAGGAGAATAAGAGGTTGAATGAGGATATTGCCTCTTTGAAAGAGGAAAATAAGCAACTGATGGAGAAAAATATGAAAATATCAAGAAGCTGTTACTACACACCCATAAATTAACTCTACGCGATCGCGTAAAACACCACACGAACGCGATGCTCTGGCTCTCAGACTCATGCGATCACGAACGTCCCCACGCGTTCGCGGTAAGCAAAGTGCGTGGCCCAGCTTTGGTCCACGTAACCCTACGCGAACGCGACCTTGTCTCTGCGTTTTCAAAGCACTACCTCACTTCGCTACGCATTCACATGCCCCTGTCCGCGAATGCGAAGAACAATTCCATCCTCTTGCCCAACTAGCTTACGCGATCGTGGATCACCCCACGCGATCGCGTATAAGGAAACCAGAACTCAGACACAAAAAAACTTCAGCAACCTCCTAAGTCCAAAAATCGATCCGTTGGGCATCCGAAACTCACCTGAGGTCCCCGGGACCTCAACCAAACATACCAACCAATCATAAAATACCATAAGAACTTAGTCAAGCCCTCAAATCACATCAAACAACGCTAAAATCACGAATCACCCTCCAATTCAAACTTAATGAACTTGAAACTTCAAATTTCCACAACCGATGCCGACACCTAGCAAACCACGTTCGATTGACCTCAAATATTGCACACAAGTCATATTCAATATTATGGACCTACTCCAACTTCCAAAATCGGAATTCGACCCCGATATCAAAACATCCACTACCAGTCAAAATCTTAAAAAATTCGACTTTCGCCAATTCAAGCCTAAATCAGCTACAGACCTCAAATTCACAGTCCGGACATGCTCCTAAGTCCAAAATCACCCAACGGAGCTAACGGAACTGACAGAACTCCATTTCGGAGTCGTCTTCACACAATTCCGACTACGGTCAAAATCCTAAGATTTAATCTTTCGTTTTAAGGACTTAGTGTCCCAAAACACTCCGAAACCAAAAACAAAACCTCCCGACAAGTCACATAAGTAGAAAAAGATACGGGGGAAACAATAAATAGGGAATCGGGGCTATAACTCTCAAAACGACCGGCTGGGTCGTTACATCCTCCCCCTCTTAAAACAATCGTTCATTCTCGAATGAGTATAAAGACATACCTGAAGTGGTGAAAAGATGAGGATAACGGTTGCGCATAACCTGCTCGATCTCCCAAGTCGCCTCGTCGACCGGCTGTCCCCTCCACTGAACCTTCACAGAAGCAATGTTCTTTGACCTTAGCTTTCTGACCTTCCTGTCTAAAATAGCCACTGGCTTCTCAACATAAGATAGATCCTTGTCCAACTGGACTGAGCTGAAATCCAATACGTGAGATGGATCACCGTGATACTTCCAGAGCATCAAAACATGAAATACCGGATGAACTTCTGCTAGGCTGGGAGGTAAGGCAAGCTCACGAGCAACCTCCCCAACATGCCGCAACACCTCAAAAGGACCAATGAACCTTGGGCTTAGCTTACCCTTCTTTTCGAACCTCATAACGCCCTTCATAGGCAAAACTTGGAGCAAGACCCGCTCTCCAACCATGAATGCAACATCGCGAACCTTTCGGTCCGCATAACTCTTCTGTCTGGACTGGGCTGTGCGTAGTCGATCCTGAATCTCCTTAACCTTCTCCAAGGCATCCTAAACCAAGTTTGTATAACCTTCTCCAAGGCATCCTAAACCAAGTTTGTACCCAATAATCTAGCCTCGCCCGGCTCAAACCATCCCACTGGAGACCGACACCGCCTACCATACAGAGCCTCATACGGTGCCATCTGAATGCTGGACTGATTACTATTATTGTAAGCAAACTCCGCAAATGGTATGATTTGGTCCTAAGCACCCCCAAAATCTATCACACACACAGAGCATATCCTCTAATATCTAAATAGTGCACTCGAACTGTCCGTCCATCTGAGGGTGAAATGATGTGCTTAACTCAACCCGAGTACCCAACTCATGCTGTACATCAACCCCAGAATCTGGTGTCACAAATACATGAACATTTTAACTGTGCTACAACCAAAGTCTGAATAAAAGTACAACTGTTTGAAACAAAAATAAACCGTAGAACTGGATAAGGAAGGGGACTTCAGGGCTACGGACGCCATGCAGCTATACCTCAAGTCTCTGTGATCAGTTAATCCGAGCAAGCCTCCACTAACCGATGTTGGGACCAAATCCAAAATATACACAAGAAGTGCAGAAGTGTAGCATGAGTACAATCGACCCCATATACTTTGTAAGTGCCGAGCCTAACCTCGACGAGGTAGTGAGGAGACTATAACAAGGCAATCACTAAAACCTGTAGGAATATAATAAAATAACAACAAAATAGAGAGAACAAATATATACATGGGAACTCGAATAGAAATTTCATAACAGAGGGTCCCAAAATAACAACAAAGCTCAATTTTCTCAATAAAATTTAGACACAGAAAATAACAGCTCAAAAAAGTCAAATATGTCTTGTCCGTTGCGGCGCACAAACCGATTAACAAATATATAAGCAAATAATGTCTTCTTCGTTGCGGCGCGTAACCCGATCCACAAATTTACAAACAAATAACATCTTATCTGTTGCGGCGTTGTGATGACCTGATAAGTCATTTTGAGGTCTAGCCTCTATTTCTGTGTTCTAAAACCTCGATTAGCTCCATTTAGTATTTTTCGATTTGCGTGCTCGGTCCGTGTCTTATTCTGAAAAGTCTTTATGTGAAAAATTAAAAAAATATGAATTTTTGCCATAAAAATAGTTTGAGTTGACTACGGTCAACGTTTTGTGTAAACGGACCTGGATCGGTATTTTGACAATTCCGGTGGGTCCGTATTATGATTTGGGACTTGGGCGGATGCCCGAAATTGAATTCGGAAGTCCCTAACTTGTTTTGACTCATTTTGCCGAAATCTAGCATTTTTGAAAGTGTAAAAATTACTAAGTTTGACCATAATTTGACTTCTTAGCTAACGGGTTCATATTTTGATATTGAAACTTGGAATAGTTCTATATTACCATTTGAAACTTGTCTGCGAAATTTGGTTCAATTCGGAATTGATTTGACATGATTCGGACGCTTAAATGTGATTCTAGTGTTCTTGAGTTCCACTTTGAAATTTCATTCGTTTTGAGGATCGATTCATAGATTTAGATGTTATTTTGGTAATTTGATTGTGCAAGCAAGTTTATATGATGTTATTACACTTGTGTGCATGTTTGATTTGGAGCTCGAGGGGCTCGGGTGAGTTTCAGATGTGTTTCAGATGAGTTTGGTTAAGGTTGGAATAACTGATGCACTTCTGTTGCTGGTGCTCTGCTGCAGATCTCGCATTTGAAAGGTTTGGATCGCAATTACGAGCCTCGCTTTGTGAACAAGTGTTCGCATTTGCGAGCATGGGCTGGACTGGGTAGCCTTACATTTGCGAACTATCAGAGTCGCATTTTGACTTAGTGTGTTCTTGAGTTATCTTTGCATTTGCGAAGGGATGGTCCACATTTGCGAAGGTTGGGAGTTCGCATTTGCGAGCCAAATATCTTATCTGCGACTTCTGCTCTTCTTTGATAGGGTTCGCATTTGCGACCCTCGTCTCGCAAATTCGATGTTCGCAATTTCGAACAAGACATCGCAATTTCGAGGGAAAAAACGGGACTTAGCTCATTTCTCACAATTTCTCAACCCTAAACACTCTAGAGGCGATTTTCCAAGAGATGTTTCTTCCTAAATTCATTAGTAAATAACTTTAATCAATTTATTTTCAATTACCCATTATATTTCATGAGATTGCAACATTAAATTTAGGATTTTCATGGTAGAAATTAGGGATTTGGGTAAAATTAGGAATTTTTGTAAAATTGAGATTTAGACCTCGAATTGAGGTCGGATTTCGAAACAAATCACATAACCGAGCTCCGGGGTGAATGGGTAATCTAGTTTTGGTCCGAATAACGGGTTTTGACCAAGCGGGCATGGGGTTGACTTTTTAAAAATGATCTAAATTGAACCTCTTTCATTTGTGGATAGTTTCTAAAGCTTATTTTTGAATTATTTGGTCAATAATCTTCTAGATTTGATTGGTTTGAAGGCTTGTTCAAAAGTCAAGGCCGTGGTTGATTGATTGCTTAAGTTGTAGAGTGAGGTAAGTGTTGGGTCTAACCTTGATTTGAGGGAATTAGGAACCCTTGAAATACATGCTATGTGAATTACGTAAGAAACAGTATTTATGCAAGATGACAAGTGTATATGCGTGGTTATGTACTTGTTTCCATATTTTTTTGTTACTTCATAATATATCTTTGTTTCATGCCTTAATTGCTACATGCTTATTTGACTTCCATACCATGATTGTTACTTGTCATTTAGTTATCTTTATATTAAATTGTCCATTCCTTTCATGATTCCGTGTTTATTTGCTATTTCTTTTCACTTGCTTTACTTGCATATTTAAATTGTCATATGTCTTACTTGTCTTATAGTTTTATAAAATTTGTTGCCTTCTATAATGTAGTTTTACTTGTATGAGTTGTTAACTAGTAGATATCGATGAGTTGGTAAAGTTAAGGCATTTGAGATTCTTTGATTATTATGTGATTCTTCATTTCCTCGTACATTTACTCTCTTGATGTAGAAATTCTTGTAAATTTTGGTTGTTGATGCCGCAACGAAAATAGAAAGGTAATGAATTGAAATGGCGGAATAAAGACAGATTATGATTTTGATAGATGATGATATGGTGGGATTGGGTTGCGCGCCGCAACATTGTATAAGTTTTATCTATTTGGGACTATTGAATTACCTCGGTATTTGAGATGAGTTTATCAGTCTTGTTATTTTGTGCTCTCTAGTAGTTGGATTTTGAGTTTGTTGTTATGAGTTAACTACTTTATTTCCATTCTTGTCTCTTCTGTTATTATTATAAGTGACCTGCCTTAGCCTCGTCACTACTTCGTCGAGGTAAGGCTCGGCACTTACAGAGTACATGGGGTCGGTTGTACTCATACTATACTCTGCACTTCTTGTGCAGATACCTGAGTTGGTCCCAGCTGCGCTGAGTGAGGTCTGCTCGAATTTAGCTATTAGTGGAGACTTGAGGTATAGATGCACGACGTTCGTAGCCCTGGAGTCCCCTTCTACATCATTTTAGCCGTTTATTTTGATTCAGACAGTTATGTTTTATTCAGACCATTATTTGTAGTACTCTAGACGTTCATGTATTCGTGAGACTAGATCTCAGATTGTATTTGAATTTCGTCCTTTATTAGTTTATCACCTTATTTCAGACTATTCAGTTTTATTGTTGTCATTTAATTTGGAATTGTTAAAAATGGTTAATCAATATTAGCTAACGTTGGCTTGCCTAGAAAGTAAAATGTTAGGCGCCATCTCGGTCCCGTGATAAGTTGGTATCAGAGCACTAGGTTTCCTAGGCCTCACAAGTCATGAGAAAGCTTGGTAGAGTCTGGAAGATCTGTACAGAGATGTCTGTACTTATCTTTCAGAGGCTATAAGGCTTTAGGAAAATTTCAATTCTTTCTTTCTCTATGGTGCGATTGTTTTCCATTATTGAAGTTTGAACCGTCCTACTCTTGTTCTCTTGCAGATGGTGAGAACTCACACATGAGTCGGAGCCCTCTGTTGCAGCCACTACCAGGTGTAGGGGCAGGGGACGAGGTAGAGGCAGAGCTCAGCCTAGAGCAGGAGCAGCAACAGCACCCATGGTAGAGCCTCAGACTGACCATGAGGAGGAGGTCCCAGTTCAGGCCGCACTAGTCGGACCCCCTCAGGTCGGAGAGGGATTCATAGCCACTCCCGTACTTCAGGACGCTCTAGTCTGCTTAGTTAGACTCATGGAGAGTATGGCTCAGACCGGAGCATTTCCTATGGCACCATCCATCTCTCAGGTTGGGGGAGGAGCACAGACTCCCACCACTCACACTCCGGAGCAGATGGCTCCCCTATACAAGACTTCGGCAGCTCTAGTAGTTGGGTAGTTTAGTCTGTAGTTGCTACACAGCCCGAGGAGAGGCCCACGATGTCTTCTGAAGGATTGATGAGGTTGGAAAATTTCACCAAGCTCTTTTCTGTTCATTATAGCGGTGCACCCATTGAGGACCCACATGATTACTTGGACCGTTTCCACGAGGTGTTGCGCAACATAGGTATTATTGATACTAATGGGGTGGTCTTTGTAGTGTTTCAGATGACTGAGCTGCCAAGTGGTGGTAACAGGATTTTGAGCGGAGCAGACCAGTCAGATCACCTTCACTTATCTAGGATCAGTTTTCACAACTATTTCTGGAGAAGTTTATTCCTTTCACTTTGAGAGAGGAGTACCGTAGGCAGGTTGAGTGCCTTCAGCAGTACGACACTAGATTTGTGGAACTGCCCATCATACAGCTATGTTGATTCCTACAGAGAGAGAGAGAGAGAGAGAGAGAGAGAGAGAGAGAGAGAGAGAGAGGATATTTATTGATGGTCTTTCCTTCGGCATCGGGCTTCAGATGGCCTGGAGACGGGGGATGATATTTCTTTCCAAAGGGCCGTATGGATTGATAGATGGATCGAGATTGTCCGTGGTCAGGATAGAGGGTCGACATCTGAGAAGAGGCCCCGTCATTTCGATGGCTTTAGTGGTGCCTCATCTGGAGACAGAGGTTCTTTTGGTAGAGGCCATCCTCCTAGGCCTATTTAGTCAGCTCTTCAGGTAGCCCACGATGCTTTAGACGGTCGTGGTTCTTATGGGTCTCGTCCCGAGCAGCCATCATTTAGTGCACCTATAGCTTTTATCAGTGCATCACCGCTTAAGAGTTACTACAACGGCTATCCGGGCCGTTAGGGTCAGTCTCAGCTTCAGCAGCCTCAACAACAGAGAGAGTGCTTTGAGTGTGGGAGCATAGGTCAGATTAGAAGGTATTTCCCTAGATTGACGAGCAGCAGACCTCAGCAGGGTTCTCATGCCATCATGACGGCACCAGTTGCTCCACCACCCGCATAGCCAGCTCGAGGCGGGGGTCAAGTTGTTAGAGGTAGAGGTCAGGCCATTAGAGGTGGAGGCCAACCAGCTAGGGGTCACCTGAGGGGCGGAGATGAGAGTGGTAGGGACAAACCCTTGTTTTATGTATTCTCTGCTAGACCTCAGGCGGGTTCATATGATGTCGTCATCACAAGTATTGTCCCGGTTTGCCATAGAGATGTTTCAGTTCTATTTGATCTGGGCTCTACTTATTCCTATGTGTTGTCCTATTTTGCTTCATATCTGATTATGCCTCATGATTCTTTGAGTGCTCCTGTATATGTGTCCACGCCTGTGGGAGATTCTATTATTGTAGATCGTGTTTATCGCCCATGTGTGGTTTCTATCGAGAGCCTTGAGACTAGTGTAGATCTCCTACTTCTTGATATGGTGGACTTTGATGTTATTTTGCGCATGGATTGGCTGTCGCCTTATCATGCTATATTGGACTGTCATGCCAAGACGATGGCCTTAGCCATGTCGGGGTTGCCCCGATTAGAGTGGAGGGGGACTCCTGGCCATTCTAGTTGCAAAGTTATTTATTATGTGAAGGCTCGGCATATGGTTGAGAAGGGGTGTCTAGCATATTTGGCCTATGTTCGTGATTCTAGTGCGGAGGTTCCTTCCATGGATTCAGTACCTGTTATGCTTGAGTTTCTAGAGGGATTTCTTGCAGATCTGCTGGGGATGCCACCTGACAGGGATATTGATTTTTGTATTGACTTGGCTCCGGGCACTCAGCCCATTTCTATTCCACCATATCATATGGCGCCACCCGAGTTGAAGGAACTAAAGGAGCAATTGCAGGATTTGCTTGATAAAGGATTCATTAGGCCTAGTGTCTCGCCTTGGGGTGCGAATGTTGTTTGTGAAGAAGAAGGATGGCTTGATGAGGATGTGTATAGATTATAGGCAGTTGGACAAAGTGACCATCAAGAACAAGTATCTCTTGCCGAGGATTGATGACTTATTTGCTGAGCTTCAAGGTGACAAAGTGTTTTCGAGGATTGATTTGTGATATGGCTACCATCAGTTGAAGATTAGGGCATAAGATGTCCCTAAGATAGCTTTTCGGACTCGGTACGGGCATTATGAGTTCCTAGTGATGTCATTTGGCTTGACAAATGCCCTAACAACATTTATGGATTTGATGAATCGGGTATTTAAGCCCTACTTGGATTCTTTTGTAATCGTATTCATTGATGATATCTTGATCCACTCCCTCATTCAAGAGTAGCATGAGCAACATCTTCGGGTGGTACTTCAGATCCTGAGAGATAGTCAGTTGTACGCCAAGTTTTCTAAGTGTGAGTTTTCATTGGACTCAGTTGCCTTTTTGGGACATGTGGTATCTGAAGAGGGCATTATAGTGGATCCTAAAAATATTGAGGCAATTCAGAACTGCACTAGACCTACTTCAACTACAGAGATTCAGAGCTTCCTGGGTTTGGCGGGGTATTATCGCCGGTTCGTGGAGCGGTTTTCATCCATCGCAACCTCATTGACTAGATTGACCCAGAAAGGTGCCCCGTTCAGGTGGTCGGATGAGTGTAAGTTAAGCTTTCAGAAACTTAAGACTACCTTAACTACAGCTCCGGTGTTGGTATTACCCACGAGTTCAGGATCCTATACGGTGTATTGTGATATATCATGTATTGGGCTTGGTGCAGTATTGATGCAGGATGGCAGGGTGATTGCATACGCATCATGGCAGTTGAAGGTTCACGAGAAGAATTACCCTGTACATGACTTGGAGTTGGCAGCCATTGTTTATGCATTGAAGATTTGGAGGCATTACCTCTACGGCGTGTCATGTGAGGTATTCACGGATCATCCAAGTCTACAATATTTGTTCAAGCAGAAGGATCTGAATTTGAGGTTGCGAAGGTGGTTGGAGCTGTTGAAAGACTATGATATAACCATTTTGTATCATCCCAGGAAAGCCAATGTGGTGGCCGACGCCTTGAGTAGAAAGGCTGTGAGTATGGGTAGCCTTGCATATATTCCTGTTGGTGAGAGACCACTAGCATCAGATGTGCAGGCCTTGGCCAACCAGTTCATAAGGTTAGATGTTTCGGAGCCTAGTCTGATTCTTGGTTGCACGGTTTCTCGTTCTTCTTTGTGTGAGCGCATCAGAGAGCGACAGTATGACAACCCCCATTTGCTTGTCCTTAAGGACACGGCGGCACGGTGATGTTTAACATGTTACCATTGGAGATGATGGGGTTTTGCGTATGCAGGGTCGGATTTGTGTGCCCAATATGGATGGTCTTCATGAGTTGATTCTTGAGGAGGCCCAAAGTTTACGGTATTCCATCCATCCAGGTGCTGCCAAGATGTATTAGGATTTGAGGCAACATTATTAGTGGAGAAGGAATAAGAAAGACATAGTTGTGCATGTAGCTCGATGTTTGAATTGCTAGCAGGTAAATTACGAGCATCATAGGCCCAGTGGTTTGCTTCAGAGGCTTGAGATTCTTGAGCGAAAGTGGGAGCGTTTTACCATGGATTTTGTTGTTGGTCTCCCATGGACTCAGAAGAAATTTGACATTGTATGGGTGATTGTGGATAGGTTGACCAAGTCGATGCATTTCATTCCAGTAGCAGTTACCTATTTTTCGGAGCGGTTGGCATACATCTATATCCGCGAGATTTTTTGTCTGCACGGTGTGCTGATGCCCATCATTTCTGATCGGGGTGCGCAGTTCATATCGCACTTCTGGAGGGCCGTACAATGTGAGTTAGGCACACGGGTTGAGTTGAGTATAACATTTCGCCCCCCCAAAAAAGGGCAGTCCGAGCACACCATTAAGATATTAGAGGATATGCTTCATACATGCATTATGGATTTTGGGTGTTCTAGGGATCATTTCTTGCCGCTTGTGGAGTTTGACTACAACAACAGCTACCAATCGAGTGTTCAGATGGCTCCCTTTGAGGCACTATATGGAAGGCGGTGCCGTTCGCCAGTTGGTTGGTATGATCTGGGAGAGGCTCGGTTGTTAGGTACCGATTTGGTTCAAGATGCCTTGGAAAAGGTCAAGATGATTCAGGATTGACTTCGCACAGCTCAGTCTAGGTAGAAGAGTTATGCCGATTGTAGATTTCATGATGTTGCATTCATGGTTGGAGAGAGGGTTTTGCTCCGGATTTCACCCATGAAGGGTGTGATGAGGTTCGAAAAGAAGGGCAAGTTGAGTCCTAGGTATATCGCACTTTTTGAGATTCTTGAGAGAGTGGGTGAGGCAGCCTACAAGCTTACATTGCCACCTAGTTTATCAACAGTCCATCCGGTGTTCCATGTGTCCATTCTCCGAAAGTATCACGGTGATCCGTCCCATGTGTTAGATTTAAGCGCAATCCAATTGGACAAGGATTTGACTTACGAGGAGGAGCCGGTGGCCATTCTAGCCCAGCAGGTCCAGAAGTTGAGGTCTAAGATTTATCCTTCAGTTTGAATGCAGTGGAGAGGTCGGCTGATCGAGGCAGCTACGTGGGAGTCTGAGTCCAATATGCAGAGTAGATACCCCCACCTTTTCACCAGTCCAGGTACTTTTCTACATCCGTTCTAGGACGAACGTTTGTTTTAGAGGTGGAGAATGTGATGACCCGATAGGTCATTTTGAGATCTAGCCTCTATTTTTGTGACCTCAATTAGCTCCGTTTAACTTTTCTTGATTTGCGTGTACAGTCCGTGTCTTATTCCGGAAGTCTTTATGTGAAAAATTGAAGAAAATATTAATTGTTGCCTTAAAAATAGTTTGAGTTGACTACGATCAACATTTTGTGTAAACGGACCGATATTAGTATTTTGACGATCTCGGTAGGTCTTTATCGTGATTTGGGACTTGGGCATATGCCCGGAATTGAATTCTGAAGTCCCTAACTTGTTTTAACTTATTCTGCCAAAAAGTAGCATTTTTGAAAGTTTAAAAATTACTAAGTTGGACCGTAAGTTGACTTCTTAGCTAACGGGTTCAGATTTTGATGTTGAAACTTGGAATAGTTTTGTATTTCTATTTAAAACTTGTATGCAAAATTTGGTTCAATTCGTAATTGATTTGACATGATTCAGACGTTTAAATGTGATTCTAGTGTTCTTGAATTCCACTTTGAAATTTCATTCATTTTGAGGATCGATTCATAAATTTAGATGTTATTTTGGTGATTTTAATGTGCGAGAAAGTTCGTATGATGTTATTACACTTGTGTGCATGTTTGGTTTGGAGCCTGAGGGGTTCGGGTGAGTTTCGAACATGTTTCCGATGAGTTTGGTTAAGATTGGAATAGCTCGTGCACTTATGTTATGCTCTAATGTAGATCTCGCATTTGCGAGGTCTGGCTCGCAATTGCGAGCCTCGCTTTTGCGAGCAAATGTTCGCATTTGCGAGCATAGGCTGGATTGGGTAGCCTTGCATTTGCGAGGAGGATGTTCGCATTTGCGAACTATTAGAGGTCGCATTTGCGATCTCAGAGTCGTATATGCGACTCAGTGTGTTCTTGAATTATCTTCACATTTGCAAATGAATAGTCCGCATTTGCAAAGGTTGGGAGTTCGCATTTGCGAGTCAAATGTTGCATTTGCGACTTCTACTCTTCTGTGATAGGGTTCGCAATTGCGAACAAGACATCGCAATTGCGGCATCTGCAACTGGGTAAAAGAGGGGGAAAATGGGACTTAGCTCATTTATCACAATTTCTCAACGCTAAACACTCTAGAGGCGATTTTCCAAGAGACCTTTCTTCCCAAATTCATTGGTAAGTGACTTTAATCCATTTCTTTTCAATTACCCATTACATTTCATGAGATTTCAACATCAAATTTAGGATTTTCTTCGTAGAAAATAGGGATTTGTGTAGAATTTGGGAATTTTTGTAAAATTGAGATTTAGATCTTGAATTGAGGTCGGATTTCTAAACAATTCACATAACCGGGCTCGGGGGTGAATGGGTAATCAGTTTTTGGTCCGAATCTCGGGTTTTGACCAAGCAGGCCCGGGGTTGAATTTTGTTGACTTTTTATAAAATGATCTAAATTGAATCTCTTTCATTTTTGGGTAGTTACTAAAACTTATTTGGAATAATTTGGTCAATAATTTGCTAGATTTGGTTGGTTTGGAGGCTTATTCGAAAGGCAAGGCCATGGTTGATTGATTGCTTGAGTTTCGAAGTGAGGTAAGTGTTGGGTCTAACCTTGATTTTAGGGAATTAGGAACCCTTGAACTACATGTTATGTGAATTATGTGGAAAATGTCGTATATGCGAGGTGACGAGTGTATATGCGCCGTTATGTACTTGCTTCCATGTTTTTTTGTTACTTCATAATATATCTTGTTTCATGCCTTAATTGCTACATGCTTATTTGACTTTCATGCCATAATTGTTACTTGTCATTTAGTTATCTTTGTATTAAATAGTCCATCTATTCCGTGATTCCATTTTTTATTTGCTATTTGTCTCCACTTGCTTTACTTGCATATTTCCATTTTCATATGTCTTGTCTTATAGTTTTGTAAAATTTGTTTCCTTCTATAACGCAGTTTCACTTGTATGAGTTGTTAACTAGTAGATATCGATGAGCTGGTAAAGTTGAGACATTCTAGTTATTAGAGATTCTTCGATTATTATGTGATTCTTCATTTCCTCATACATTTACGCTCTTGATGTAGAAATCCTTGTAAATATTGGTTGTTGAGTTGCTATTGTTGATTGAAATTATTTGGGGAGCGGGTTGCATGCCGCAACGAAAATAAAAAGTAATGAATTGAATTGGCAGAACAAGGACGAATTATGATATTGGCAGATGATGATATGGTGGGATCGGATTGAGCGCCGCAACCGATTGTGTAAGTTGTATCTATTTGTGACTGTTGAATTGCCTCGGTATTTGAGATGAGTTTATAAGTCTTGTTATTTTGGGCTCTCTAGTAGTTGGATTTTGAGTTCGTTGTTATGAGTTAACTACTTTATTTCCATTCTTGTATCTTCTGTTATTATTATTATTATTATTGCGTACATGTTATTGTAAGTGGCCCGTCTTAGCCTTGCCACTACCTTGTCGAGATTAGGCTCGGCACTTACAGAGTACATGGGATCGGTTGTACTTATACTACACTCAGCACTTCTTGTGCAGATACTAGAGTTGGTCCCAGTTGTGTTGAGTAAGGTTTCCTCGGATCTAGCTATCAATAGATACTTGAGGTATAGTTGGATGACGTTCGTAGCCCTGAAGTCCTTTCTACATCATTTTAGCCGTTTATTTAGATTCAGACAGTTATATTTTATACAGACCATTATTTGTAGTACTCTAGATGCTCATGTATTCGTGACACCAGATCTGGGATTGTATTTGAATTTCGTCATTTATTAGTTTATCACTTTATTTTAGACTGTTCAGTTTTATTGTTGTCGTTTAATACGGAATTGTTAAAAATGGTTAATAGATATAGCTAACGTTGGCTTGCCAAGCAAGTGAAATGTTAGGCGCCATCACGGTCCCGAGGGTAGGAATTCCAGGTCGTGACATGCGCGCAACCGATCCAGCATATAAATATACAATTACCATTGTGGCGTGCAACCTGATCCCAAATAATAATAATAACATATGTTGCGGTGTGCAACCCGATCCCACACAATAATACGAATAATCGTTGCAGCGTGCAACCCGACCCCACACAATACTAATATAAGTTAACATATACAACCAACTACCACATAATCCAAATGAAACGCAACAAAAGAATTACACAATTAAAGTCATAAAGCAGATAAAAGTAGTTATCTAATAGCACGCAAGGTCAAATAGCAAGTAATGACGAGTTATAAATTAAGACATAGATACATGGAAGCAATTAGCACATGTAACGGATAAGACGTGAATTAAACACGTAAAAGCACGTAGCAACTAAGGCATTTAACAAGTAATAACATGACGCAAATAAAGGCACAAGATAATTGAAAACAATGGATATATGTCCCAACCTACATGCTTAACCTGTGACTACACATATATAGTTGTCACCTTGCATATGCGGCGTCCCCTTACATAAATCAAGTAGCAATTAAATCAATCAGGTTCTAATTCTCTCAAGTCATGGTTAATCACGACACTTACCTCACTCCGCAACCAAACTCAACCACGTTTTTGCCTTTAGAATTAGCCTCAAAACCAATAGAATCTAGCCAAACATAGTTCAAACAATTCAAAATAAGCTTTAGAAATTACCCACGAGTGAAAACGATTCAATCTTTAATGAATTTGAAAAAAGCCAACAAAATTCAACCCCGGGCCCGCTTGGTCAAAATCCAAGATTAGGACCAAAACCCGATTACCCATTCACCCCCAAACCCGGTTATGTGAGTTGTTTCGAAATCCGACCTCAATTTGAGGTCTAAATCTCAATTTTCTAATTTCTATCCAAAACCCCTAATTTCTACCATGAAATTCATAGATTAAGGTTAAAAAATAATGAATGTTTATGGAAATACATTAAAACAAGTTAAATTTCACTAACAAATGAAGTAGGGATGAAAATCTCTTCAATATCGCCTCTAGGCTGAGCTCTAGCTTTCAAAAATGGTGTTTTGTGAAATAATCCCAACTTTCAGCTTTTAAATTAGCTGGGCATCAGGTGTTCTTCACGTTCGCGAAGCACCTGACGCGTTCTCGAAGAGCAGTGGCCAAGTCAACACGTTCGCCAAGTCAACGCGTTCGCGAAGGGTGAGTCGCGTTCGTAAAGGGTACTCCCACCAAAGCTTCGTGTTCGCGACCTACCTCTCGCATTCGCAAAGAGTACCAGCCCATCCCCCAAACCTTTTCCCTTCGCGATCACGAAGCACAAGACACCAGAAGCAAAAAAAACCAGTAGTTCCTACAAGTCCAAAAATGGTCTGACACCTATCCGAAATTCAACCGAGCCCCTCTGCCTCCAAACCAAACATGCACACAAGTGTAATAGCATCATATAAATTTGCTCGCTACCTCAAATTATCAAAATAATATCAAATAACGAGAATCGATCAATAAAACCTAAAATTTCAACTTGAAAGTTCATTTTTTACAATCTTCCACAAAATGTGCCGCAACTCGCTCGGGTCGCCCCGGACCCCAACCAAACGTGCATACAAGTCCAAAACATTATACAAACCTATCATAATCATCAAACCACAGATCTGAGGTCGTTTACCAAGAATGTTGACCATGGTCAACTCAAATGTCATTTTAAGTCAAAAATTATCTTTTCTTCAAATTTTTACGTAAAAGTTTTCTGGACAAAAGACACGGACTGCGTACGCAATCAAGAAATATCAAATGAAGCTAATGGAGGTCTCGAAAAATGAAAATGAAGGCTAGTACTTAAAACGACCTATAAGGTCGTCAAATTCTCCGCCTCTACAAGAAACATCGTCCTGTTACGAACATAGAAATGTACCCGGACTGGTAAAAGGTGAGGGTATGTACTCCATATATCGGACTCGGACTCTCACGTAGATGCCTCGATTGGCTGACCTCTCCATTGCACTTTCACAGAAGGAAAACTCTTCAGTCTAAACTTTCAAACCTACCGGGCTAGAATAGCCACCCGCTCCTCCTCGGAGACCAAATTCTCATCAAGCTGAACCATGCTGAAGTCTAGAATATGTGAGTTGTCCTCACGGTACTTTCAAATCATGGAAATGTGAAATATCGGATGTACCCTAATAAGTGGAGATTTTGACTACTTATTAGCATTTTTAAACTTTTGTTTTAGTCTAAAAGCATTGAATTGTGCTCCCAGAACTAATAAAATTGTACAAAATTGCAAGAATGCTAGAAGTTGGGTTCCCGAGATGAAATCCGACTAAAAAAGGAGCAGTCTAAGAAAAAGGCAATAAAGGGGCACAAAAGCATAAAATGTGCGGTCTGCAGAAGGAATTCTGCGGCCGCAGAAGAAATTGCAAACCGTAGAATTCCATCTACGGCCGCAACTAAAGAGGAAACAATCTGCAGATAATTGTGCAAAATGCGGACCGCACATAAATTGTGCGATCGCAAAAGCTGGGCTAGGATTCAAGATGAGAGAGTATGCAAATTTCCAAGTCTAGGACCTCGGTGAATTGCGGACCGCACAATATTTGTGCGGCTGTAGAAGATAGCCTTGCGGCTGCAACCCTAACATTGCGGACCACAGAAGATTGTCTTGCGGCCGCAGTTCTAAATCTGCGGACTGCAGAAAAGCTGCTTCGCGACTGCAGTCCAGAATTGTGCGGCCGCAGAACTCTTGCTCCTATCAGATGAATAAATCTGCGGACCGGACATTGAATTATACGGCCGCAGAAACTCCCGAGGGGTATTTTTATTTTTTAGCCTTGTATAAATAGACGAGTTTCACAAAATTAGGTCAAGTTTGAACCTCTGCAATTACTGTAGCCATTTTTCTTTGCCATTGTTGGAAGTTTACTTTGCTTTGGTGTATTATACAATAGATTTAGCCATTTTAATCTTTCATTATGAGTTTAATTTGTCTTTCTTCTTCATTTTCTTCAAACCAAAGTATGAGTAGCTAGATTTTTACTAGGGTTGTGACCCAACCCTAGTGTGCAAACCTTATGGGTATTTAATTTAGTGCTTATTTATGATTGAGTATTTATTATTTAGCTTAGTTCATGATTTAATTTGAGGAATTAATGGTTGCAAATATTAGTTCATGCCTATTTGACTTAGTCTCTTCTTGAGAAAGAGAGATCTAGCCTAGGATAACTTGGCTAACAAGGAATTGGGTCAATTGAGAGATTGATTTACCCAATTAAAGGGTTCAACCTAGAGATAGTAATAACCCGACTTGAGATTTTATCAACTGTCTTGTATGATACCCATTTGGTCTAGAGAAAGCCAAATGGAGCAAAACCACTCTCTGACTGAGAGGTATTGAGTGAGAAATTTAGACTTGATAGCTATAATACACCCCAGTCAACAGAACGAGCATTAAAGTCTTTATCCCATTAGGCAAACACCTAGGTGATGGTCATAGCCCTAAGCTTTTTATCAATTTGGAAAAACCACAAAAATAGTTATCTCTAGTTTTCTTTCTTTATTTTGCAATCAATAGAGTAAAAATTAGAAATAGAAAACCAATCTTTTTGTGGAAGTGCAATCTTGTAATTTAATCACGCACATTGAAATATATACCCCCTAACTCCCATCTTAGCTCCCTGTGGATTCGACCCCGACTCTTAGTTGGGTTTCTATAATTGGAATCGTCTATTTCAAACCTCTTTTGAGGTGTGCAATTGGACGTGATCATACCCCTTATAGGCTAGGAGGCAATGCAAGCATGTAAGTAACCTCCCCAACTCTCTCTAAGATCTCAAATTGCCCAATAAACCACATCACGTCCTTCATAGGCAACATTCGAAAGAGAACCTTCTCACCCACCATATAAGCTACATCTCAAACCTTCCGGTCCGCATGTGATGACCCGATAGGTCATTTTGAGCATTAGTCCTTAATTTCATATTTTGAGACCTCTGTTAGCTTTGTTTGATGTTTCTTGGTTTTCGTGCTTGGTCCGTGTCACTTTTTTTGAAAAGCATTTATGTGAAATATTTGAAGAAAAACATGATTTTTGGCTTTAAAAACAACTTGGGTAGACCATGGTCAACAATTTTATGAAAATGACCTCGGATCAGAGTTTTGACGATTCCGGTAGGTGCGTATCATGATTTTGGACTAAGGCATATGCTCAAAATTAAAATTGGAGGTCCATAAATTGACTTGACTCACTTTGCCGAGAACTAGTATTTTGAAAGTTTGGAAACTTCCTAAGAACGACTGTAAGTTGAATTCATAGCTAATGGGTTTGGATTTTGATGTTGAAACTTGAAATAGGTCCGTATTGCTATTTGAAACTTGTGTGCAAGATTTGGTGCAATTCACAATTGATTTGACATGATTCAGATGCTTAGATGTGATTCTAGTAATTCTTGAGTTTGCTATAAAATTCCATTCATTTTGATGTTCGATTCGTACAATTTTGATGTTATTTTGGTGATTTGATTATGCGAGCGAGTTCGTATGATGTTATTACACTTGTGTGCATATTTGATTTGGAGCCCGAGGGGCTCGGGTGAGTTTCAGGCGAGTTTGGTTGGTGTGAATATTGCTGGTGCAATACCAGCTCTAGTGTCTGTTGTAAATCTCGCATTTCTGAGGTTTGACTCGCAAATGCGAGCCTCACTTTTTCGAACAAAAGTTCACATTTGCGAGGAGGGTCTGGGATTGGGTAACCTCGCAGTTGTGAGGAAATGGTTTGCAAGTGCAAACAGTTCAGGATCGCATTTGCGATCACTTGGTCGAATTTGCGATGCCTGGCAAAATAGTACTTCTTCGTAATTGCGAAGATGTTGGTTGCATTTGCGAAGGTGGGATCTTCGCATTTGCGATCATTTTGTCGCATTTGCGATCATTTTGTCGCATTTGCGACTTCTGGGGCTCTGAGGCAGGGTTTGATTTTGCAACCCTTGTCTCGCATTTGCAATGTTCGCAATTGTGAACATGACTTCGCAATTGTGACATCTGCAGTTGTGTAAAAGAGGGAAAAATTGGGACTTGGCTCATTTTACATCATTTCTCAATCCTAAATACTCTAGAGGCAATTTTCCAAGAGGCCTTTCTTCCCAAATTCATTGGTAAGTTACTCTAATCCATTTCTTTTCAATTACCCATTACTTTTCATAAGATTTCAATATCAGATTTAGGATTTCCATGGTAGAAATTAGAGATTTGGGTAGAATTGGGGATTTTTTTAAAATTGAGATTTAGACCTCAAATTGAGGTCAAATTCGAAACAAATCACATAGCCGGGTTCGAGGGTGAATGGGCAATCGGGTTTTGGTCCGAACCTCGGGTTTTGACCAAGCGGGCCTGGGATTGACATTTTTTGACATTTTAAAAAATAATCAAAATTGAACCCTTTTCATTAATGGGTAGCTTCTAAAGCTTTTTTTGAATCATTTGATTGATACTTTGCTAGATTTGGTTGTCTTAGAGGCTTGTTCGAAAGGCAAGGTCGTGGATGATTGATTGCTTGATTTGCAGAGTGAAGTAAGTATTGGGTCTAACCTTGGCTTGAGAGAATTAGGAATCCCTGAACTATGTGTTATGTGAATTATGTGGGAAAACGGTGTATATGCGAGGTGACGAGTGTATATACGCCGTCAAGATATTGGTTTCCATGTTTTCGTTTATTTCATGATATATCTTGTTTCATGCCTTAATTGCTACATGCTTTATTTGATTTCTATGCCATATTTGTTACTTGTTATTTAATTATTCTTGTATTAAATTGTCCGTCCCTTCCATTACTCCATGCTTATTTACTACTTGCCTCTACTTGCTTTACTTGCATTCCTAAATTGTCACATGCTTTATTTGCCTTATTGTTTTGTAATATTTATTGCATTCTATAAATGTAGTTTCCCTTGTATGTGTTGTTTAGTTGATAGACACCAACGAATTGATAAAGTTGAGACTTCGAGCTGTTGAGATTCTCGATTTATTATGAGGTTCTTTATTGCCTTGTACATTTACCCTCTTGATGTAAAATCCTCGTAAATTTGGTTGTTGAATTGTTTATGTTGATTGAAATGTTTGGGTAGCGGGCAGCACACTGCAACAAAAATTGAAAGGTAATGAAAGTGAAATGGTAGAATAAAGACGGATTATGATATTGACAGATGATGATATGGTGGGATCGGGTTGTGCGCCACAACAGATTGTCTATGTGGTTCTTGTTTATGATTTGTTGGAATTGCCCTGGTATTGTGATATGAGACTATGATACTTGTTTTTCTAGGCTTTCTGGATGTTGGATTTTGGAGTTCGTTTTCATGAGTTAACTACTTTACTTCCATTTCCTATTTTCTTGTTATTATTACTACTGCGTCAAGTTATTGTAAGTGGGTCTCCTTATCCTCATCACTACTTCGCCGAGGTTATGCTAGGCACTTACAACGTACATAGGGTCGGTTGTACTCGTACTATACTCTGCACTTCTTGTGCAAATACCAGAGTGGCTCCCAATAGATTTGAGTGAGATTGCCCGGATCCAGCTACTTGTGGATATTTGAGGTATAGCTGCATGTCGTCCGCAGCCTTGAAGTCCCCCTTCTATGTAATCATTGTTGTTTATTTTGATTCAAACAGTTGTGTTTTATTCAGACTATTATCTATAGCACTATAGAGCTCATGTATTCATGACTCCAGTTTTTGGGATTGTATTTGGATTACGTTGTTTATTAGTTTATCACTTTATTTCAGACTATTCAGTCTTATTGTTATCATTTGATTTAAATTGTTAAAAGTGGTTAATAAGTATAGCTAACGTTGGCTTGCCTAGCAAGTGAAATGTTATGCACCATCACGGCCCTGGTGGAAATTTCGGGTCGTGACAAGTTGGTATCAGAGAACTACGTTGCCTAGGTCTCACGAGTCATAAGCAAGCATGGTAGAGTTTGGAGGATCGGTACGGAGACGTCTGTACTTATCTTACAGAGGCTACAAGGCTTTAGGAAAATTTCACTTCTTTCTTTTTCTATCGTGAGACTTATATCCATTACTGAAGTTTGAACTATTCTACTCTTATTCTCTTACAGATGGTGAGAACTCACACAACGTTTATAGTCGGGCAGGAGTCAGAGCCCCTGTTGCAGCCACTACTAGGGGTAGGGGCCGAGGCAGGGCTCAGCCTAGAGCACGAGCAGCAGTAGCACCCATCATGGAGAGTGTGGCTCAGACTAGAGTATTTTCTGTGGCACCAGCCGTCTCTAAGGCTGGGGGAGGAGGACAGATTCCCGCCACTCACACTCTCGAGCAGATGGCTCCCCTATGCCAGACTCCGGCAGCTCCAGCAGCTCCAGCAGTTAGGGTAGTTCAGCCTGTAGTTGCTACACAGCCCGAGGAGAGGCCCACGATATCTTCTGATGGATTGATGAGATTTGATAAGTTCACAAAGCTCTTTCCTATTAATTATAGTAGTGCTCCCTCTAAGGACCCACAGGACTACTTGGACCGTTGCCACGAGGTCTTGCACAACATAGGTATCTTTGAGACTAATGGGGTCGACTTTGCAGTGTTCCAAATAATCGATTCGGCCAAGAGGTGGTGGCAGGATTTTGAGCTGAGCAGACCGGCCGATTCACCTCCACTTTCCTGGGATCAGTTTTCACAACTATTTCTGGAGAATTTTATTCCTTTCACCTTGAGGTAGGAGTACCGTAGGCAGTTCAAGTGCCTTCAGGAGGGTGGCATGACCATCACCCAATACGAGATCAGATATATGGACCTAGCCCGTCATGTAGCTATGTTTATTCCCACTGATAGAGAGAGGGTGGGGAGGATTATTAATGGTCTTACCCATCAAGCTTCCTATGGCCAAGGAGACATGGGATGATATTTCTTTCCAGAGGGCCGTAGAGATTGCTAGTCAAATCGAGATTGTTCGTGGTCAGGATAGATGGTCGACATCTGAGAAGAGGCCCCGTCATTTTGGTGGCTTCATTAGTGCCTCACCTAGAGGCAGAGGTTCTTTTGGTAGAGGCCATCCTCCTAGGTTGTTTCAGTCATATCTTCAGGTAGCCTATGGTGCTTCGGGCGGTCATTGTTCTCATGGGTCTCATCCAGAGCAACCAGCATTTAATGCACCTTCATCTCCTATCAGTGGACCACCACTTTAGAGTTACTACAGTGGGTATCCTGGCTGTCAGGGTCAATCTCAGCTTCAGAAACCTTAACAGCTGAGGGAGTGCCTTGAGTATGAGGGAATAGGTCACATCAGGAGGTATTTCCCCAGATTGACGAGCAGCAGACCTCAGCAGGGTTCTCGTGCCATTATGCCAGCACTGATTACTCCACAGCCTGCACAACCAGCTAAGGGCGGGGGTCAGGTTGCTATAGGCAGAGGCCAGACCATTAGAGAGGGAGGCCAGCTAGCTAAGGGTCGCCCGAGGGGCGGAGGTCAGAGTGGTGGTAGCCAGCCCCATTTTTATGCATTTCGAGCTAGACCAGAGGCAGAGTCATCTGGCGCCGTCATCACAAGTATTGTTCCCGTTTTCCATAGAGATGCTTCAGTTCTATTTGATCCGGGCTCTACTGATTCTTACGTGTCATCCTATTTTGCTTCATATCTCATTATGCCTCGTGATTCTTTGAGTTCTCCCGTATATGTATCCATGTATGTGGAAGATTCTATTGTTGTATATCATGTTTATCGCTTGTGTGTGGTTTCTATAGGGAGCCTAGAGACTAGTGAAGATCTCCTACTTCTTAAATAGCGGACTTTGATGTTATTTTGGGTATGGTATGGCTGTCACCTTTTCACGCTATATTGGATTGTCATGCCAAGGTGGTGAGCTTTGCTATGTCGGGGTTGCCACGATTAGAGTGGAGGGGGATTCCTGTCCATTCTACTAGCAAGTTTATTTATTATGTGAAGGCTCGACATATGATTGAGAAGGGATGTCTAGCATATTTGGCCTCTGTTCATAATTCTAGTGCGGATGTTCCTTCCATGGATTCAGTACCAATTGTGCGTGAGTTTCCAGAGGTGTTTTCTATAAATCTATAATTCTAGTGCGGATGTTCCATACATCGACTTTTGTATTAACTTGGATCTAGGCACTCAGCCCATTTCTATTCCACCATACTGTATGGTGTCACCAGAGTTGAAGGAACTGAAGGAGCAGTTATAGGATTTGCTTAATAAAGGATTTATTAGACCTAGTGTCTCGCCCTAGGGTGCGCCTGTGCTGTTTGTGAAGAAGAAGGATGGTTCAATGAGGATGTGTATAGATTATCAGCAGTTGAACAAAGTCACCATCAAGAACAAGTATACTTTGTCGGGGATTGATTACTTATTTGATCAGCTTCAGCGTGCCAAGGTATTTTCGAAGATTGATTTGAGATCTGGCTACCATAAGTTGAAGATTAGGGCATCGGATGTCCCTAAGATAGCTTTCTGGACTTGGTATGGGCAATATGAGTTCCTAGTGATGTCATTTGGCTTGACAAATGCCCCAACAACATTTATGAATTTGAAGAATGTGGTATTTAAGCCCTATTTGGATTCTTTTGTGTTCGTCTTCATTGATGATATTTTGATCTACTCCCGTATTCGAGAAGAGCATGGGCATCATCTTTGGGTTGTACTTCAGACCCTGTGAGATAGTTGGTTGTACGCCAAGTTCTCAATGTGTGAGTTTTGGTTGGACTCGGTTGTCTTTTTGGTACATGTTATATCTGCCGAGGGCATTAAAGTGAATCCTAAGAAGATTGAGGTAGTACAGAACTGGCCTATACCTACTTCAGCTATAGAGATTCGGAGCTTCCTCAGTTTGGCGGGTTATTATCGCCGGTTCGTGGAGGGGTTTTCTTCCATCATAGCCCCATTGACTAGATTGATCCAGAAGGGTGCCTCATTCAGGTGGTCTGATGAGTGTGAGTTGAGCTTTTAGAAGCTCAAGACTGCCTTGGCTACAACTCTGGTGTGTGTATTACACATAAGTTTGGGATCCTATACTGTGTATTGTGATGCATCGCGTATTGGGCTTGGTGTAATATTGATATAGGATGGCAGGGTGATTGCATACGCATCTCGGTAGTTGAAGGTTCATGAGAAGAATTGCGCTGTTCATGATTTAGAGTTAGCAGGTATTGTCATGCATTGAAGATTTGGAGGCGTTACCTCTATGGAGTGTCGTGTGAGGTATTCATAGATAATTGGAGTCTACAGTACTTGTTTAAGAACAAGGATCTCAAATTGAGGCAGCGGAGGTGGTTAGAGCTATTAAAAGACTATGATATCACCATTTTGTATCATCTCGGGAAGGCCAATGTGGTGGCCGATGCCTTGAGTAGAAAGGCTATGAGTATGGGTAGCCTTGCATATATTCCAGTTGGTGAGAGACTGCTAGCATCATATATTCATGCCTTGGCCAATCAGTTCGTGAGGTTAAATGTTTCGAAGCCTATTCGGGTCCTTGCTTGCACAGTTTCTCGGTATTTTTTTGTGTGAGTGCATCAAAGAGCATCAGTATGACGACCCCCATTTTCTTGTCCTTAAGGACATAGTGCAACACGGTGATGCCAAGAAGATGTCTATTAGAGATGATGGGGTGTTGCGGATGCAGTGTCGGATTTGTGTGCCCAATGTGGATGGGATTCGTGAGTTGATTCTTGAGGAGGCCCACAGTTCGTGGTATTCCATCCATCCGGGTGTTGCCAAGATGTATCATGATTTGAGACAACATTATTAGTGGAGAAGAATGAAGAAAGATATAGTTGCATATATGGCTCGGTGTTTGAATTGCCAGTAGGTGAAGTACGAGCATCAGGCCTGGTAGTTTGTTTCAGAGACTTGAGATTCCTGAGTGGAAGTGGGAGCTTATTACCATGGATTTTGTTGTTGGGCTCCCACGGTCTTTGAAGAAATTTGACACAGTATGGGTCATTATGGATAGTTTGACTAAGTCGACGCATTTCATTTCGGTGGCAGCTACCTATTCTTCAGAGCGGCTGGCTGAAATCTATATATGAAGATTGTTCATCTACACGGTGTGCTGGTGTCCATTATTTCTTATCGGGGCATGCAGTTCACATTGCATTTCTGGAGGGCCGTACAATGTGAGTTAGGCACACGGGTTGAGTTGAGTACAACATTTTACCCGCAGACGGACGGATAGTCCGAGCACACCATTTAGATATTGGAGTATACTCTCTGTGCCTGTATTATAGATTTCGGGGGTTGTTGTGATCAGTTCTTGCCGCTTGTGGAGTTTGCCTACTATAACAACTAAAAATTGAGTATTTAGATGGCTCTTTCTGAGAACTTATATGGGAGGCAGTGTCGTTCGCCAGTTGGTTGGTTTGAGACGAGAGAGGCTCGGCTGTTGGGTACCAATTTAGTTCAGGATGCCTTTGAAAAGGTCAAGATGATTCAGGATCGACTTCGTACGGCGCAGTCTAGGCAGAAGAGTTATGCCGATCGGAGAGTTTGTGATGTTGCATTCATGGTTCGAGAGAGGGTTTTGCTCCGGGTTTCACCCATAATGGGTGTGATGAGGTTCGGGAAGAAGGGCAAGTTGAGCCCTAGGTATATCAGACCCTTTGAGATCCTTGATAAAGTTGGTGAGATGGCGTACAAGCTTGCATTTCTACCTAAATTATCAGCAGTTCACCCGATGTTCCATGTTTCCATGCTTTGAAAGTATCACGGTGATCCGTCCCATGTATTAATTTTCAGCTCAGTCCAATTGAACAAGGATTTGACTTATGAGGAGGAGCCGATAGCCATTCTAGCACGGCAGGTTCGGAAGTTGAGGTCTAAGAGTTATCCTTCTGTTAGAGTGCAGTGGAGAGGTCAGCCGATTGAGGCAGTTCCTGGGAGTCTGAGTCCGAAATGTAGAGTAGATACCCACACCTTTTCACCAATCCAGGTACCTTTCTATGTCCGATCGAGGACGAACGTTTGTTTTAGAGGTAGAAAATGTGATGACTTGATAGATCATTTTGAGTATTAGCCCTTAATTCCGTGTTCCGAGATCTCTGTTATCTTAGTTTGATGTTTGTTGGTTTACGTGCATGGTCTGTATCACTTTTTTGAAAAGCTTTTATGTGAAAACTTTGAAGAAAAACATGATTTTTGCCTTTAAAATCAACTTGGGTTGACCACGGTCAACATTTTATGAAAACGACCTCGAATCGGTGTTTTGACGATTCCGATAGGTCCATATCGTGATTTTTGGACTTGGGCGTGTTCCTAGAATTGAAATTGGAGGTCCCAAGATTGATTTGACTCACTTTGTTGAAAACTAGTATTTTGAAAGTTTGGAAACTTCCTAAGTTTGACCGTAAGATGACTTTATAGCTAACGAGTTCGGATTTTGATGTTGAAACTTAAAATAGGTCCGTAGCGCTATTTGTCTGGTAGATTTGGTGCAATGAGGAACTGATTTGACATGATTCAGATGCTTAGATGTGATTCTAGTTGTTCTTGAGTTTGCTATGAAAATCCATTTATTTTGATGTTCGATTCATAGAATTTGATGTTATTTTGCTGATTTGATTGCGCGAGCGAGTTCGTATGATGTTATTACACTTGTGTGCATGTTTGGTTTGGAGCCCGAGGGGCTCGGGTGAGTTTCAGACGCGTTTCAGATGAGTTTGGTTGGTGTGAAGATTGTTGGTGCAATACCAGCTATGGTGTCTGCGGCAGATCTCGCATTTGCGAGGTCTGGCTCGCAATTACAAGTCTCTCTTTTGCGAACAACAGTTTGCATTTGCGAGCAGGGCCTAGATTGGGTAACCTTGCATTTGCGAGGAAAATGGTTCGCAATTGCGAACAGCTCAGGATCGCATTTTCGATCACTTGGTCGCATTTGCGATGCCTAGAAAAATAGTACTTTTTCGCAATTACAAAGATGTTGGTCGCATTTGCGAAGGTGGGATCTTCGCACTTGCGATCATTTTGTCGTATTTTTGACTTGTGGGGCTCTGAGGCAGAGATCGCATTTGCGACCCTTGTCTCGCATTTGCGATGTTCGCAATTGCGAACATGACTTCGCAATCGCGACATTCACAGCTGGGTAAAAGAGGGGAACATCGAGACGTAGCTTATTTTATACCATTTCTCAACCCTAAATACTCTATAGGCGATTTTCCAAGAGACCTTTCTTCCGAAATTCAATGGTAAGTGATTTTTCAATCGCCCATTACTTTTCATATGATCTCAACATCAAATTTAGGATATTCATGGTAGAAATTAGAGATTTGGGTAGAATTGGGGATTTTTGTAAAGTTGAGATTTAGACCTCAAAAGGAGGTCGGATTTCGAAACAAATTACGTAACCGAGCTCGGGAGTGAATGGGTAATCAGGTTTTGGTCTGAACCTCAGGTTTTGACCTAGCAAGCCAAGGGTTGAGTTTTGTTGACTTTTTCAAAAATGATCAAAATTGAACCTTCTTCATTAATGGGTAGCTTCTAAAGCTTATTTTGAATCATTTGATCGATAATTTTCTAGATTTGGTTATTTTGGAGGCTTGTTCGAAAGGCAAGGCCGTGGTTGATTGATTGCTTGATTGTTTGATTTGCGGAGTGAGGTAAGTTTTGGGTTTAACCTTGGCTTGAGGAAATTAGGAATCCTTGAATTATGTGTTATGTAAATTTTGTGGGAAAACGGCACATATGCAAGGTAACGAGTGTATATACACCGTCATGATATTGGTTTCCATATTTTCATTTATTTCATGATATATCTTGTTTCGTGCCTTAATTGCTACATGCTTTATTTGACTTCTATGCCACAACTGTTACTTGTTATTTAATTATTCTTGTATTAAATTGTCCGTCCCTTCCATAACTCCATGCTTATTTACTACTTGCCTCTACTTGCATATCTAAATTATCACATGCTTTATTTGCCTTATTTTTTGTATATTTGTTGCATTCTATAAATGTGGTTTCCCTTGTATGGGTTGTTTAGTTGATAGATACTGATGAAATGATAAAGTTAAGACCTGGAGTTGTTAAGATTCTTGATTTATTATGAGGTTTTTTATTCCCTTGTACATTTACCCTCTTGATGTAGAATCCTTGTAAATTTGGTTGTTGAGTTGTTTACGTAGATTAAAATAATTGGGGGAGTGCGTTGCACGCCGTAACGGAAACTGAAAGGTAATGAAAGTGAAATGGTAGAATAAGGATGGATTATAATATTGACAGATGATGATATGGTGGGATTGGGTTGCGCGCAACAATGAATTGTTTATGTGGTACTTGTTTATGATTTGTTGGAATTGCCCCGATATTGTGGTATGAGACAATGAGACTTGTTATTCTGGGCTCTGTAGTTGTTGATTTTCGAGTTCGTTTTCATGAGTTAACTGCTTTACTTCCATTTCCTGTTTTCTTGGTATTATTATTACTGCGTACATGTCATTGTATGTGGCCTGCCTTAGCTTCGTCACTACTTCGTCGAGGTTAGGCTTGGCACTTACAAAGTACATGGGGTCGGTTGTACTTATACTACACTTTGCACTTCTTGTGCAGATATCAGAGTGGGTCCCAAAAACTTTGAGTGAGATTGCCCGGATCCAGCTACCTGTGGAGACTAGAGGTATAGCTACACGGCGTCCGCAGCCCTGAAGTCCCCCTTCTATGTCATCATTGCTATTTATTTTGATTCAAACAATTGTGTTTTTTGAGACTATTATCTGCAGAACTCTAGACGCTCATGTATTTGTGACTCCACTTTCTGGGATTGTATTTGGATTATGTCGTTTATTAGTTTATCTGTTTATCACTTATTTTAGACTATTCGGCCCTTTTGTTATCATTTGATTTGAATTGTTAAAACTGGTTAATAAGTATAGCTAATGTTGGCTTGCCTAGCAAGTGAAATATTAGGTGTCATCATGGTCCCGAGGGTGGGAATTCTGGGTCGTAACACTGCATAATTCTTCTGCCTCGGCCGAGCTATACGAAGTCGCTCCTAACTCAACTTAACCTTCTCCATAGCATCACGGACCAAATCAGTGCCCAACAACTTGGCATCTCCGGGTCAACCAACCAATCGGCGAACGACATCGCCTCCCATATAAGACCTCATATGGCGCTATCTGAATACTCAACTGGTAACTGTTGTTGTAGGAAAACTCTGCTATAGGTAAGAACTGGTCCCATGAACCTCTGAAATCCATAACACAGGTGTGTAACATATCATCCAAGATTTGTGACTCCAGTTTCTGGGATTGTATTTGGATTATGCCGTTTATTAGTTTATCTGTTTATCACTTATTTTAGACTATTTAGCCCTTTTGTTATCATTTGATTTGAATTGTTAAAACTGGTTAATAAGTATAGCTAACGTTGGCTTGCCTAGCAAGTGAAATATTAGGCGTCAGCACGGTCCCGAGGGTGGGAATTTCGGGTCGTAACACTGCATAACTCTTCTGCCTCGGTCGAGCTGTACGAAGTCGTTCCTAACTCAACTTAACCTTCTCCTTAGCATCACAGACCAAATCAGTTCCCAACAACTTGGCATCTCCGGGTCAACCAACCAATCGGCGAACGACACTGCCTCCCATATAAGACCTCATACGTCGCTATCTAAATACTCAACTAGTAACTGTTGTTGTAGGAAAACTCTGCTAGAGGTAAGAACTGATCCCATGAACCTCTGAAATCCATAACACAGGCGTGTAACATGTCCTCCAAGATTTGAAGGGTGCGCTTGGCCTGTCCGTCCATGTGAGCATGAAATGCAGTGCTCAGCTCAACCCGTGTGGCCAACGCACACTGTGCGGCTCTCCCAAAATGCGATGTGAACTGCGTGCCTCGGTCAGAAATGATGGAAATGGGCACATTGTGCAGGCGGATAATCTCTTGACTGTAAATCTAAGCTAACCGCTCTAAATAATAGGAAGTCGCCATCGGAATTAAGTGTGTGTACTTAGTCAACCAGTCCATAATAACTCAAACTGCGTCATACTTCTTCAAGGTTTATGGCAAGCCTACCACTAAATCCATGGTGATGCGCTCCCACTTCCACTCCGATATCTCTAGTCTCTGAGTCAATCCACCTGGTGTTTGATGCTCATACTTCACTTGTTGACAATTCAAACACCGAGATACATAAGCAATGATGTCTTTCTTCATTCTTTGCCACCAATAGTGTTGTTTCAAGTCACGTTACATCTTTGTGACACTAGGGTGAATGGAATAGCGCGAACTGTGAGCCTCCTCAAGGATCAACTCTCTCAATCCGTCAACATTTGGAACACAAATTCGGCCCTGATGCTGCATAACACCATCATCACCGATCACAACCTCCTTAGCACTACCCCATTGTACCGTATCCTTCAAAACCAACAAGTGAGGATCATCAAACGATGAGCCTTGATATGCTCCAACAACGAAGACTATGCCACAACACAAGCAAGAAACCGGGTGGGCTCCGAAACATCCAATCTCACAAACCGGTTGGCTAAATCCTGAACATCCATGGCTAGTGGCCTCTCTGCTACCGGTAAATATGTGAAACTATCCATGATCTCCGCCTTTCTAATCAATGCATCGGCCACTACATTGGTCTTCCACGAACGATATAATATGGCGATTACATAGTCTTTCACCGACTCTAACCATCTCCGCTACCGCAAATTAAGGTCTTTCAGCTTGAACATGTGTTGGAGACTCCGTTGGTCGGTATAGACCTCACAACGAACGCCATACATTTAGTGCCTCCAAATCTTCAGTGCATGAACAATGGCTGCCAACTCTAAATCATGAACAGGGTAATTCTTCTCATGAACCTTCAACTGCCGAGACAAGTAAGCAATCACCCTACCATCCTGTATAAATACCGGGCCCAACCCAATACGCGATGTGTCACAATACACAGTGTAAGATCCCAAACTTGTAGGCAACACCAACAGTCTATGCTGTAGTCAATGCAGTCTGGAGCTTCTAAAAGCTCAACTCACACTCGTCAGACCACCTGAAAAAAGCACCCTTTTGGGTCAACTTGGTCAATGGGACTGAGATAGATGAAAACCCCTCTACGAACCGGCGATAATAACCCGCCAAACCCAGGAAGCTCCGAATCTCTATAGATGAAGTAGGTCTAGGCCAGTCCTGAACTGCCTCAATATTCTTAGGATCAATGTTAATGCCCTCGGAAGATACAACATGGCCCAATAGTGCAACTGAGTCCAACCAGAGCTCACACTTTGAGAACTTGGCATATAATTATTGATCCCTCAGAGTCTGAAGTACGATCCGCAGATGCTGATCATGCTCCTCTTGACTGCGGGAGTAAACCAAGATGTCATCAATTAAGACAATCACAAAAGAATTCAAATAGGGCTTGAACACTCGGTTCATCAAATCCATAAATGATGCAGGGGCATTTGTCAAGACAAATGACATCACTAAGAACTCAAAGTGACCATACCGAGTTCAAAAAGTTGTTTAGGGACATCCAATTCCCTAATCCTCAACTGATGGTATCCACACCTCAAATCAATCTTCAAAATCACTGTGGGACCCTGAAGCTTGTCAAATAAGTCATCAATCCTCAGCAACAGATACTTGTTCTTGATAGTGACTTTGTTCAACTATCGATAGTCTATACACATCCTCATAGATCCTTCTTTCTTCTTCACTAACAACACTGGTACACCCCAAGGCGAGACACTAGGTCTAATGAATCTCTTGTCAAGCAAATCTTGTAATTTCTCCTTTAGTTCCTTCAACTCAACTGGGGCCATACGATATGGTCGAATAGAAATAGGCTGAGTGCCCGGAGCCAAGTCAATACGGAAGTCAATTTCTCTATCGGGTGGCATCCCCGATAAATCTGTAGGAAACACCTCTAGAAACTCGAGCACAACTGGAACCTAATCCATGGAAGTAACCTCCACGCTAGAATCATAGATATTTGCCAAATATGCTAGACATCCCTTCTTGACCATACGCCAAGACTTCACATAAGAAATAACCCTTCCAGTAGAATGGCCAGGAGTCGCTCTCCACTCTAATTGAGGCAACCCCGGCATAGCTAACATCACAGTCTTGGCGTGATAGTTCAAAATAGTGTGATAAGGTAACAAACATGCCATGCCTAAGATAAAATCAAAATCCACCATATCAAGAAGTAGAAGGTCTACCCTAGTCTCATAGCTCCTGATAAAACCGCACACGAGTGATAAACACGATCTACCACAGTAGAATCTCCCACAGACATAGACATATAAACAAGAGCACTTAATGAATAATGAGGCATAACTAGAGATGAAGCAAAATAGGATGACACATATGAGTAAGTAATGCTCGGATCAAATAAAACTTAGGCATCTCTATGACAAGCAAAATAGGATGACACATATGAGTAAGTAAAGCCCGAATCAAATAAAACAAAGGCATCTCTATGACAAACCGCAATAATACCCATGATGACCGTATCAATTGATTTTTCCTAAGGTCTAGCAGGGAATGCATAAAAACGGGACTAAGCCCCACCACTCTGACCTCAGCCTCTTGGACGGCCTCTAACTGTTGTTCTCCATCTCTAATGGCCTGCTCACCACTTCTAGCTAGCTGACCCCCGCCTCTAGATAGCTGAGCTAGTGGTGGAGCAACCGGTGCCAGAACCATGGCACGTGAACCCTAATGAGGCACACTACTCTAAAGTCTAGGACAGTACCTCCTGATATGACCCATACCTCCACACTCAAATCACTCTCTCGGCTGATGCAGCTGCTGAATCTAAGGCTGGCCGTGCGGCTTGGATAATCACTATGATTGATCTGGATTGGTGGTGCACTGATGGGAGCTGAAGGTGCATTGTTGGCTAGCTGCTCAGGACGAGGCCCATAAGAACCATGACTACCCGAAGCATCGTGGGATGCCTGGAGTGTTGATTGAATCGTCTTGGGAGGATGGCCTCTACCAAAAGAACCCCGGACTCCAGATGAGGCACTGCTAAAACCACCAAAATTACGAGGCTTGTTATCAAATACCGCCTCTCTACCCTAACCATGAATCATCTCGATTCTTCTAGCAATATCTACTGCCCGCTGGAAATAAATACCATCCCCAATCTCCTTGGCCATCTATAGCCTGATACCAAAATTAAGGCCATCAATGAATCTCCTCACCCTCTCCTCTCAGTAGGGAGCCACACAACTGCATGGAGAGATAAATATATGAATTGTGTCTCGTACTAGTTAACAGTCATGCTACCCTACTAGAGGCGCTCAAACTGCCTGTGGTACTCCTCTCTCAGAGTAAAAGGGATGAACTTCTCCAAAAATAGCTATGAAAACTTATCGCAAGTGAGTAGAGGTGAACCTTCTGGTCTGGCTCAGTCATAATCTTGCCACCATATCTTTGGGGAGCCGTGCATCTGAAATACCATGAAGTCCACTCCATTGGACTCCACTATACCCATGTTACCCAACACCTCATGGCAATGGTCAATGAAATCCTGTGGGTCCTCAGAATGTGTGCCACCAAAGCGAATAGGAAATAATTTTGCGAACTTGTTAAATCCTTTCAATCCTCATAAGATATCGTGGGCCTCTCCCTGGACTGTGTAGCATAACAAGATAGACTACTCCAGCTACTGGAACTGTCAGAGTTTGATTTGGGAGCCATCTGCTCCGTAATGTGGGTAGTGGGAGTCTGGGCTCCTCCCCCAGCCTGAGAGACAGTTGGGGCCATAGGAAATGCACTGGCCTGGGCCACACGCTCCATAAGGAACACCAAACAGACTAAAGTGTCTTGAAGTACGAGAGTGGTAATGAACCCCTCCGGGACTTGAGCTGGTCCAACTGGTGCAGTCTGAACAGGAATCTCCTCATCCTTCTCGATCTGAGGATCTGCAATCGGTGCTGTGGCATGTGCTCTAGTTGAGCTCTGCCTGCCTCTACCTCAACCTTGGCCCCAGCCCTACCCCTGGTAGTGGTTGTAACGTAGGGCTCCAGCTCCTACTCGGTTGTGGATGTTGTACGTGTTCTTGCAATCTGTGAGAGAACAAGAATAGAATAGTCAAACTTCAGTGATAGATTAAAGTCGCACGATAGAGAAAGAAGTGAAATTTTCCTAAAGCCTAGTAGCCTCTAGAAGATCGTACAGACGTCTTCGTACCGATCCTCCAGACTTTACTAAGTTTGCTCATGACTCGTGAGACCTAGGCAACCGACCAACTTGTCACGACCAGGAATTCCTAACCTCGGGGTCGTGATGGCACCTAACGTCCACTTGCTAGGCAAGCCATCATTAGTACACAACTGATCATTTTAAAGCCAATCAGAAAGAAATTTAATAAGAACTAAGGTTGTAGAGTTTTAAAAAGACAGATATAATAAATCCAAACGCTGGCTAATCAACTCTAGATTTTGGTGTCATAAGTACTTGAGCATTCTAGTTGTGCTACATGTCTAAATAAAGTACAACTGTTTGAAACAAAAATAAATAGTATAACAGGATAGGGAAAGGGACTTTAGGGATGCGGACGTCGTGCACTTATATCTCAAGCCTTCGTGATCAGCTAATCCGAGCAAGCCTCTACTAACCGCTGCTGGGATCAACTCTAGAATTTGCACAAGAAGTGCAGAAGTGTACCATGAGTACAACCGACCCCATATACTCTATAAGTGTCGAGCCTAACCTCGACGAGGTAGTGACAAGGCTATAACAACGCACTCACTAAAACCTGTACGAATATAATAAAATAACAATAAAACAAAGAAAACAAGTATACATGGGAACTAGAACAGAAATTTCATAAGAGAAGGCCCCAGAATAACAATAAAGCTCAATTTCCTCAATACAACTCGGACATAGAAAATAACAGTTCAAAATAGTCAAATATGCCTTCTTTGTTATGACGCGCAACCTGATTCACAAATATATAAACAAATAATGTCTTCTCTATTGTGATGCGCAATCCAATCGACAAATATATAAACAAATAATGTCTTCTCTGTTGCGGCGCACAACCAGATCAAAAATATAAATATACAATTACCATTGCACGTGCAACTCGATCCCAAACAATAATAACAACATCCATTGCGGCGTGCAACCTGATCCCACACAATAATACCAATAACCATTGTGGCGCGCAACCCAATCCCACACAATAATAATATAAATAAATATCTACAACAAACTACGGCGTAATAAAAAATAAACGCAATAAAAGAATTACATAATTAAAGTCATAACGTGGATAAAAGTGGTTATCTAATAGTACTAAGGTCAAATAGCAAGTAATGACAATTAAAAAATTAAGACACGTATACAGAGAAGCAATTAACAATTAAGGCATGTAACGGATAAGACATGATTTAAACACATAAAAGCAAGTAGCAATTAAGGCATTTAACAAGTAATAACATGACGCAAATAAAGGCATGAGATAATTGAAAACAATGGATAAATGTCCCAACCCATATGCTTAACTCGTGACTACGCATATACACTCGTCACTTTAGATATACTCCGTCCCCACACATAAATCAAGTAGGAATTAAACCAATCAGGTCCTAATTCCCGCAAGTCAAAGTTAACCACGATAATTACCTCAGTCTGCAACCAAATCAATGCTCAACCACAACTGTTGCTTTAGCATTAGCCTCCAAAATAATCAAATCTAGAAAAATATTATTTAAATAATTCAAAATAAGCTTTAGAAATTACCCACTAGCGAAAAAGATTCAATCTAAAATGAATTTGAAAAAAGTCAACAAAAGTCAACCCCAAACCCGCTTGGTCAAAATTCCTAATTTCTACACAAAACCCCTAATTTATACCATGAAATTCATATATTAAGGTTAAAAATCAATGAATGTCTATGGGAATACATCAAAACAAGTTAAAATTCACTAACCAATGAATTAGGGATGAAAACCTCTTCAAAATCGCCTCTAGGCCAAGCTCTTGCTTTCAAAAATGGTGTTTTGTGAAATAATCCCAACTTTCAGCTTTTAAAATAGATGGGCGTCAGGTGTTGTTCGCATTCGCGAAGCACCTGATGAGTTCGTGAAGAGCAGTGGCCAATTGTCCCCAGCCTAGACTCCACGTCCGTGACCTCTATGTTGCTTTCGCGTAGAAGAATTCCTTATGCTTTCCCCCAGATCCCCCAAGTCAACGCGTTCGTGAGGTGTGAGTCACGTTCATGAAGGGTATTCCCCTCAAAGCTTTGCGTTCGCGAAGAGTATCAGCCCAATCCCCAAACATTTCCCCTTCGCGATCACGAGAGAAGCTTCGCGATTTCGAAGCACAAGACACCAAAAGCAAAAACCAGCAGTTGTCACGAACCAAAATCCGGCTAGTCACGATGGCACCGAACCCAACCCTCTAAGTATGCGAATTAACAGTCAAAACACATCTCAAATAAGAAATATATGTGTCAATGAATAAAAAAACTGAACTTTTATATAAAATTCCAAGGATTGGTAAGACAAATCATGAGCTTCTATGACTTAGAATTCACAAAGCTGGTATGAAATAAATACATAATGTGTTCGAATTATACATAAACAGATTTGAAAATCTAGAGCTACCAAGGACAAGTGGCTGTTATAACTGGAATGAAGATACATCTTCAATGCCAGCTGTAACGACCCAACCAGTCATTTTGAGCTCTAGTGCATCGTTCAGCGGCTTGAGGCCTTGGATAACTTCACTTCATGTAATATGACTTGTACGTGTAGTTGGAATTGAATTTCGGGAAGATCGGAGTTGATTCGGATGGAAAATTCTCAATTTGGAAGCTTTAAGTTGGAAGAGTTGACCAAGGTTTGACTTTTGAGTAAACGACCTAGGAATCGGGATTTGAAGGTTCCAATTGCTTTGCATGATTCGGACTCGGGTGGTACAAGAGCATTTCAGCGCTTATTGTGGAAAGTTGGCAATTTGAAGGTTTTAGAATTTCCTTAGTTGGGTTTGAAGTGGACTTTGGTGTTATCGATGTCCGTTTGGGATTCTGAGCCTTGGAATAGGTTCGTATCGTGATTTATGACTTATACGTAAAGTTTTGGCGTCATTCTGGATTTAAGTTTAATTCGAACTTATTCGTCAAAGTTTGAATGTTTGAAAGTTAAAAGGAGGATTTGATCGTCGATTCATGGTTTTGATTTTGTTTGGTGTGATTTGAGGCCTCGAGTAAGTTCGTGTTATGTTTTGGGACTGATTTGTGTAATTGGACGGGGTCCCGGGGGCCTCGGGTGTGTTTTATATGTGTTTGGGTTGTATTGCTCTCTTATTTGATGTTTCAACGTCGTTTCTTTGGACATAAAGGGTACCATATTGAGAAAATGACCTTTGATTTGTGATTGGATTGAACATTATATCAGTATCGTGATTATAGAATCATAACAATAAGAATCATCGAATTCTCAGGTCGTATGAGAGAGTTAAGCCCATTTCCGTGTTGGAAAAGATTGTTGGTTTCTGGTGTGGAATTTGTTCATCAAGAACGCGAGGGAGGTCCCTCGAACATGAAGAAGGAAATTTGGGTTTGCTCTTCGCGAACGCGAAGGTGTCCCACAAAGGCGAAGAACAAAAGAGCGTCGTGTGAGGTGATATCTTGAGTATTTTGAGCATATATTGAGTTCTAGAGCTCCGTGTGAGGTGCTATTCGCGGTTGTGATCTCGTATCAACAAGAGGGTAAATATCCGACCTTTATTTTGATGTTTTTCCATGATTATTTTTGTTGGTTATCATTTCTATCCGTATTTGGATTGTAAAAATTGGGGTTTTGAGCCCCAAGTTATGAGATGGTAAATCCTTGATTTGAGCGTCAATTCATGGGCAACATTGGATGATTTTTGGAATATAAACTATATAAGTTATGCGTAATAATTATTTTTGATAATTTTCGAAATCCAGTCACGTGAGCCTGAGGGTTGACTTTATTGACTTTTCGAGCGGAGTTGGGAATCATTATAAATTGTTAAATTATAAGCATTGGAGTATATTTTGATTGATTTTCACGTTGTTTGACTAGTTTCAGAATGGTTGGATTTGAGTTGAGGTGTTAGAGAGGTGTTGGAGCCGGTTATGGAATTTCGTAGCGAGATAAGTCTCCTTTCTAATCTTGTGATGGGGAAACTACCCCCTAGGCAATGTAATTGTTATGTGCTACTAGTTATGGGTGCTACGTACGCACGAGGTGACGAGTGTCCGTACGTAGCTAAATCATGTTTATGTCCGGATAGACTGAGGACATTATCATGTAATATTTGAATTATTTGAACTCACTCTATTGGCTTAATTAATTGAATTTACAATTGAAATTGATTTAGATTATATATATATATATATATATATATATATATATACCTTTTCACCTTGAGTTGTTGGCAAGTTATTTGAGAAACGGTAAAGGTTTTATTCACTTTGTGCTCATGTACTGTATTGTAAGCATGTGTCTCGTAATTCGATGATTTCCTTCCTTTCTTGTGGAGTGGGCCGAACGCCTCAGCAGTGTAATAGATGCATCTATGGTTCGTGCCGCTCGACCCTCGGTAGTGTACACATTATTCTGGATCGGGTCGTATGACCTCGACATAATCATGCATTATATCGCTATTAGTCCGAATATTCACTAGATTTTCCTCCCACTGATGCCCGGCATTTATTTTGGTGTTCCTTATATGTTGGTTTCTAGCACTTAATATATCTGAGATGTTGAGATAGAACACGAGATTGAGAAATTTATATTTTTAAAAGAAATTTTTGGAAGATTATGTAACTTACAGTTTTACCCCATTATTATTGTTGTGCTTCATTTATGATTTATCATGTTGCTTTATTGGACCTCTAGTAAGTGTCGATGTCGACCCCTCGTCACTACTTCTCTGGGGTTAGGCTAGATTCTTACTGGGTACACGTTGATTTACGTACTCATGCTACACTTCCGTACTAAACGTGCAGGATCTGACAGGTTCAATTGGTGGTCATCTTGGCACGTAGGTGCAGCTGCTGAGGCGAATTTATGGCGAGCTGCATTCCAGTCTATGTATCGCAGCCCACAGAGTCTCTACCGTACTATTTACTTTATCCTATCTTATTTATATTTTGGACAGATGTTGTATTATTATTGTACTAGTAAATGCTCATGCACTTGTGACACTGGGTTTTGGGGTGTTCTAGATTTTGTTTATGATTTTGCTTACCATTGAGACACTTCTACTTTATATTTTACCTAAATCATACGTATGTACGATTTTTGATGCATCGATCTCTCTATCTAATAAGATTCATGATTTCAAAAATAATAAAATGAACAATTAAGTTGGTAGTTCACTGTTGGCTTGCCTAACGGCGACGTTGGGCGCCAACATGATCTATAGTAGGTTTTGGGTCATGACAGCTTGGTATCAGAGCTCTAGGTTCACTTGGGTCTCACGAGTCATGAGCAAGTCTAGTAGAGTCTTGCGGATCGGTACAGAGACGTTTATACTTATCTTCGAGAGGCTACAGGGTTGTTAGGAGCATTTCCCATCTTGATTCCTCTTCGTGCAGTTTGATTCCATTGGAGCTTATGCCTTCATTTCTTTCCTACTCAATCTTATGTGACGTGGAGCTCTTGTTATTAATTGGACATCGAAGAGTTGTAGTGGTACTATAGATGTGGTGCAGGATGTTTCTCCCTGCGTATTCAGGCATTCTATTATCGTCGCCTTGCAAAAAAGTGTTCTGTCGTTTCAGTCCAGTATCTGTATTTCCTATAGTTTCGAGGCTATGCATAGATTATTATGATGTTCATGCATTTTTACCGCACAGTGTTAGTGTAATGGTAAGGTGCTTGTTTATGTGTTGAGGTAGTGAATGGCTCGAAAGGAGGATTTCTCAGTGTATGGTTTAAAGGTTTAGCATTTAGTTCCAGCGGAGGAAAGTCAATCGGACTATGAATATTCAACCTTTGGTTGATGGAGTATCGAGACTTGATATTTTCGAGCGTGGTGGAATTCTCATTTGTGATGTGGTGTCGTCGTCCTTGTTTGAACGCATTAAGGTTCGTCGGTGTTATGGTCTTCTTTGATTTGCCTTCGTAGCAGGGTGTTGTGAAATGGTACTTGAGAAGCGGTTGTCAGAGATGGTAGTGTATAGCGGTTTCAGAATCGAGTCGGTATTTCTAATGCTGATGGCACGAGAAAGATGGTCTTCGAGGAGGCTTAGAGTTGGTAGCAATTTATTAGTTCAGGTGCTACAGAGATGGGTTTTTATTTGAGGCAGCATTTGGGCAGCGAAGTTTGAGGAAGGACATGGTAGGAGGTGTCTCACAGTGGTTGAATTGTTAGCAGGTCAAATATAAAAGACAGAGATTAAGAAGTTGCTTAAGGAGATGGTTTAACCGAAGTGGGAGTGGAAGAGTAGCATATGGATTCTATGGTAGGATAGCCACATGCCTTGAGAAAAGTTTAGAGCGATTTGGGGATCATGGTGGACGGTGACTAGGTCTACGGATTTTATTTGGAATGGTGGCTACTGTGTTGAAGAAGGTTGAATATGACAGAAAGAAGTTGTTTTGGAGTGTTTAGGGGTGTAAGAGCTTGATTATCGTTATGGGATACGACGTGACTTTGACTTTGGAATGTATTGTCGGACTTTCAGTTGATGTCAATGGGGAATGAACAGACTTGGACAGCTGGTGAGCGTGCATGGGCTCATGAGGGTTTACTGATTTCGTAGTAGTGGTACTTAGTGCAGCCTCGTTGGAAGATGTCGGTATAGAATTTCACCGGTGGGTCATCTTCTGTGAGTAGGTTAGCGGGCATGATTTTGATGAAGTTTTTACGAAGAGTTCTACTTACTACCCGGCAAAAGGTCGGATATGCGATTGTGGCTGATAATTCGTAATGTTCATGAAAAGTTTAACAAGAGACTACGAGGAATTTGTCGGGTTGGCGGTGCGAGATCATGGTAATTGAGAAGGAGGAATCTTTGTGGGTTCTGCATTATGTGATGGTAGCTTAAAGCTAAGTCGGGGAGCCCACCGCCTGCGATTGGATCGTTTGGTTATCTGCTTGTGCGGTTTCTGGTTATCGGTGCATTGGTGGATTATTTACGACTAAAAAAGGAAACATCAAGGGCAATTCCAGCAAAGAACTTGATGAATGTGTGCTATATTTTGCCTTATCGATTCATGTGCAGGTTTTGGGAAGACTCAGAGTTTATGCTTCTTATGGATGTTATGTACAAGGAAAGGAATTCATCTGGTTGCTTCTTTGGGAGTGTTCATGTGCTAATAGAGCATTGGAGTTCCATTATATTTTGGACAAGGTCAGAGCGGGTGACTCTCAATAGTGGTTCTAGTGGGTTCAAGGATGTAAGCGCGGTGTCTAAGGATTTTGGGTTTGTCGTGTGGCTGAAGATTGGGATTTTGCAGTAGAGTGTGAAGAATACTTGAGGAATTTTCTATGTTATCATCGGGTCTGCGGGGTAGTATTGGAGGAATGGGAGAAATAGCTTCGGATTCGCAGAAGGTCTTACAGAATGGGTGTACCAGTTGGCGATGCTATTGTGCGCTTGAGGAGGGTATGAGATGGTTCATGGGTATTGAGACATGTGGTCTCATGATTCGGGTAACTCAGGATGAGTACTGATTGAGTTCGTTATGTTTTTGAATGGAGCTATTATTATCTCTAAGGCAAGTCAAGAGTAAATTGGAAGAAGTTGGGTCGGTTAGTAATGATTTGAATCAGCATGATTATGGCAATGATCAGTTCCTTCGGCGTGTTAAGTTATACAAATGAGTTGTGGTTGTACGTGCGGGCTTGACAGCCACCATAATTTGATTGATTTGAGAGGTATTTGATTCATATGGCCTTGTTATGTGTAAATGGATCCCGGAAGAATTAAGGCGATTTAGACCATAACTCGAGGTTTGTATTCTCTGTGGTTATGGGAATTCAGTTGCGTGTTGCAATGGTTCTTCTGAAATGAGTTAAGTGAAAGGTTTCTAGCCAATAAAGTGTTTATTCAACTAACAGTTCAGGGGTTATGATGAATTCTTGTACTCTCGCGTTGCGGCATGATAGGTGCAGTGAGCGACATGGGAATGGGAAGTTGAGAATCAAGGTTGCGGCTCGGTGTTGATAAGAATGTCACGAGCTCGGATGATCAGGGAAGAATTTAGATGTTCAGAGTAAGCTGGCATTTTCTTTAGTGTCACTTGAGAACGGTGTCCTGTGTAAGAGGCTTGGTGTATTGATTTGCGGTTTCTTGATTTGCTTTACAGAATTAGTATGGTTGATGGTATGGATGTGCAGACTTTGCTACCTGGTGTTGGTGCGGAAGGTCGTGGGAGCATATCCCATGGAGATATTTGTATAAGTGTGACATGTTAGTCACTGGATTGTTAAGGATTGAAACCAAGCATGTAGATTCTGGTACTATCGCTAATGTGAGAGTTTATGCTTGAAAGGCGCTCTAGTCATTTGGTTGTGGACTATGGGAGTTTGGTTCGGATTGGACTGCTGCTCATGTGTGTCATGAATAGGGCCATTGTGGATCCTTGGAAAGTTGTTGGCCTAGTATGGTATGATCAAAATCGTCTTGAGGTCTGTTGGTGGGTCTAATGTGAATGTGTGCTCTACATCAGATCAGATGTGTTTATTCAGCATACCATTGCTTACGGAGGAGTCTTCGGGAATTGGATGTTATTCCCGCCGTCATCTATTCCATGTAATACTCTATTGTGCCATGTGGGTTGTGAGACGACTTGATTATTCGCACATGTATTGTGATCCCGTGTAGCTTATGGTCTTATGTGAGAAGGATGGATCACGAGATGCAAGTCATTTATTGCACCTTAGTCGTGCTTGGGTTTTTGTAGCGTATGGAGCAATCCGTCTCCCCAGGGTTGTATTATGCACTTGGCATGTTTGTTGTCGATATTCGAGCATTTCGTAAGTATAAGCATTACGGCTGATGGGTGTTTCCTTGTAGGTTGTTGTGTGGATCGGGTGGCATGCCGCCATAGGTATATTGTTTGGATCGGGTGGCACGCCGCCACGAGTATGTTGTGTGGATCGGGTTGCGCACCGTAACGATGTCATGCTTGGATCGAGTTGCACACCGCAACAGTGAGATGTTGAGTACGGTTCCCTATACTTATTTTTGTATGTCTTGTTTCTCATCTCCGAGAAAGGTTTATAGCATCTGTTGGCTATTTTATTCGTTATGCGGGCTGGGTAGTTCCTTATTGGAGTTCGTTCTTCCTTATGAGTCATATTCGAGTTGTAGCTTATTGGCGCTTTGATGGAATTGTATGAGATTTTAGATAGCGTTTGAGGTGGCTTATTGCCCGAGAAACTTGTACTAGGTGAGACGAGGTTATTGGACCTGAGATCGGTGCGATCAGATTTAAGTAGGGTATATTTAAGAGAAAATATCGTTATTCAGTTCAGAATGAGGTAATGGTTCTAGTCAGGTTAAGAGACCACATGATTTATTGTTTTGGCAGGTGGTTATGAGTTTTTACACATCTCTTTCATCGTGGCAGTATTGCGAGAGTTAGAATAGGGCTTACATGTGTTATGAGGCATATTACGGACATCAGATTCATGAAATTACAACTATTGTGGTCGAAGGATGTTATTATAGGCATGCGAATTATACGGTGCATGGTGTGATTTTAACAAAGGTACATGATCATGTTTTGGTACAGTGTGTAGTGATTGTTGCGGTGTTCGTATGTTAGAATCGGGTCTTGTGGAGAATTTCGGATGTTAGAACCTGGTTCTAAGGCTTGTTGGCTAAGAAAAAAAAGGATCTTCAGTCTGGCTCGAGCTAATATGCTCACATGGGTCGTGTGTTATGGTGGCATGGGCAGGTGCACGAAGTGTTAAACAGTGATTTTGGATAACTCCGGAACAGTTCTTGGCACGTTCGAAGACGAACGTATATTTAAGTGGGGAGAATGTAACGACCCGATCGGTCATTTTGAGCTCTAGCGCAGGGTTCAGCGGTTTAACGCCTTGGGTAACTTCACTTCATGTAATATGACTTGTATGCGTAGCCGGAATTAAATTTCGGGAAGTTCGGAGTTGATTCGGATGGAAAATTCTCAATTCGGAAGCTTTAAGTTGGAAGAGTTGACCAAGATTTGACTTTTGAGTAAACGACCTCGAAATCAGGATTTGAAGTTTCCAATAGGTTCGTATGATGATTTCAGACTTGGGTGTATGTTCAGGTTGAGTATCGGATGGTCCGGGAGCATTTCAGCGCTTATTGTTAAAAGTTGGCAATTTGAAGGTTTTAGAATTTTCTAAGTTTGGTTTGAAGTGGACTTTGGTGTTATCGATGTCCGTTTGGGGTTCTGAGCCTTGGAATAGGTTCGTATCGTGATTTATGATATGTACGTAAAGTTTGGCGTCATTTCGGAATGTTTACTTGTAATTCGAATGCGTTCATCAAAGTTTGAATGTTTGAAAGTTAAAAGGAGGATTTGATCGTCGATTCTTGGTTTCGATGTTGTTTGGTGTGATTTGAGGCCTCAAGTAGGTTCGTGCTATGTTTTGGGACTGGTTTGTGTAATTGGACGGGGTCCCGGGGGCCTCGGGTGTGTTACAAATGTGTTTGGGTTGTATCGCGCTCATATTTGATATTTTAACGTCGTTTCTTTGGACATAAAGGGTAATATATTGAGCAAACAACCTTTGATTTGTGATTGGATTTAACCATTAGATCCGTATCGTAATTATGTAACCATAGCAACAAGAATCGTCGAATTCCGAGGTCGTATAAGAGAGTTATGCCCATTTCTGTGTCGGAAAAGATTGCTGAATTTTGGTGCGGACTTTGTTTTTTGCGAACGCGAAGAAGGAAATTGGGGTTGACTGGTCAATGCGAAATTGTTTTTAATCGCCTCGGCAGTGTTTTAATTGGGCAGACCGTGCATTTTAGTATTACGAGCATATCTTGAGTTCTAGAGCTCCGTTTGAGGTGATTTTTACAGTGTTGTTCTTGTCTCAACAAGGGGGTAAATATCTGACCTTTATTTTGATGTTTTTCCATTATTATTTTTGTTCGTTATCATTTTTATCCGTGTTTGGATTGTAAAAATTGGGGTTTTGAGCCCCAAAGTTATTAGATGGTAAATCCTTGATTTGAGGGTCAATTCATGGGCGAAATTGGATGATTTCGGTATATAAATTATATAAGTTATGAGTAATAATTGTTTTTAATAATTTTCGAAATCCGGGCATGTGGGCCCGATGGTTGACTTTATTGACTTTTCGAGTTGAGTTGGGAATTATTATAAATTGTTAAATTGTAAGCATTGAAGTATATTTTGATTGATTTGCACGTTGTTTGACTAGTTTCAGAACGTTTGGCTTTTAGTTGAGGTGTTAGAGAGGCGTTAGAGCCGGTTATGGAACTTCGAAGCGAGGTAAGTCTCCTGTCTAACCTTGTGAGGGGGAAACTACCCCCTAGGCGATGTAATTATTATGTGCTACTAGTTGTGGATGCTACGTACGCACGAGGTGACGAGAGTCCGTACGTAGCTAAAGCATGTTTATTTTTGGGTAGACTTAGGACTTTATCAGGTAATATTTGAATTATTTGAACTCACTCTACTGGCTTAATTAATTAAATTGTCCGAGCCTTATCCCCTTGAGTTGTTGGCATGTTATTTGAGAAATGGTAAAGGTTATATTCACTTTGTGCTCATGTACTGTATTGTAAGCACGTGTCTCGTAATTGGATGATTTCTTTCCTTTCTTGTGGAGCGGGCCGAATGCCTCGGCAGTGTAATAGATGCATCTATGGTTTGTGTCGCTCGACCCTCGGAAGTGTACACAATATTCTGGATCGGGCCGTACGACCTCGGCATAATCGTGCATTATATCGCTAGCAGTCACAAGACTTTCCTCCCGCTGATACCCGACATTTATTATGGTGTTCCTTATCCGTTAGTTTCTGGCACTTAATATATCTGAGTTGTTGCGATAGAACATGAGACTGAGAAATTTATATCTTTAAAAGAAATTTTTGGAATATTATGTAACTTACAGTTTTACCTCATTATTGTTGTTGTACTTTATATTTGCTTATGATTTATCATATTGCTTTATTGGACCTCTGGTAAGTATCGATGTCGACCCCTCGTCACTACTTCCCCGGGGTTAGACTAGATACTTACTGAGTATGCATTGATTTACGTACTCATACTACACTTCTGCACGAAACGTGCAGGATCTGACGGGTGCAATTGGTGGTCATCTTGGCGCGTAGGCGCAACTGCTGAGGAGACTTTATGGCGAGCTACATTCCAGGCTACGTATTACATTTCAGACAGATGTTGTATTATTATTGTACTAGTAACTTCTCATGCACTTATGACACTGGGTTTTGGGGTGTTCTAGAATTTGTTTATGATTTTTCTTAACATTGAGACACATCTACTTTATATTTTACTTAAATCATACGCATGTACAATTTTGATGCCTCGATCTCTCTATCTAATAAGATTCATGATTTCAAAATTAATAAAATGAACAATTAAGTTGGTAGTTCACCGTTGGCTTGCCTAATGGTGACGTTGAGCTCCATCACGACCTATAGTGGGTTTTGGATCGTGACACCAGTTCTCGCCATATAAAGCGACATTAGCTCCAAGATCTGCACGCTTGGTGCAGAGGTGTAGAACATATCAAATATACATGTCAAATAATCAGATGTCATGTCACCGTCTAGCATGAGCCAGGTACATCTCTATGCCTACATGTCAAATATACATGTTAAATAATCAGATATCATGTCACGGTCTATCATGAGGAAGGTACATCTGTATGCCTACATATCAAATATATATGTCAAGAACTCAGTTTCACAGTGAACTCATTAAGTACACACAATCATAACAAACTTCAGGTTCCTCGCTCAAATGCCCTGCTTCATTACTGTGGATCCATCAAAATAATTACACTTAGCATTGTATGGGTGCCTGTCATAACTGCCAATCATCGAGCACGTGTATATAACACTATGCCGCGCCCACTGCTAGCATGTCGGACTCCGGAGGGGCGGATCCTATCCAAGCTCTAATCATAATCACTTAGCCCAATAGTGGGGCCTGGTGCATGTGTAGCCTTCAATCAGTACAACTTAGCCCCAATGTGGGGCCAGGAAAATATGTCTCCTCAATATCAATATAACGGTTGCGGCGCACAACCCAATCCAAATATCTATATCAATACGGCTCTATGGACCACATCAGTCAAAAATCCGCTCAAGTCTCAATATGAATACATCTCACAGAAACACAATCAAATTATATAGCACGAAATAACACAATATGTTTCAAATATAGTTCAAACTAGTGTCACGTTCAAGGACACCAATAACTCGTGACACAGCGAATAAAAAAAGTACACAAAGACCGAGATATAACATGCACATGTAACTATCATGATTGTACCGTATGACTACGGTTAAGGCAAATAGCTCAACCTAGCGAAAAAATAGTCCTATCATGTCTCAAACAATTGAACGGGTAGCCTAGGCATGATTCCTAGCTTGAATAATATTCCATGTAGTCACATAAATGGAGAAAACTTGATATCAAACGAGCATTATAGCAAAGCAAGGCATATAATAGCCTAAGAACTACCTGTATCATGAATACCTTAGTGCACACACCCACACCCGTCACCTAGCACGTGCGTCACCCCAAACCCATCTCAATTATCAAACTTCTCAGGGATATTTACCCTCAAATCCAAGTTTATATATGTTACTTATCTCAAACAAACCAAATCAAATACCGAGCAAGCAAACTGATACTCTAGAAATACCATCCCGCACAAATCAACCTCTGAACGAGTCGAAACTAGCCAAAAGAGACTCAAAAACATCAAATAATTCCATAGGAAACAAACCCAGACGATAAAGGTCAAATCTTTAATCAATTACTCAAAGTCAATCAAAACGTCACCCCAGGCCTGCACCTCAGAACCCGACAAGAGTCACAAATTCCAACAACCCATTCAATTATGAGTTCAACCATACTAATTTTACCTAAATCCGACTCCGAATCGATTTTCAAAACTCCAAAATTCACTTTAGGAAAGTTCAGACAAAAAACCCAAAATTTCTCTTTTAGAATTATCAATCAAATGCCAAAATCGAAGATGGAATCATGGAATAAAATCAAAGTCGAGTACAAAATACTGATCTTGATCCATGCGATGAAAATTCTCTCCAACATCGCCCAAATTCGAGCTCTATAACTCAAAATGTGATAAAATAACTCAAAGGTCCGAAATTGAGTACTTTATATGCTCTTCCCAGTGGTACCCTACGCGATCGCGGTGGTACCCTCGCGACTGTGAAGCAAAAATTGCCCAGCCTCCAAAAACATCTACGCGAACGCGATAGTAAGACGGTGAACGCGAAGACCATCAGGTCACAAAACAATGTGAATGTGACATCACACTCGCGAACGCGTTTCATAAACTCACTCCTCTCCGCTAACCCGCAGCCCACACCTCTAACGCGAATCTCAAATCTCTCCGGCCAAATTTCTTATAGGTTAATGCGATAGCTCCATCGCTAACACGATGAACAAACAAATCCACTTACAAAATACACATTGCGATCGTTCTCGCCCCCTCCCCCCTTATCGCGAAGCACAACTGAAACATGCAACTCCGAAATAGATCGAAATCAATCCGAAACACGCCCGAGCCCCTCGGGACCCCGTCCGAACATGACAACAAGTCCCAAAACATAACACGGGCCTACTCGAGGCCTCAAATCACACATAACAACATCAAAACCACGAATCGCAGTGCAAATCAAACTTAATAAACTTTTGAACATTCAACTTCCAAAACTCGTGTCGAACCATATTAAATCAACTCGGAATGACCTGAAATTTTGCACACAAGTTCTAAATGATATAGCGAACCTATTCCAACTTCCAGAACAGTAATTTGAACCCAATATCATCAAAGTCAACTCCCGGTCAAACCTAAGGACTTTCTAAACCTTCAAATTACCAACTTTCGCCAATTATGGCCAAAACCTTCTAGAAGCATCCAAATGCAAATCCGGGCATACGCCCAAGTCCAAAATCACCATTCGAACCTAACGGAACCATCAAAACTATGATCCAGGGTCAAATACACAAAATCTAAATTTGATCAACTCTTCCAACTTTAAGCATCTAAAGTGAGAATCATTCTTCCAAATCCATTTCAAACCACCCAAAAATCAAAACTGACGATACACACCCGTCATAATATATCATATGAATCTACTCATGCCCTCGAACCATCGAACGGAAAGCAAATTCTCAAAACAACCGATTGGGTCGTTACATTCTCCCCCACTTAAACATATGTTCGTCCTCGAACGTGCCAAAAGTCATTCCAAAGCCGTCAAATCATTGTATAAACTCATCATGCACATACTCGAGGGTGATCCCACGTCACCCCAATCCATATAAGCCTGACAACACAACCTACTGATGATCCTTACTACAACCTTAGCCCATAAACCATAGAATGAAATCTCTAATATCCGGAATCCATTACAAGACCTGATTCTTACATCTATACACTTTATAAGTCTAAACTAGCCGAATCAAGCCATAACCATAACCCAAAATGTAATCATATGGTATGCCACATAACTGAGATACTCATAGTAATAGCTTTCGACCACAATATCTGCTCAATAACAAACCCAGTACCAGTAACAAACATCATATCGAATAAAACCTTGTTCTAAATCTTTGTACACTGCCGATGACAAAAAAAATACGTAGAAACTCATAACCACCCATCAGTTCAATAAGTCGAGGAACTATCTTGCCCGCCAAGAACCATAGCCAAATTCTGGGTTGTCTAATGACGTTACTCTTCCAAATATACCTTAATCAAATCCGGTGGCACTCATTCCAGGTCCAATAATCTCATCTCATCCAGTACAATCCGATCGACCGACAGTCACACCAGCACCACCTCGATCCATATACCGTGCACCCCGTGCATCAAACAAACACAATTCAAATGCAATCAAAGATGGAAGAAGAATCAAATGAGAGTACTGTCCCACAATCTCGATAGATATCACCACAAAGCGCAATGCTATGAACCCATCTCACAGAAAAGAAAAAACCACACGAATTAAACACAAGAATCATATTCCAACACAACTACGTTGTGATGCGTGACCCAATCCGAACACTAGCCCACATGGAATACCTTAGCCATAATGCTCAAAATCAAGTGCATGACCATAACTGTGGAGAAACGAAATAGCACAATATACCACCGACATGAAGACCAATATACCACCAATAGGAAGACCAATATACCACAAATAGGAAGTCCATAACCAAGACGCAATCCATCATTCAACACCCCAAGATCCATCCCACTCGAATTTCACCACAAGGTCCAATAAAACCGCATCAAGTGTGTTAATAATGAGCAGTCTCACAACCCACTACAGCATAGAAGAGCAATACACAGAACACCTCAGAACACAAATAAGATCAACTCTAACCGATGATACACCCCTCAAAAATAGCTATGATGAGTAAATAAATTTGACCCGATATAGAATACATGATCTCGATAGGCCTACCATTGGCCTCCATATCGATTTCGATCCTCCCAAAATGAGTAGATAGCCATCCCAAAGATCCACTGAACCTATCTATAACACATATCATTAACTGTCTAACTTTGGCCATATCTTCATAATTCAAAACCAAGAAATAGTCCACCTCTGAGACTTCCAGTCTCCAAATCACAAGAATACAAAAAATAATCTCCATATCTGATCCCATCTCCACCACTCAAATGATGGACACATCCTTCAACACAACCATCTCATGAGAAACACCTCCATAATTCGTCCTTGCCACATAGCCAAAATTTGATCATCAATAGTCAATCAACCAGGCGATTACCATAATATTAGTCAAGCATTCACAAGTTAAAACATAGTGTGCCTTCTGAATCACGCACCCTTCTTAGGTGATACCAGATTGTGCCAGCATACTTCTAAACGTATGAAACCGTCTATGCCTTTTAGAACTCATGACCTTCCCTTCGAACTGAACCGTAACCGTGCAAATCTCAATCCCACACGACGCACCGTCTCTATCATACCACTCATATGAAAGCACGAGGATCTCATTCAACTTTGAGTCACAAACAGGATACATACTCAATCAGCTTGAAACCTTCCAATTGATCCCATACAGGAGAAAATCACAACGCGCAACAAACTCCCCATGCCTGTCGAAAACATTTGTCCTAAGCCATGGTAGAAATCATCGAGAACTCTTCGAAACCCATTAGCACATAACTAAATCGTTAGAACTAAATCCCTCTAACTCAACCAAATCACACAGGTCGCCAAATCCAAGAGTACTTCCACAAAACATCTATAGGTCTCACCGCATCAACAGAACCGATCATTTCTATAGCTATACTGTTCTAAATCACTATCAAGCCGACCCATTTCTTCGAGTTCTCCTCGACTTGCCTTTAAGTTAACGCTTCTTCTTTCCAGTATACTACGATCCTTAACCAAGGCTCAATACAAGAGATCCTAGCGTGAAACCACGTTGCTCTAAAGCCCATAAGCCACTGCATTCCCTCTTGAGCACCCAAAATACCGCATCTAAGATACCCACTATGAAGAGACCTTATGTGAATCTAAAGTTGTTTACTTAACCCCTCTAATACTAAAATATAGAATCCATAATGATACAAAAATACAGCGAGTATCGATACCATCCATAATGATACAAAAATACAGCGAGTACCGATACCATCCATTGCAAATCTCAGATCTTAGCCTTTTACAAATCCGAAAATTCCTCAAATACCACCTATGAATCTTGAACTCATTAGAACTTTCTCGAGAGTCATCCACCCTATTCTAATCTCAAATTCACCGCACAAACGATCTGAATGATATGTGCTTCATTAGCACACCAATACCCAAAGAAGTAACCTCACTTTAACGCAACCGAGTGACTCCCCTTTTTTATCACATTACATCCATAACGAATAACAAACCCAAATCATTTCAAGATTTTCATATCTTCATAAAGTGTAATACATCATGTATCCAGAAATTTCCTTGCTCAAGCCATCCTCAAAACCCACCTCTGCAAGTCAAAACTGATCCACAAGTGTACCTCAAACCAAAACTAACATAACACATGACCATGCAACTTAATCATCGATATCAGACTCCCCCACTTGGATCAAATTCATAGAAAATAACATCCGATAACCACATCATTCTTCCTTACTCTACTATTTCCATTATCTCACGCTGTAATTCAACGAAATCCTTTATATGCTCATGTAACGCCAACCTTAGAATACCTCAAATCTTCTGTTAAGCGCATGTCCCTCCTCGCAACAGTCGTGAAACCTTCCTTAAGCCATCCGAACCCAGATTGCATCACATACACATCCCGTTGGTAGAAAGAAAACTCTTTGCAGAAGTATCATAGGGATCACACAACCTAAGAGCATCCTGTAGGAGATAACTTACATGCTTAGCCTCAACTGGCATTTCTCACTAGGCCCTTTCATGGCCACAACCACTATGCAATTACTAAATCTTCCCGAGTTTAAACTCGTCAACACGACATAAGAATCTACTTCATTACACAAATGAACAACTGAGAGATCCACCAACGCATCCACATCCCAAGACTGTACCACGCATCCAAACAGAAATCAAACATCCATAGTCCATTCATATCACAGAAAAATTCTTCCTGTGACATCCAAATTGTCTAAGCACCTTCTGTAGTCACATAATACTCATAATGTAGCCATCCAACCACTCACTGATCCATCAATCCCACTCCTATGGACACTACTGGACATATAAGTCCAAAAGCACATACTCACACAATGAAAATCACCGAGCCCAAGCTACAGTCTAAACCTGGCCTCAAGTCCTCCAGACTGGCCTATAACCACAAAACCAAAAACACATCTCGCACCTCATCCATGACATAACAAGTTGTCGATGCCCGGCTGATACCGAGCATTCACATAACACACGAGTGGATGGAATAAAATCAAAGATATACGCTTCAAGCTGAATCAATGTCACATAATAAAGAAGGAAAAATGAAAAAATTTCCTACATTCTCTTTAGCCTCTCGAAGATAGATATGGACGTCATCATATTGATTCGCAAGACTTTAATAGACACTTGCTCATGACTCGTAGAACCTATGAACCTAGAGCTCTAACACCAACTGGTCACGACCCAAAATCTGGCTAGTCGCGATGGCACCTAACCCAACCCGTTAATTAAGCCAATTAACAATCAATATATCTCAAATAAGAAACATAGGAGTCAATGAATAAAATAATTAAACTTCTATACAAAATCACAAGGATTGGTAATACAATCATGAGGTTCTAAGACTTAGAATTTACAAAATTGTTATGAAATAAATACATCATGTGTTCGAATTATACATAAACATATTTGAAAATCTAGAGCTACGAAGGACAAGTGACAGCTATAACCAGAATGCAGGTACATCTTCAATGCCAGCTCCCTCCATACACAGCAATATCAACTCCAAAATTTGCACGTAAGGTACAGAAGTATAGTATGAGTACAACCGACCTCATATACTCAATAAGTAACAAACCTAACCTTTGATTGAAAGCAGTAACGACCTCGGAAGATAGTCAACGTCCAACAGCAATAGCCAATAACAATTTATAACATCATAATGAAGACAGTAAAGGTATATAACTCAGGAGATGTAATGCCCAACTCGATCATAGATACGGAAAAGTAGACATGGTTTTCAAATATAACAGTCCCAGTCTAAATCTTACCACTGAAATTAGTTAAACATGAGTTTATCAAAAGAATTGTGTTTTTCCCAAATTTACAACATCAGTTAAGACTTTTCATTTACCAGTTATCATGAGAAAAATGCATCTCAATGCCTACATGTCAATTATACATGTCAAGTAATCAGATGTCGTGTCAATGTCTAGCATGAAGAAGGTACATTTCTATGCCTACATGTCAAATAATCAGATGTCATGTCACTGTCTATCATGAGACACTACTAAAACTCCGGGAAAAACCATCCAAAAAAATCGACCAAAGTGGATCGGTAATGGCCAATAACCATCCAAAACGCGACCATTTATGTGTGGACGGTATTTTGAAGGTCGAAAGAGCATACCGACCAAAGTTGGTCAGAAATTACCGACCAACTTTGGTCGGTCAATCAAATTCAAAAAATAATTGCCGAAAAAACCAACCAAAGTTAGTCGGCATTTTAATTATGTAATTAAAAAAATATACCATTTGGGAATTAAACCGGGGTCTGTACTATGGCAGGATACTATTCTACCACTAGACCATTGGTGCACTTTATTTTAAGACTGTCTTTTATTTCATTTATACTCTTTAATTATTTTTTCGCACGAAACTAACGATCAAAGTTGCTTGGTTTTATTAAAAAATAAAATTACCAACCGAATTCGGTCGGTTTTTTAAAATGACCAGCCGAATTAACCAACCGATTTCGGTCGGTTTTTTTAATATTAATTTTAAATGAAAAATCGACCAAAGTCGGTCGGTTTCTTGAAAAATAAATTTCGCAGGACTCAAAAATAGTTTTCCGCATTTTTGCGCCAAAGAAAACCGACCAAAGTTGGTCAGTTTCGTAAAAAAAAAATCAAAAATAAAATATTTTGAAAACCGACCAACTTTGGTCGGTCAACCGTGGTCGATTTTTACCGAATTTCTAGCAGTGAGAAAAGTTCATCTCTATGCCTACATGTCAAATATACTTATCAAGAACTCAGTTTCACAGTGAACTCATTAAGTAAACACAATCTTAGCATACTTCAGGTGCCTGGCTCAAATGCCCCGCTTCATTACCGTGGATCCATCAAAATAATCACACTTAGCATTGTACGGGTGCCTGGCATAACTGCCCATCATCGAGCACGTGTATATAACATTATGCTTGCGCCCACTGCTGGCATGTCGGACTCCGGAGGGGTGGATCCTACACCAGTGCTAATCATAATAACTTAGCCCAATATCGGGGCCTGGTGCACGCGTAACCTTAAATCAGTATAGTTTAGCCCTAATGTAGGGCCTGGCATATGTGTCACCTCAATATTAATATAACCATTGCGGCGTGCAACGCAATCCAAAACATCTATAGCATTATCGCTCTATGGACCACATCAGTCAACAATCCGCTCAAGTTTCAATATGAAGACATCTCACAGAAACACAATCCAATTATACAATAGGAATAACACAATATGTCTCAAATATAGTTCAAACTCGTGTCACTGCAAAGACACCAATAACCTGTGAGATAGCGTATCATAAAAGGTGCACAAAGACCGAGATATAACATACAGATGTAACTATCATGACTGTATCATATGACTACGGCTAAGGCAAATAGATCAACATGGCGAAAATAGCCCTATCATGTATCAAACAATTGAACAGTTAGCCTAGGCATGATTCCTATCATGAATAATATTCCACGTAGTCACATAAATAGAGAAAACATGATATCAAAGAAGAATAATAGCAAAGCAAGGCATATAATAGCCTAAGAACTACCTATATCATGAGTACCTCGGTGCACACACCCGCGCCTTTCACGTAGCACGTGTGTCACCCCAAACCGATCTCAATTATCATAGTTCTCAGAGATATTTACCCTCACATCCAAGTTTAGATATGTTACTTACCTCAAGCAAACCAAATCAAATACCGAGCAAGCCATTCCATACTCTAGAAACGCTATCCCGCGCAAATCAACCTCCGAACGGCTCGAAATTAACCAAAAGCAACTCAAAAACATCAAATAATGTCATAAGAAATAAACCCAAATGATAAAGGTTGAATCTTTAATCAATTACTCAAAGTCAACCAAAATGTCAACCCAGACTTGCACCTCGGAACCTGACAAAAGTCACAAATTCCAACAATCTATTCAATTATGAGTCCAACCATACTAATTTCACCTAAATCTGACTCCGAATCGATTTTCAAAACTCAAAAATTCACTTTAGAAAATTTCAGACAAAACTCCCCAAATTTCTCTTTTAGAATTATCAATCAAATACCAAAATCGAAGATGGAATTATGGAATAAAATCAAAATCGAGTACAAAAGACTTATCCCAATCCATGTGGTGAAAATCCTCTTCAAAATCGCCCAAATTCGAATTCCAGAACTCAAAATGTGATAAAATAACTCAAAGGTCTAAAATTGAGTACTTTATATGCTCTGCCCAGTGGTACCCTACACGATCGCGGTGGTACCCTTGCGATCGTGAAGCAAAAATTGCCCAGCCTCCAAAAACCTCTACGCGAACGCGACAGTAAGACGGCGAATGCGAAGACCATCAGGTTGCGAATGCGACAACACACTCACGAACACGTTTCATAAACTCACTCCTCTCGCTAATGCACCGCCCACACCGCGAACGCGAATCTCAAATCTCTTCGGCCAAATTCCTTATGGGCGAACGCAATAGCTCCATCGCTAATACGATGAATAAACAGCTCCACTAACAAAATACACATCATGATCGCGTCTCTTCTTCAACGACCGCGAAGCACAAATGAAACACCCGTAAACCAGCAATCTCATGCAACTTTTTTTTTTTAACTCTTTGATCACTTTTAAATTAGTCTGCACTACCTGCAATGGTTGCAGAAGTTCAGATTCTCTTCTAACTTATTCAATTTTCTCCCAATTGGTGTAATGAAAATGAGGCTTTATTTCGATGTAGTCTTCAGAGAGTGACAGGTCAAAGTTAAAGGGATAGGTCTCTTAATTAGTGGCAAAGACTAGGTAGGATTGTTTCATCTAGTTACCCAAAAGTTGTGTCTCCGAAATAAATTTGATTGCAAGCCAAAAGATAAGAAGAAATAGATAAAATAAGGTCTCGCTTTATCGTCCATTCTCCTTAAAAAATGTCTAACAAAAGAAATTCTAACTTCAGTGGTCACATAATTTTGCCACACGATTCTATTTCTTAGTTAAAGTAATTGCTTCAATAATAGAAACAATTTCCTTCGCTTTTTCATTTTTTCAGGTGCCAACACTTCTAGTACCTCGAGAGTCATCGAAGTACATGGATCCTGTAATGTTGTCGCGGCGAAGTTAGAAAATTCAATAAAGGTGTTCAAACCCTTTGTCGGGATTGTATAAGGGTGTTCAAAGTCTACTTTTATAGCAATAACTTCGTGCCTGGCTGCCGCTAAATCCTTCCATGAGGGCAAACCGCATGTCTTCAGAAGGCCTCCAGTATCTCTTTCTTTGGTTTATGAACCAATTGTTTATCTGCTACGTGTCTAGCCCTGTGATATTTGATAGCCTTGATTTCTCCTCTTCCTGCATTAATTTTCATTTAATATATTATATATCCTTCAGTTTCAATTTGTTTGAACCTATTTGACTAGATACGAAATTTAAAAGAACTTTTGAAACTAGTAGTTTAAAATAATCTATTGATATTGTGTGGATATAAATTATCTCAGTAAAAATAAATAAAAAATTTAAAGTTATATTGTTTACAAATTTTTAAAAAAGATCATTCTTCTCAAAACAAACTAAAACAAAAATAGGTTCATTCTTTTTTAAAGAGAGGGACTAACATTTATCTGTCAGCAAAAAACCATTAAGTAGCCAAGACAGAGAGGAACTACGCTATGATGTTTCTCAAAGACTGTTGGATTAATTGTCTTTACCGATTATCTGCGTTTAGATTTCAATCTCTAAGACTTATAGCTTATTTGGCCAAACTGAAAAAATCAGTTTATTTTGAGAAGTGCTTTTGAAAAAAGTACTTTTGGAGAGAAGCAGTTTGTGTTTGGCTAATCACTCTGAAAAACAATTTTGAACACTAATTTCTGTTTGGCCAAACTTTTCAAAAAGTGCTTTTAAGTATCAAATTACGAATAAGGACATGAATAAATTTACTTAATAGTTAATATTATAAGTAAATAAATAATCTAAAAAATTTATTATTACTGACAATAATTGAATCTTTTCATTTTATTTAAGTAAAATATGAAAATAAAATTAAAAAGTACTTTAATTTTTTTAATATTATTCAAATATATTAAAAATCATTCAACAAATATAAAAGCAATCATCCCTAAAGTCACTATATATTAGAAAACTATCCTAAAAATAAGAAGAAATACTTATACATTAATATCCTAAGTATTAGATTTAACGGTTATTTTGGTATATACTATATTTTGTTAAGGGTATTTTTGGTAAGAAAAAAAGTCAACTTCTTCTGCTTCTACTTTTGGCAAGAAGCTACTTTTTTCTGCTTCTCAGAAACTGCTTCTCCTTCTTCCCAAAAATACTTTTTTCCCCAGAAAAGTTTGAGTTAAGAAAAAAAAGTACTTTTGGGAAAAGAAAAAAAACACTTTTGACCTTTGGAGAAACTTGGCCAAACAGGCTATTACACTACTTGTGCACTGTCTTGAGTATCTTCCAGACATATTCTTACCCCAAAAATAAAGTACTACTCCCTCCATTTTATTTTATATGGTGTTTATATTGGGCTTAACATCCTAAATATAGTATAATATAATAATATAAGAAAAATGATGTGATATTATTCTCTTTGGGGCAAGTCCGCATGGTTTTTTTTAAAAAGCCTCAGTATCTCTATGTCTTATATGTAGCTTCCCAATCTTTTTAGCTATCAATGTGGGACTTTGTTCGCATATCTAATAATCTCCCTCTTAAACTACGTTACATGTGGCTCGATCCGACACCACAATCTAAGAGTCTTTCCCTCGAACCAAGTTTCATGTGGCTCATTATCATAATCCACGAGTCAATTTTCGAGATTGATTATGTGTCACCCAGGGTCGGCTGGAGCCTAAGGCCACTAAGGCAATGGCCTTAGGCCTCCAAAATACTTAGGGCCCCAAAATCTATAAATGATATATATAATATTTAATAATTATGCATTATTGATAGAATTTTCAAGTCATTTGGTTAAAATAGTTATAGTTAAAAGTTTTACACATCTTAAATTGTAGTTACTAGTTGTTTCGTGTCTTTAATTCGTCCCAACTTAAATCGATCTTCTTACAATGTTAGTTTAGAATAATTTTTCTTAATTCTTTCAGTGCCTTTGTAGATATTTTTCAATCTACTTTGATAAGTAACTATTAGAATTCGTCTTTAGTATTGAATGATTCTTGAAACATAGTAGTTATTACAGTATTATTTATTTCAACTTATATTTAGAACTAAAAGTGCTAAGAGAAACTGTAGTAGCAGAAGAATACTCTATTTAGCAAACTCAATCAGGTAAAGAGTGTTCATTCAATTACCGTTAACAATTTCTATATCAGTTGTCTCGATTGAAAAAGTTTTTCAAACCTAAATCAATACAGTTCAACATGATAACACAAGAGAGATTAAACAAATTTGTTAGACATTGGAAATAGTTAAAACTGATTATAACTTTTTTAGATTTCGATAAATTATAAGAGTAAATTTTTTTTTTAAAAATTTAAAGCCGACTTTTTATTTTCGCTTTAGGCCCTATATTATGTCAAGCCGCCCCTGGTGCCACCCACATTCTCAAAGTATTTATGGCAACCAAAACTTGTTACTAGCTTCATCATTAGATTATTTATGGCAATCGAAGTGCGGTACTAGTTTTATCTTGTCCATGTGCGTCTCCGAGCTCGTAAGGGAAATTAAATCGAGCCCATGTCATCATTCTGTCATTACCATACTCGTTTGCGTCGAACCTGGGCTTTGATGTTAGTTGTTAGGTTTAACCTGCCCGAAGATACTCTTAACATAGTATGGTATTATCCGTTTTGGATTAAGCCCGCGCGATTTTTTCCTAGAAGGCGTCACACAATTAGCAGTATTCCTACACCTTATATGTAACTTCTCAACTTTTTCAGCTACTAATATGAGACTTTGTTGTTTCAGTGAAAATCGAGTTTAAAAGATAATAAAGACTTTTGACAAATATCAAAAGTAATACTAAAACTTTTGATTTTACATATGACATGAACCCATCAATGGCGGAGCTACCTTAGACTAGTGGGTCTTAGTTGACACCTCTTCGCCAGAAAATTGCACTGTGTAGTTAAGTTTGAAAATTATTTTTATGTATATACTCCCTCTATTTCAATTTAAATGAGTTAGTTTGACTCGACACGGAGTTTAAGAAAAAAAAGAAGACTTTTGAAACTTGTGGTCTTAAAAGCTTAAGGGTTAAAAGTTTTGTGGGACCATGACATTTTTGTGGTTATAAAAGTTTCTCATTAAGGGTAAAATGGGTAAAATGAAGAGTTTAAGGTTGAATTATCTCCAAATATAGAAATATGTCATTTATTTTGGAACAGACTAAAAAAGAAAGTTCATCTAATTTAAAACGGAGGGAGTATACTATATGTTAATTCTCCTTAGCTTCTTCGTGTGTTCATTTCATTATATTTTGATACCCCTTAATAAAAATTTTTGCTTCACCACTCGAACCCAATGAGATATCAATGGTTATAATAATATATCATTAATGTAGGAACTTTCTAAATTATAAAGTTTCCGACAACAGAAAAGGTGTAGTAACTTTTTTTACATAGAAAAATGTTCAAGCTAATCAAAGTGACACGAGAATCGCCAGAATATATTCAATATAACATTAATCTGTTCTTTCGTAATTGCATAAATACCATGTTAATAGGTCCAAACAATTTAAGACGAAAGACAATCCTAAATTGCTGGACAAGCAAAAATTGGCCGGCCTCCAAAAACCTCAACGCGAACGCGGCAGTAAGACGGCGAACGCGAAGACCATCAGGTTGCGAATGCGACAGCACACTCGCGAACACATTTCATAAACTCACTCCTCTCACTAACGCGCCGCCTACACCGCGAACGCGAATCTCAAATCTCTCCGTCCAAATTCCTTATGGGCGAACGCAATAGCTCCATCGCTAACACGATGACAAACAGCTCCACTGACAAAATACACATCGTGATCGCGTCTCTTCTTCCACGATCGCGAAGCACAACTGAAACACCCATAAACAGCCACGATCTCACCTAATTAGTGGGGTTTTGAAGTGAAAATTGGGGGTTAGGGCTTCGGATTTTGGAGAGTGTAATTTGAGGATTTGAGGGAGCAAATGATGTCGGATTTTGATGAATTTTATATTGTTAAACTCGTGAGTGAATGAGCTTTCGGATTTTGTGACTTATGTCGGATTTCAGTATCACGAGAGGCCAACACAAGTGGGCAACAAAAGAGTCCACTAAAAGTGGAATAAATCGAGTTCACAGCTTCCGATCACCATCCCATGAGTTCTAACAATTAGGAACGAATTTATCAACCTTTCTTGATATTTAAAAGCTTAAATACAGAAAGTATGCATTTTTTTAACTATGAAGTACCTTCCAAAATTCAAACTACAAAGAAAAAGAGAGGCAGTATAATGATACTTACATCGTAGGAATCGTTCTAATGTTATCGCTTCTTGATTTCGTACTCGAGATGTTAATATTTTTTGAAACCCTTGTAGAGAGCTTAGGATAGATTTATGGGTGTTATTTGTTCGTGCTCGTGGGTCCGGGGGTAGGATTTGAGTCGATTTCAGGTTTTGAGTCTAATTTAGTAGTTTTCTTGTGGAATTGATTCCTCTAGCATATATTAATCGTATTTTACTGCTCGTGACCAGATTCCGGTCATTTAGAGGCCGATGCGAGAGGCAAGGGCATTGCGGAGTAGATATTTGCTCGGATTGAGGTAAGTAACGGTTGTAAATTTAGTCCTGAGGGTATGGAACCCCGGATTTTTGTGTCATGTGACTATTTGGAGGTGACGCACATGCTAGGTGACGGGCGTGTGGGCATGCACCATTGTGGATTTGTAACTTAGTCCGTCCCGTAGCAACTGTAAAGTTGAACAACCTGTTGTAGCTATATGCTCTTTATGTGCTTTAGAAAGATTTACTGTAAATCATGCTAGATACCATGTCTAGGCCTTATGTCAGTATTGTTTGGACCCTTAGAGGTCGTTTCTTGCTGTCCTCTCACTGCTTTAGTTGATATCCCGTACTCAGTCATGTTCATGCATTCTTACATCATAGCTCAGTCTTTGTTATTCTATTTGTTACATCATGTTAATGTTGTTTGGGCTGATTTCTTTGATTTCTGAGAGCCTGAGAGATCGGAGAGGTTTATGACTGAGTGAGGCCGAGGGCCTGTTTGTGAGGTATTGTACCTTAGCACGTGAGTTGTCCGTGCAGATTCTGATATGATATTATAGCACGTGAGTTGTCCGTACAGATTATAGCACTTAGGCTGTAGGAACCCCTCCGGAGTCTGTACACACACCCAGTGAGTGCAGGTACCTACTGAGTGCGAGTGCCGAGTGCTGAGCGATTGGGAGGCATGAGTGATTGTGAGGTTGGAGTAATTGGGAGGACTGAGTGATGTTTTTCCCGAGGGGCAGTATATGATTTCATCCGGTGTGCTCATAGCTTCTTTGAGTCCTTGTTTGAGAACTGTTGAAGGATATTTTTATTGGTTTTACCTGAACTGGATTTAAACAAGCCGATTTGACTTAAACACTTGTTTTTAAAGCATGTTGTACTTTACGAAATTTTTGTGATATGAACTATACTTGCATCTAGCTCGTCACTATTTTTCAGCCTTTATTTACTGCTATTACTTACTGAGTTGGTGTACTCACGTTACTCTCTGCAACTTGTGTGCAGATCCGGGCATTTCTAGCCACGGTAGCGGTTGTTGATATATTCCGTAGCGGATCATCGGAGATATCAAGGTAGTTGCCTGTCGATCGCAGCCCTGCTTTTCTCCTTCCTTATCTTCCCCTTAGTTGTATTGGTTTTTCTCGGACTATGCTAGTCTTGATGTTATTAGACAGTTTGTAGTAGTTGCTCATGAGTTAGTGACACCCCGATGTCCGACTATCTTTTTCGCATTTTATTTTTATTTTGGTTTGAACTCTTTAATGAAGATTCTAGTAAAGTAAAGCTTTGACTTATCTTTTAAATGAAATATCGATGTGTTTTTGGAAATGTATCGGCTTGCCTAGTACCATGATAGGCGCCATCACGACATGTTAGGTTTTGGGTCGTGACAAGTTAGTATCAGAGCCTAAGTTACATATGTCTCACGAGTCATGAGCTGGTTTAGTAGAGTCTTGCGGATAGGTACAGAGACGTCTATACTTATCTTCGAGAGGCTGCAGAACCTTTAGGAAATATCACATTCTTGAATTCTTGTCGTGCAAATCTGTTGATTCTGGTAACTAAACTTTTGTTGTTTCATTCTCTCACATATGGTGAGGACCCGTACTATCGGTCAGGATGGACAGCCACCAGTACCACCAGCCGGGGCCGCGAGAGGCCGAGGTTGCGGTAGAGGCCGCGGTAGGGGCAGAGGTGCAGCCCGCACAGCAGCTGGGGCAGTACCTGCAAACCCACCAGTTGCCCTAGATCAGGATCAGATTCCAATTGTTGATGCACCAGCTCAGGCACCACCTCTGCCTGTTATGATTCCAGGCCTTCAGGAGGCCCTAGCTAAGATTCTGGCAGCGTGTACCGGCCTTGCTCAGGTGGTCTCTATCTCGACGGCCGCAACCACTTCTCAGGCCGGGGGAGGCACTCAGGCCCAGGCACTCAGGCTCCCGCCGCTCGCATACCCGAGCAGGTTGTTCAGGGACTCCAGACATCGGGGGAACCACCAGCCCAGCCGGTTACAGCTGTTGAGGACTATGTGGTTCCTGCTATACCTGAGGATGATCAGTGTAGGTTGGAGAGGTTTGGGAGACTCCAGCCTCCACCCTTCAGTGGCACTGAGAGAGAGGATGCCCAGGACTTCTTGGACAGGTGTCAGAGGATACTCCGTACAACTGGTATTCTGGAGACTTATGGGGTCTCATTCACTACTTTTCAATTTTCTGGGGCTGTACTGAGATGTTGGGAGACTAACGAGAGGCGTAGGCCTGTTGGCGCAGCACACCTTACTTGGCAGCAGTTCTCCGTGGTCTTTTAGGAAAAGTTCGTGCCTCAGTCCCACAGAGAGGAGCTGCGCAGACAGTTTGAGCCGCTTTGCCAGGGTGATATATCTGTGATGCAGTATGAGATGCGATTCTCGGAGTTGATCCGTCATGCTATCTGGTTGGTTCCCACATACAGGGAGAGGATCAGGAGGTTTATAGATGGCCTCACCTATTAGTTGCGATTGCTTATGACCAGAGAGAGAGTGTCTGGTGCTACTTTTAATGAGGTTGTCGACATTGCTCGGCAGATTGAGATGGTTCACGGTCAGGAGAGGGTTGAGAGGGAGGCTAAGAGGCCTCGAGGACAGGGAGGATTTAGTGGTGCTCCTTATGGGGGTCAGTTCCAGCACGACAGAGGTCGTCCATTCAGGCATGCTCAGCCAGCCTGCCCAGTTCACCATGGTGCATCATCGGGCCATAGTTCTCACAGTTCTCATCAGAGCCACTCATCACTCAGTTCCCTCCCAGCCTAGAGTTCATCCCGTGCTCCGTCAGTTCAGGGCTCCTCCATGCCAGGTTCTTCTACCAATTATCCTGGTGCTAGGGGCTCCCTTCAGTTCCCGCCACCGGCACCAGGAAGTTATTTTGAGTGTGAGGAGTTTGGGCATATGTGGAGGTAGTGTCCTCGTTATCATGGAGGTCTATCTCAGCAGAGGAGTCAGCCTTCGACTTCAGCACCAGTTACTTCACCACCCGCCTAGTCAGTTTGGGGTAGAGGTCAGTCATCCAGGGGTTGCCCTAGAGGGGGAGGCCGATCAGGCGGTGGTCAGGCTCGTTTCTATGCCCTCCCAGCTAGACCAGATGCTATTGCTTCAGATGCTGTGATTACAGGTATTGTCTTAGTTTGTTACAGAGATGCCTCTGTATTATTTGACCCTGGTTCCACTTATTCATATGTTTCCTCGCACTTCGCTCATTTTCTGGATATGCCCCGTGTGTCTTTAGTTTCATCTATTCATGTATCTACTCAGGTAGGCAATACTATTATTGTGGACCACGTGTATCGGTCATGTGTGGTGTCTATTAGGGGTCTGGAGACCCGAGTGGACCTTTTGATGCTCACTATGGTTGACTTTGATGTGATATTGGGTACGGATTGGCTATCTCCATGTCATGCTATTCTAGATTGTCACGCTAAGACCGTGATGTTGGCGATGTCGGGATTTTCGAGGGTTGAGTGGAGCGGTTCTATAGATTATGTACCTAGTAGGGTAATTTCATATTTGAAGGCTCAGCGTATCGTTGAGAAGGGTTGCCTATCTTATTTGGCGTTTGTGAGGGATGTTAGTGCAGAGACTCCTTCCATTGATTTTGTTCCGGTGGTACGTTATTTTCCGGATGTGTTTCCTGCAGACCTACCGGGCATGCCGCCTGATAGGGATATTGACTTCGGTATTGATTTGGTGCCTGGTACTCAGCCTATTTCTATTCCACCGTATCGTATGGCACAGGCGGAGTTGAAGGAACAGCTTCAGGAACTCCTTGATAAAGGGGTTTATTCGGCCTAGCGTGTCACCTTGGGGTGCACCGATTCTATTTGTAAAGAAGAAGGATGGTTCCACGAGGATGTGCATTGATTACAGGAAGTTGAACAAGGTCACAGTCAAGAACAAGTATCCTTTGCCTCGTATTGATGATTTATTTGACCAGCTTCAGGGAGCGAAGGTGTTCTCCAAGATTGATTTGAGGTCCGGTTATCACCAGCTGAAGATTCGGGATTTGGATATTCTTAAGACAGCTTTCAGGACTCGATATGGCCATTATGAGTTCTTAGTGATGTCTTTTAGGCTAACCAATGCCCCAGCAGCGTTCATGCATTTGATGAACAATGTATTCCAGTCCTAGTTGGACTTATTCGTTATTGTATTCATTGATGACATCCTGGTGTACTCTCGTAGCTAGGAGGAGCATGCTCAGCATCTGAGGATTGTATTACAGAGATTGAGGGAGGAGAAGCTTTATGCAAAGTTCTCCAAGTGTGAGTTTTGGCTCGGTTCAGTAGCATTCTTGGGGCACGTGGTGTCCAATAAGGGTATTCAGGTGGATCTAAAGAAGATAAAGGCGGTGCAGAGTTGGCCTAGACCGTCCTCATCCACAGAGATTAGGAGCTTCCTTGGTTTGGCGGGCTATTATCATCACTTTGTGGAGGGATTTTCATCTATTGCATCGCCCTTGACCAAATTGACCCAAAAGGGTGCTCCATTCAGGTGGTCAGATGAGTGTGAGGAGAGCTTTCAGAAGCTCAAGACTGCTTTGACCACAACTCCAGTGTTAGTTCTGCCATCAGCTTCAAGTTCTTAAACCGTGTATTGTGATGCCTCGAGGGTAGGTATTGGATGTATTTTGATGCAGGAGGGTAGGGTGATTACCTATGCCTCGTGCCAGTTGAAGACCCATGAGAAGAACTATCATGTCCACGATCTTGAGTTAGTAGCCATTGTTCACGCCTTGAAGATTTGGCGTCATTATTTGTATGGGGTTCATTGTGAGATCTATACTAATCACCGGAGTTTGCAGCATCTGTTTAAGCAGAAGGATCTTAATTTGTGTCAGCGGAGATGGTTAGAGCTTCTCAAGGACTATGATATCACTATTTTGTACCATTCGGGGAAGGCCAATGTAGTGGCTGATGCCTTGAGTCGCCAGGCGGGGAGTTTAGCGTATCTTCCAGCAGCAGAGAGACCATTAGCAGGCTAGCTTGTCAGATTGGATATTTCGGAGCTGAGTTGGATATAGGCTTGTGTGGTCTCCAGGTCTTCTCTTTATGACCGTGTCAGGGAGCGTCAGTATGATGACCCCTACCTGCTCGTTCTTCAGGACAAGGTTCAGCGAGGTGATGCCAGAGATGTGACCATTGGTGATGACGGCATGTTGAGAATGTAGGGTCGGATATGTGTGCCTAATGTAGATGGGCTCAGGGAGTTGATTCTTGAAGAGGCCCACATCTCGCGGTATTCCATCCATCCGGGTACCGCGAAGATGTACAAGGATTTGAGGCAGCGCTATTGGTGGAGGCGGATGAAGAAGGATATAGTTGGGTTTGTGGCTCGGTGTCTCAACTGTCAGCAGGTTAAGTATGAACATCAGAGACCGGGTGGCTTGCTTCAGAGGTTAGAGATCCCAGAGTGGAAGTGGGAGCGAATCACCATGGACTTCGTAGTTGGGCTCTCACAGACTTCGAGGAAGTTCGATGCTATTTGGGTGATTGTGGATCGGCTGACCAAGTCCGCGCACTTCATTTCAGTTGGTACTACTTACTCTTCAGAGCGGTTGGCAGAGATTTACATCCGAGAGATTGTTCGCCTGCATGGTGTCCCAGTTTCCATCATTTCAGATAGGGGCACTCAGTTTACATCACAGTTTTGGAGGGCCGTGCAGCGAGAGTTGGGTACTCAGGTTGAGTTGAGCATAACTTTTCACCCTCAGACAGACTGGCAGTCCGAGCGTACTATTCAGATATTAGAGGACATGTAGCGCGCTTGTGTCATTGACTTTGGGGGTTCATGGGATCAGTTTCTGCCGCTCGCGGAGTTTAACAACAGTTATCAGTCGAGCATTCAGATGGCTCCGTACGAGGCTTTATATGGGAGGAGGTATAGATCTCTAGTAGAATGGTTTGAGCTGGGTGAGGCTAGGCTTTTGGGTACAGACTTGGTCCAGGATGCATTAGATAAGGTGAAATTGATTCAGAAGCGGCTTCGCACGGAGCAATCTAGGCAGAAGAACTACGCGGACAGGAAGGTCCATGATGTGTCTTTTATGGTTGGGGAGAAGGTTTTGCTGAAGGTATCACCCATGAAGGGTGTTATGAGGTTTGGGAAGAGGGGCAAGTTGAGCCCCCGATTTATTGGGCCTTTTGAGGTGCTTCAGAGGATATGGGAGGTGGCTTATAAGCTTGCCTTGCCACCCAGCTTGTCGAGTGTGCAACCAGTGTTTCATGTTTTCGTGCTCCGAAAGAATGTTAGCGATCCGTCCCATGTTTTAGGCTTCAGCACGATTCAGTTGGAGGGTGATATGACTTATGATGTGGAGCCGGTGGCCATTTTGGATCGGCAGATTCAGAAGTTGAGGTCAAAGGATATAGCTTCAGTGAAAGTGCAGTGGAGAGGTCAGCCTGTGGAGGAGGCCACCTGGGAGACCGAGTGGGAGATGTGGAGCAGATCTCCACACCTATTTGAGATTCCATGTATATTTCTAGACCCGTTAGAGGACGAACGATTGTTTAAGAGGGGGAGGATATAACGACTCGGACGGTCATTTCGAGAGTTATAGCCCTATTTTCCCCATTTCTGCTTCTTTTTGTGCTTTTCAGCTATATTATGATATATCGGGTTAGTTGGTTCGGGTCCAGAGTGGTTTCGGAGTGAATTGAGACACTTAGTCTCTAAAGTACAAGCTTAAGTTAGAAAAGTCAACCGAACATTGACTTATATGTAAACGACCTCGGATTTGAATTTTGATAGTTCTGTTAGCTCCGTTAGGTGATTTTGGACTTGGGAGCGCGTTCGGAACGAGATTTAGAGGCTCGTGGTAGAATTAGGCTTGAATTGGCAAAAGTTAAGAATTTTGGCAATTTTGGTCGGTAGTGGAAATTTCGATATCGGGGTCTGAATGGAATTCCGAAAGTTGGAATAGGTTTGTGGTGTTATTTTTGACTTGTGTGTAAAATTTGAGGTCATTCAGATGTGATTTAGCGGGTTTCGACATCGTTGATGGCCCAAAAATTCCATTGAATCAAGCCAATAATCACACTTGGAGAATTAAGTCTCGAGCACGATGCTTAGATGCCGCTAGGGCTGGCAAGTGGGCCGGTCCCGGGCCTAAACGGGCTTTTTGTAGGGACCGGCCCGGGACCGGGCTAAATGGTCCCGGCCCGCGGGCTAAGTGGGCTAAGTGGGCCCAACATATTTTGAAAAAACAAAAAAAATTAAATAGATATTAGAGACAAAAGGATGTTAAAAAAAATATCTAAGACAATGCTTTGTAAATTTTATTATAGAATTGTGACCTAAATTTTAATATTCAATATTTAATATCGAATATATATAGTATATAAGATGTATATATAGTATATCGATATAAGATGTGTATATATATATATATATATATATATATATATATATAGTAGTATATTTGCAAAAAAAACAAAAAAAAAAAAAAACCTTGGAGAACTGCTAGAGATGTGTTGAGAGAGTTTGGGAATTGTCCTTGGTCGAAAATGACAAACAATTAGTCGTCCAACCCCTTTAAAATGTTTAAGGTATATATATATATATATATATATATATATATATATATATATATATATCGATATAAGTAATAAGCTATATTCGATAAGCTATATATACATCTTATATACTATATATAAGATGTATATATTCAAATTGGGTTGAAAAATAAACTGTTTAGCTTTCTGAAAGAATTTACTATTCCCTCAGTTCTAATTTAAGTGAACCTATTACATTTATGGTCCATTCCAAAAAGAATGACCCCTTTAGAGACAAAAGGATGTTAAAAATAATATCTAAGTCTAAAGACAAAAATATTGTAAAGAGATATGCCTTGTAATTTTATTATAGCATTAAAAAATATGGCAATATCTTTCTTAGTCTTCACCCCCCTGTGGAATGAGCAGCTAATACCACCATTGAGAAGAAAAAGAAACTAATCAAGATGTACCAAAATATAAGTTACATAATACATACTAATTTTTATTCATACAAGTTACATGGTATTTCTTACAAACTTCATAAATCTATCAAGGTCCGGAGGAATTTTCGTTGGTGGTGGCGGAAAAGTAGCTTCGTCATCGCCACTTCCGGGAGAAGCAACATCCTCCGCAAGTTTAGCTAGCATTTCTTCGTAAGCTTCATCTTCATTTGGTTGTGATTCAGCAAGTCAAAAATTTCTTCTTTCCGACCGGATCCAATCTCTGAAAAGTATTGATTTTTCCAAACTCTCCCTCATAGACGCTCTATAATCCCCGAGTTAAAGTCTTGCTTGACTGAAAGCGCTCTCTGATGCCATTGTTGAAGCTTGAATAGTTAAAATGTCTCGGGCCATCCTTGAAAGAACCGGAAAGTGTTTTTATTTGTCCTTCCACCATTCCAAAAGATTAAAGGAACCGTCAGGATTCACTTCCTCAATTCCCTGCGACAAATAAACTTCAAGCTCATTTAGTTGTGAAAAATCACTACTACTAGAACCTTGAGAACCCCTAAACCCCGCCCAAGCACTAAGTGCTCTTACTCTCGCAGTTCTTTTAGATGATTGAGAATCAGAAGAAGAATGAGTTGGAACATTTGGTCTAGCATGATTTAATGCAACTTGATAAGTATTAAAAATAGTTTGAGCATTTATTCTAATTGAGGCTATTGTTTCCGGAAGTTGAGACAATTCCTCATCTTTAAGTGCTAAACCATTATAAACAGTTTCATACCAAAAATGAGGACCTCCTAATTTCATACAAGGATTTAACAAAGCAGAAACACCATAAATAGGGGGAATAGGGAAAAAATATTTTTTAAACTTTTTTCTCATAGAATCAACAGCAAGTTTATAAATTTTTCCACCCTCTGAAAAATGAGCAAACAAATTTGCAAGTTCTGCAATATAAACTAAACAGTTAGAAATAGGAGGATAATATTGCCCAGAAAATTCATTTGTAGCAATATGAAATTTTTTAAAAAGTTCTACAAGTATTTTAACATTAGCCCAATCCCCATTTGTAAGGTGCTCATCATCATCACTTACATGTGCATTAAATGTTGAGTTTATGGGGTTTCTATATTCATATGCAACAACCAAACTTTCATACATGTAATTCCATCTAGTTGGACAAGGTTTAGGAACCTTTCTTTCTCTTAGGCCAAATTCATCGCATCTTTTAAAATATTCTCTAAGTCTACTTCTACGGTTTGAATAAAAAAGCCAGTTAAGAGCCATTTTAACCTTTTCAATTTCAATATTTAAAATTCTCATACCATCACCCACAATTAAATGGTAAATATGACAAATATATCTAACATGAAAAAATCACTAAATGTAGGATTTAGCGTAGTGGTAAGCAAGGCTATAGAATTTGTGTTACTAGTAGCATTATCCATTGAAATTGACATTATTTTATCACTAATGCAAAAATATCTACAAATATCTGTAACTGTGCTAGCAATAAACTGCCCTGTGTGACGTGAATTAATTATTCTATAAGAAATAATGCGCTTTTGCATTATCCAATCCTCATCAATCCAATGACTGGTAACAGTAAGGTAATCACAGTCGTTACCACTTCTATCAATATCAGTTGTAATAGCAACACGACAATTTATATGAGTAAATAAATAGCGCAAATATTTTTCATATTCATGTTTATATTTATAAATATCGCTCTTTACGGTTGTGCGAGGAAAACCTTTATAAGTAGGATTAAAAAACTTTCTAATATAATGCACAAAGTTAGGGTCAGAAGGAAAACTATAGGGTAAATACATAACAGTTACCATTTTTGCCAATTCTTTCCGATCTTTTTTTGGATCATAATATAAAATACCATCGGTAACAGTGTTAATTCCCGGTTGAAATTGATTTGAACCGGTACTAGGGTCAACCTGACTAGGAGTAGGTAGACTTTTCCCCTCGGCCAAAGCTTTCAGATGAAGATATCTCACTTTATCTTGATGGTGTTTCATTATGTGTCTAGCCAAAGTTCTCGCTCCCTCCCCGGGATCCAAAATATTTAAAAACTAACTCCGTGCCACAAGTTTTACAGTTAGCCTTATTTTCTGGAATTAGTTGAGTAAAAAATGGCCAATCGGGAGATATTTTCGTCCGTTTGCTAGGTTGTCTAAAAAAAGTAGGGGTAGTATCAGGAGTATCAAATGGGGCATCATTTGGATTAGCAGGGTTACCACTAGTTGGGTTAACATGAGGAGCAGGACTAGTTGGTGTATCATCATCCGGTTGAGTTTCATCAACATCTATTTCCTCTTCATCATTTTCATCAATAGTTGGATTAGAATAAAGAGCATTCATTAATTCATGGTCTAATTGTTCACCAGATCTAATATTATAGCAAAATTGACTTTCAGTAAATTATAATAAACTATTATCGCTATCAAGAATAGCAGGTGTAGGACGTATATGGAATTTGGTTCGGGGAGCCCGGGGCAGTGGGGGAGGAACAAATTGAGCACTACATTCGTCACTCTTGAATTTTCCCTTATTTTTATCAAAGAGATTTTTTAATGAAGCCATCTTAACTAATAAAGTAATAGAAAATAAATAAAATAAATAAAATTATAATATTAAAACTTAAGAGTTGGAACGAGTTTACCGAATTGACGAACAACTTGTTGGAAATTGATTATCATTGAAGACTTCAATTCATCAACTTCACAATTGTTTCACAAATTGTAACAATAAAGTAAGCAATAGTAGCAATTATAGAAGAAAATTAGAGAGAGATTGTGATAGATTGATGATTTTGTAAGAAAAAATGAAAGATTGATGGGGTATTTATAGTTAAAAATAAGAAAAAAGTGTAATTATAAAAAGTTTGGGATTAAAACAAAGTTGGGGGGTTAAATGGCTATTTTATAAATAGCCAACGGCTATTTTTGACAGCCCAACGACTTAATTAATCAAGCAAAGTAAATAAAACAAACAAATATTTTTAAAAATAGCCGTTGGGACCGTTTGGCCCGCTAAGGGACCGGGCCGCCGGTCCCGAGCCCTGGTGGGCTAAACGGTCCCGGGCCTGACGGGCCCAAATCATAGGACCAGCCGACGAGACCGGCCCAGGCCTGCTAAAACTAGCTCGTTTGGCACGTTTGGCCCGCGGTCCCGGGCCGGTCTCGGGCTTGGACCGGCCCACTTGCCACCCTTAGGCTTGAATCAGAGTCTAATTTGGTGTTTTGATGTTGTTTTGAGTGATTTGATGATTTGTCTAAGTTCGTATGATGTTATGGGATATGTTGGTATGTTTGGTCGAGGTCCCGAGGGCCTCGGGGTGGTTCCGGGTGGTTAACGGGGGGTTTGGAATTTGGAAATGCAGCTGAATTGTTGCTGGTGGTGTTTTGCCGCACCTGCGGAGAGGTAGTCGCAGGTGTGAGGGCGCAAAAGTGCTTGGGGAAGTCGCAGGTGCGGGAAAGGATAAGGTGGACTGGAACCGCAGGTGCGAGAAGGCTGTCGCATCTGCGAGCCCGCAGGTGCGAGACTTAGGGCGCAGATGCAGAAGGGAGGAATTTGGCTGGCTTCGCAGAAGCGAAGGGAGATGCGCAGGTGCGCTTCAGCAGGTGCGAGATTTGGCCGCATATGCAGAACCTGGGATCTTAAGTGAGTTCCGCACCTGCGATGGAAATTCCGTAGGTGCGGTGTCGCAGAAGCGAAAAAAGGGACCGCAGGTGGGGTTTAACTAGGCAGAATGTTATAAATTGAGGATGTTATAAACACGGACTTTGGAGCTTTTGGAGTGATTTTTGGAAGGAAATTTGAGGGTTATCACTGAAGTAAGTTCCTTGAGCCTAATTATCCTTAGCTATGGTGTTTTTCCGTTGATTTGTCACCTAATTAGTGGGGTTTTGAAGTAAAAATTGGGGGTTAGGGCTTGGGATTTTAGAGAGTGTAATTTGAGGATTTGAGAGACCAAATGATGTTGGATTTTGATGAATTTTATTTGGTTAGACCCATGAGTGAATGGGCTTTCGGGTTATGTGACTTTTGTCGGATTTTGAGACGTGGACCCGGGGGTCGGATTTGAGACTATTTCGGGTTTTGAGTCTAATTTAGTAGTTTTCTTGTGGAGTTGATTCTTTTAGCATATATTAATCATATTTTATTGCTCGTGACTAGATTCGGGCCATTTGGAGGCCGATTCGAGAGGCAAGGGCATTGCAGAGTAGAGATTTGCTCGGATTGAGGTAAGTAACAGTTGTAAATCTAGTCCTGAGGGTATTAAACCCCGGATTTTTGTGTCATGTGACTATTTGGAGGTGACACACATGCTAGGTAACGAGCATGTGGGCGTGCACCATTAGAGATTTGTGATTTGGTCCATCCCGTAGCAACTGTAAAGTTGAACAACCTGTTGTAGCTATATGCTCTTTATGTGCTATAGAAAGATTTACTATAAATCATGCTAGATACCATGTCTAGGCCTTATGCCAGTATTGTTTGGATCCTTAAAGGTCGTTTCTTGCTGTCCTCTCACTGCTTTAGTTGATATCCCGTACTCAGTCATGTTCATGCATTCTTACATCATAGCTCAGTCTCTGTTATTCTATTTGTTGCATCATGTTATTATTGTTTGGGCTGATTTCTTTGATTTCTGAGAGCCCGAGAGACCGAAGAGGTTTATGACTGAGTGGGGCCGAGGGCCTGTTTGTGAGGTATTGTACCTTAGCACGTGAGTTGTCCGTGCGGATTCTGATATGATATTATAACACGCGAGTTGTCCGTGCAGCACGTGAGTTATCCATGCAGATTATAGCTCTTGGGCTGTCGGAGCCCCTCCGGAGTCTGTACACACCCCCAGTGAGTGCACGTCCCTACTGAGTGCGAGTGCCGAGTGCTGAGTGATTGGGAGGCATGAGTGATTTAGAGGCATGGGTGATTGTGAGGTTGGAGTGATTGGGAGTACTGAGTGATGTTTTGCCCGAGGGGCGATATATGATTTCATCCGGTGTGCTCATAGATGCTTTGAGTCCTTGTTTGAAACTGTTGAAGTATATTTTTATTGGTTTTACCTGAACTGGATTTAAACAAGCTGATTTGACTTAAACACAGGTTTTTAAGGCATGTTGTACTTTACGGAATTTTTGTGATATGAACTATACTTGCATCTAGCTCGTCACTACTTCTCAACCTTTATTTACTGCTGTTAATTACTGAGTTGGTGTACTCACGTTACTCCATGTACCTTGTGTGCAGATCCGGGCATTTTTGACCACGGTAGCGGTTGTTGATAGATTCCTAGCGGATCATCGGAAATAGCAAGCTAGCTGCCTGGCGATCGCAACCCTGTTTTCCTCCTTCCTTATCTTCCCCTTACTTGTATTGGTTTTTACCGGACTATGCTAGTCTTGATGTTATCATACAGTTTGTAGTAGTGGCTCATGACTTAGTGACCCCCCGATGTCGGGCTATCTTTTTCGCATTTTATTTTTATTTTGGTTTGAACTCTTTAATGAAGATTCTAGTAAAGTAAAGCTTTGACGTATCTTTTAAATGAAATATCGATATATTTTTGGAAATGTGTCAGCTTACCTAGTACCATGATAGGCGCCATCACGACGGGTTAGGTTTTGGGTCATGACAAAATTTCTACAATTTCTGCAGAAATTTCACCGATCTACTGAGAAATGAAGAACACAGTGTTGACTTTCAATTTTGGAGAATATAAGAGAAGATCTTACTAGGTTGAGCTTCATAATCCATGAATCTATCTCCTGTGCTCTGATACCATGTTAGATTCATGCGCAGAAGAAGAGAGTAAAGGATTCATAATTGAGAAAATAGCTCTATTGATTAACTGGGCATAAACAATCGACTATATACAATTGCAACTAACAATTAGGTACTAAGTCTCTAAATTAACTCTAACCAACTAACTAACTTCTATATACACCAATAAATAGACTAAAACATGGAATGATAAAATTCACTTATTGATTCAATTCCCAATAATTAGCTGGAAAGCAGTATCTTAAGCCGCTAAAATATTCAATGCTTAACTTAGTCTTATATTGTAACTAGTATGCATACGTATCAAAAAAAGCATAATTATCACATATGTCTAATGATATTACCCTTATTGTCTCATGAGCTCTACCGATAAAGTCTAGAAGTGGCTAAAGAACTTGGTCCTCAGAGTCCTTAGTGTAAGGGGGAACTAAAGAATCTGTGGGGAACCTTTTCATAGTGAAACACCAGAACTTTCGGGAAGTTGATTTTCAAAAGGAATTAAATGTTCCCATTAGGAAGAATTCCGTTGTGATTAAACCTCTATCTCTCTTTCCTTATTTATGTCAAATCATTTCTCTTCTCACCCTATAAAGATCCATTCGTGTCTTTATTATTCCTCATCAAAAACCCTTACGCACTCTCTAAATTCTGAAAGCTTAAACAATCCTTTGCTATTTACCAGTTGAGTTACACTAAAATAACCAAATCCAAGTCAAGTACCAAGGCCCCTGCAAAGGTGAAGTCTACCCAGCCCAGAAAGGTTGAGTATTCTCGTTATGAGATCATCAAGTCAATTCTCATGGAACAACCTACTTCTTCCAAATAAAAGAAGGTGAAGGCTACTTCGAGAAAATTACTGAAAATTCATACTCAAGGAGAGAGTGCAAAGACTTAGGGGAAACCTACATCTCTTGACACCACTCATGTAATACATACATCCCAATCTAAACTCAAGGAGAGAGTGTAAAGTTCTGGCTAACACTGATGAAAATGGGATGGCTCGTTAGTTGAAAAAATAAAAAATAAAAATAAGGATGAACGAAGTTGTTCCTTGGTTCCTTTCCTCCGATCTATGAATTTTCAATAAGAAAATTCTATGTGAATTTTCAATAAGAAAATTCTATGTGAATTTTCAGCTTGATGAAAAAGCTATGAAGAGCATAGTGGATCACTTTGATATTGAGTTTGATGATGAGTTGGGAATATTGTTGGATGTACCTGCTAAAGGGTTTAACTACTATGTGAAGAATATGTGGCCAACCATTAATGATGGAGTAAACTCTAGTATTGGTATGTGCAAAAAATTCTCTCAGAATTTTAAACTAGGAGCCCGTTTGGACATAAGAAATTTTTTTCTTTTTTCCAAACAAATTTCATTTTTTTTTGAAATCAGCGTTTGTTCATAAAATTTCCATTTTTCACTTGAAGATGTATTTTGAAAATTTTCGAAAATTTGAAAAACTGCAAAAAACTATTTTTCAAAATTTTCACTCAAATCACTCACAAAACGTCAAAAATAACCCAAAATTATATTCACATTCAAACACAACTCTAAATTTAAAATACCATTTTCACATTGAAATTTTTTTCCCCATATTTTGAAAATTTATAATTTTTATGTCCAAACACCCACTAGATGCTCCACAGAAAGTCTTTAAGATAGACTTGACCCCCCTTTCACAATAGACCTATTCATGGATTGGATCGTATCAAATTTAGCACCTTTTGATTATAATTTTGGATTTCGAATTTTGTAAGTTGCAATCCAAATCCGAACCGAATCAAACTCGGATGGGATCGAATTTTGATATTTGGATCGGATAAATATTTTGAATTTCGATTCGGATTGTACGCCTTATTAAAATGCTAAAATAAAATAAAAAATCAGTAGAAAAACTCATTCATTTCCATATGTTTTACTTCGAATATTGAAAGGAAAGAAAAAGTAAAAACAGTAAGAAAAATAACAAAGAAACCTAAGAATTTTTAAAAGAGCACCCCTTACTTTTATACGTAAAATATAAATTTCGGATTTCGGATCGGTTTGGATGTAAATTGAGTCAAACCATATCGATCGGATATCCAAAATAATTAAATTAATGATCCGAAATTTGATCCAAATAGCTAAAATCCAATCCGAATAATACGGATGAGTTTGGATTTTTGGGTTGATCCAAATAATGCACAACCCTATATATTTCACAAGCTATTGTTTCAATTTGTGATACTGTCAAGATCAGAAGAAGGCATGAAATAACTTTGTTAGACACAGTAGTAATGGAGTTGCTGGATGTTGGGAAGCCCATCAACTTTTTTGGACTCGTAATAAAGCATATAGATAGAGTTACTGACACTAACAATGTAACGAACCGACCGGTCGTTTTCAGTATTTGCACTTTGCTCGGTAGTTTACGGGCGTGAGTAGCTCCGTATGATGTATTTTGACTTGTGTGAATTGTTGGTTTTGATTTTTATGTATTTCAAAATCGAATTGGAAGAATGGATTTTATTGTTGTAGCTTTAAATCAGGAGAGTTGACCATGTTTGACTTTTTACCATTTGACCTTGGATTGAAATTTTGATGGTTCTGTCAGCTCCGTTGGGTGATTTTGAACTTAGGAGCGCGTCCGGATTGTGATTTGGAGGTCTGTGGTTGAATTTGGCTCGAAATGGCAAAAGTTAAAATTTTAGAATGTTTGACTGTGAGTAGACTTTTTGATATCGTAGTCGGATTCCGATTTCGAAAGTTGGAGCAGATCTGTAATGTTGAATGTAACTTGTGTGCAAAATTTGAGGTCAATCGGATGTAAATTGATAGGTTTCGGCATCAGTTGTGAAAGTTGAAGTTTCAAAGTTCATTGAATCTGAATTGAGGTGTGATTCATTGTTACGATATTATTTTGTGTGTTTTGAGGCCTCGAGTAGGTCCGTGTTATGTTGTTGGACTTGTTGGTATATTCAAACAGGGTCCCGAGGGGCTCAGGCGTATTTCGAATTGTGTTCGGACTATTTTCCTCCATTTTGGCCTTGCTGGTGAGTTCTGGTTTTCTGGTGCGTGGATTGTTCTTCGCGATCGCGGATCAGTTGATGCGATCGTGTAAAGGGAAAATGGAGATGTACTATTTCTTATTCGCGGTCGCGATTGGCCAGAAGTGATCGCATAGCTTTGTGTTGAAGACGGTTCGCGTTCGCGTAGGTGTGCACGCGTTCGCATTATAGAGCTGAGCTGGGCAGGTCTTCAAGGCTTCTTCATCGCATTCGCGAGCCTGGGGCTGCGTTCGCGTAGGTTCTTTTCGAGACTGAATAGTTTGTGCTTCGCGATCACATAGCGTATTCCGCAATCACGTAGTGTATTTTCAGGGGCAGTGCATTTTCTTCTTTGCGATCGCGAAGGTATTTCCGCGATCGCAATGCATTGATTCGCTCAGTTATTATAAAGTACTCTATTTTGAGGGTTTCGGCCCTTTTTACATTTTGGGAGCTATGGAGCTCGGATTGAGGCGATTCTTGAAGCAATTTTCACCATATGAATTGGGGTAGGTGTTCTCTACTCAGTTTTGGTTATATTCCATGAATCTATCTTCGATTTTAGCTTTTGGTTGATGAATTTTAAAGAGGAATTTGGGGGTTTTGGCCTAAAGTTTCATAATATGAATTGCTGAGTTTTGAACATCGAATTGGGGTCGGATTTGAGTGAAACTAGTATGGTTGGACTCATAACTGAATGGGTTGTTGGATTTTGTAAATTTTGTCGGGTTTCGAGGTGCGGGCTCGGATTGGGCTTTTGGTCGATTTTGGGCTTTTGATTCAAGATTTGATCTTTTTCGATTGGGATTGGTTCCTTTAGCATTGTTTGATGTATTTGAGTTGTTTTTGGTTAGTTTCGAGCCGTTCGGAGGTCAGAACGCACGGGATGGCATTTTGGAGCATCGTTTGGCTTGCTCGGCATTGGTATTGGCTTGTTCGAGATAAGTAACTCTTCTATTCTTAGTACTGAGGGTATGAAACCCCGAAATACGTGTTATATGATTGGTATTGAGGTGACGCACATGCTAGGTGACAGGCGTGTGGGCGTGCACCCTGTGAATTGTGACTCCGTTGTTTTCATGGCACTGTATATTGGCCCTCTTTTGTTGATATCCGTGTTTTCACCATGTAATAAAGTAATTGAGCTGTCAATCATGCTAGATATCATGTTTAGGCTTTATGCCAATACTGTTGGGACCCATAGTGGTCGTTTCTAGCTGTCATCTCACTGATTTCATTGATATTTCGTACTCAGTCATATTCATGTATTCATATCATATCTCAGCCTCAGTTGTTATTTATTGATACATCATATCATTGTTGTCGGGCTAGTTTTATGACATTGTGAGCCCGTGAGTGAGACTGGAGAGATTGATGACTGAGTGTGGTCGAGAGCCTGATTATGAATGACAGTTATGGAATCGGGCTGCACGCCGCAACATGCTATATTGATTTATGCCTGGATCTGGCTTATGATAGCGCTTGGACTGTAGGGGCCCCTCCGGAGTCTGCACACCCCCAGTGAACGCGGTTGATTATATTGAGGGATGGATCTTCCCTGGACATGGATCTTGTCCGAAGCATTATATACCTGGAGATGGATCTTCTCCATGGGGCCGGATTGGCCTTCCTCAGTACTGAGTGACTGATGGTCAATGATGTATATATTCCGGGATGGATCTTTCCTGGGCCGTATGGGCCATATACAGTACCGAATGGTTGAGCATAATGAGTGGAAAGTGTGAGGCAGTGAGTTTGAATAATTTGAGAGTGTGAGTACATGATTCATCTCTGAGATATATGGCATTGGCATACACACATGACATACAGGCATAGAGATGCATTTCTCCTCATGCTGTACGGTATCACATCATTCATGACTTTTTTTCACCCATTGATATATGGGCATAGAGAGGTATTTCACACTTGCTATCTGGAAAGGATCTTACTCGTATTTTTGGTATTTTCGGTAAAAGATTTGGATTTCTACTAAGATACTTGAAAAGTATGACTATTTTTCTGGAACTGTGAACGAGCTGAGCATTTTACTTCTGAGATACATCTTTGTTATTGTATTATGTTGTTATGAAATATTGTGGGATATTGGTATTGGACTCGACCTTGTGTAAGCTCGTGACTACTTTCGACCTAAGGTTAGGTTTGTTACTTTTTGAGTACATGGGGTCGGTTGTACTCATACTACACTTCTGCACCTTGCGTGCAGATGTTGGTTGCTGATGTTGATGGGAGCTGGATTGAAGATGTACATGTGTCCCGGTTGTAGCCGCCTCTTATTCGTGGTTGCCTTACATCTATAAAACTCTGTTTATGTGCTTTTCAAACAGACTATGTATTTATTTCATTTCCGCTTTGTAAACTCTGTTCTTAGAAGCTCATGATTTGTACTACCAGTTCTTGGAGAATGTATAAGATTAAGATATTTCAGTACTTAATTGCTTTATAAATTGTTATTGGAATTGGTTAGTGGTTAATTGGCTTACCTAGCGGGTTGGGTTAGGTGCCATCACGACTAGTCGGATTTTGGATCGTGGCAAGGTGGTATCAGAGCTCTAGGTTCATAGGTTCAACAAGTCATGAGCAAGTGCCTAGTAGAGTCTTGCGGATCAGTATGATGACTTCCATACCTATCTTCGAGAGGCTACATGACATTTAGGATATACTTCCCATCTTTCTTTCCTTATCGTGCGGTATTGATTCAGCTTGAAGCATAACTCTTTGAATTCCTTCCATACATTCGTATGCACATGCTAGCGCTCGGTATCGGCTGTGCGCCGACGACTTGTGATTCCATGGTTGAGGTACGATATGTGATTTTGGTGTGCTGATGATGGGCCAATCTGGAGGACTTGAGGCCGGGTTTTGACTGTGACTTAAGCGCAAAGATATTGATTGTGTGACCACATGCTATTGGATATATATGTCAGGTAGTGTCCCTATTAGTGAGATTTATGGCTGGATGGCACGTGACGAGTATGATGTGACTGCGAGATGTGTTTATATGGTTTGAATGTGACGAGAAGAGTTTACTTGAGGTGTAGTAAGAACTATTGGGTGTTTGATTTCTGTCTTGATTTGTCATATGGCCTCGAGTTATGAGTGTGTTGAAGGACCTCTTATGTTGTTTAGTTGTGGAGTGCAGCAGATTTCATGTCGTGTTATGAGTTCAGACTCAGGAAGATTAAGTGATTGCGTAATAGTTATGACTGTGGAAGAGTATAGAGAGATGTCGGTTCGAGGCAGAGCAGGCGGGTATCTCCTGTGAGGTTCCTGAGGTTGTGTGGTCCTTATGATGTTTGTAGAGAGTTCTCGTTTATCAGTGAATGATATATGTTGCAATTTGAGTTTGGATCGCTTGTGGAAGATGGCTTGACTATTATAAGGGTGAATGCGAGATTTGCAGATGATGTGAAGTATTAGATAGTTTGCGTTACAGGAGCTCAGGAAGGATTTAGTTGAATCTCACTGCGGTATTATGACAGTAATAGAGTATGGACATTGTAAGTTGTGTGTTTTGATCTATGGCTTCGAGCCAAGTAGGGGAGTCTGCTATCGTCGAGTTGATCGCACGGTTATGTGTTGTATTGGATTCGGCTTGAGGTATACTGGTGAATCAGTTATGACTTGCAGAAGGTGAGATTGAGGATGACTCGAGTAAGGGAATTTCTGGATACGGGTTGTATTACACTCTATGGGTATATGGGAATCATAAAATAATTGAGTGGTTATTCGCAAAGGATGTAGTGTACATGGAGTAGGAATTTGCTCAGTTGCTTAGGAGTGTGGGTTACTCTTTATTCCGTTGGGTGTTGGTGTGCTAATGGGGCACAGGTCGTTCGGTCTGTTTGGTCAGTTTAATTGAGATTTGAGTAGAGTGGATGACTCTCGAGAATGGTTCTAATGGATTCAAGATTTATATGTAGCGATTTGGAATTTTCAAGATTTATATATGGCTAGAAACCGGGAGTTGCATTGGATGGTGTCGAGACATGTGGCATTTTTATATCATTATGGATTTTGCATTTCAGTATCAAGAAGGTGAAGGAAACAGTTTTAGGTTCACATAAGGTCTCCTTATAGTGGGTGTCGTGGTTGTGGTGCTTTGGGGTGCTTAAGAGGGGAGTCAGCGGCTTATGGGCCTTAGGGCGTTGTGGTTTTATACTAGGGTCTCTTGTGTGGTAAATTTTGGTTAAGGATTGTGGTGCTCAAGCAAGGAGAAGTATCAATCTCAAGGCAATTTGGAGGGGACTTGGAGAAATAGGACAACATGGTAGTAGGTTGGATCAGCACAGTAATGATATAATCGGTTCTTTAGGTACCTATGATGTGGCTAGTCTCTACAGGTGTTTCGTGGCAATGCTCTTGGGTTTTGACAGCCTGCGTGGCTTGGTTGAGATAGAGAGATTTAGTTCTGATGGCTTAATTATGTGCAAATGAGTTTCGAAGAGTTTTCAATGGTTACTACCATGGTTCGAGGTGTATATTTCCTACCGGTGTGTGGAACATGTTGCGAATAGGGATTTTCTCCTGGATGAGATCAAATGGTAGGTTTCTAACTGGTTGAGTATGTAGTTTACTATGACTTAGAGTGGATTATGAGATTTTTGTACTTTTCATACGATGGCATGGTATATGCGGTGTGTTGTGTGGGATCGAGATTTGCATGAGCAAGGTCACGGTGTATTCTTAGGCAGTATGGACTGTTTCAGATGACTAGGTGAATGATATTACTATTTGGTATGGCCGAAGCTATCCAGATGATAGTATGTGTTACGATTCAGTCATTGTGGATCTTCGGAGGATTATTTATCTATTTGTGGGTGACCAGAGTCGATTTGGGGGTCTATTAGTAGTCCCAATTAAGATGTGTATTCTGCACCGAGCCGGATTAGTTGGCTCCATACTGGTATTGATGAGGGATGTACCATTCGGTTGGTGTTGAGCTTATTCGTGTTATGATATGTTCTGGCAGTTACTCTGCTATGCTACGAGGGGTTGTGATTCGTTGGTTGTATGCACACATGGTGTGGTTCTATTGTGGCCTTATAGCAGAATTTGAGCGAGAAGAGTATTGGATATTGCTTGGTTGATGGAGTATTGGTTATGTTCTTTTGGGTTTTGTGGGGCATGGTGTCATTTGCTTCTCCGTGGTTATGGTAATACACTTTGAGTACTTGATGTCGAATTGCGCATGGTTATTGATTTTTAGCAGGGTGGCTTGAGATATTTCATATGGACCAGTATTTGGATAGGGTCGCGCGTTATAGCAAAGTTATGTGGAAATATGATCCTTTGTGTTAGATTCGTATGTTATGGTTCTATGGTGTGTGATGAGTTTAAGCATTTCGTCGTGGTGGTACTTGATGAGCTTGCAGGACGGTTCTCTCGTTTGAGTTATTTTTTCCATGATTGAGTACATTTGGAATGTTTCTTATTGGTGCACGGGTTGTGGCTTTAGATTGTATGGGTGCGTCATGTCACTAGAGTGGTCGTGTTAGATAAGATGAGGTCACTGGACCTAGAATAGATGCAATGAGATCTGATTGTGGTATATTTGGAAGGATAATATCAGAAGTCGGCTTATAAATTGGCTATAATTCTTGTAGAAGGAGAGGTAGCTCCATGAATTGTTGATCTAATGAATGGTTATGAGTTTTCCCGTGTTTCTTTCATCATCGGCAGTGTACAAAGTTTTTAGGACGAGGTTTGGTTTGACATGAGGTTTATTATCGAAATTGGGTTGTTTGAGCAGCTACTGTGATTAGAAATCATTGCTTCGAGTATTTGAGTTATGTGGTAAATCATACGATTGTATCTTGGTTATGGTTGCGGCTTTGTACAGCTTGTTCAGACTTATACAGTGTGTAGATGCGAGATTTTGATCTTATAGAAATTGTGGATGTTGGAAATTGGATTCTAAGGTTCATGGGCTAGGTTCAATTAAGGAACTACAGTTATGTTGTGTTATCAGGCCTATATGGGATAGGGTGACGTGAGATCACCCCCGGGTATGTGCATGGCAAGGTTATACGGCAGTTTGATAGCCTTGAGAACAACTCTGGACACGTTCGAGGACGAATGTATGTTTAAGTGGGGGGGGGGATGTAATGACCCGACCGATCATTTTGAGCATTTGCACTTCTCTCGATAGTTTACGGGCGTGAGTAGCTCTGTATGATGTATTTTGACTTGTGTGAATCGTCGATTTTGATTTTCAGGTATTTCCAAATCGAATTGGAAGAATGGATTTCATTGTTGCAGCTTTAAATCGGGAGAGTTGACCAAGTTTGACTTTTTAGCATTTGACCTCGGATTGGAATTTTAATAGTCTTGTTAGCTCCGTTGGGTGATTTTGAACTTAGGAGCGCGTCCGGATTATGATTTGGAGGTCCGTGGTTGAATTTGGCTCGAAATGGCGAAAGTTGAAATTTTGAAAAGTTTGACCGGGAGTGGACTTCTTGATATCGGGGTCGAATTCCGATTTCGAAAGTTGGAGCATGTCCGTAATGTCGAATGTGACTTGTGTGCAAATTTGAGGTCAATCGGATGTGAATTGATAGGTTTCGGCATCGATTGTGGAAGTTGAAGTTTCAAAGTTCATTGAATCCGAATTGAGGTGTGATTCGTCGTTTCGATGTTATTTTGTGTGTTTTGAGGCCTCGAGTAAGTCCGTGTTATGTTGTTGGACTTGTTAGCATATTCGGATGGGGTCCCGATTGGCTCGGGCGTGTTTCAGATTGTGTTCGGACTATTTTTCTCCATTTTGGCCTTGCTGGTGTGTTCTAGTTTTCTGGGGTGTGGATTGTTCTTCGCGATCGCGGATCAGTTGATGCGATTGCGTAAAGGGAAAATAAAGCTGGGCTGTTTCTTATTCATGGTCGTGATTGGCCAGAAGCGATCGCGTATTTGCGTTGAAGACTGTTCGCGTTCGCGTAGGTGTGCATGCGTTCGCATTGTAGAGCTGAGCTAGGCAGGTCTTCAAGGCTTCTTCATCGCGTTCGCGAGCCTGGGCAGCGTTCGCGTAGGTTCTTTTCGAGACTGAGCAGTTTATGCTTCGAGATCGCATAGCTTAGTCCGCGATCACGTAATGTATTTTCAGGGGTAGTGCATTTTCTTCTTCGCGATCGCGAAGGTATTTCTGTGATCACGATGCATTGATTCGCTCAGTTATTATAAAGTACTCTATTTCGAGGGTTTCGACCATTTTTACATATTGGGAGCTATGGAGCTCGGATTGAGGCGATTCTTGAAGCAAGTTTCACCATATGAATTGGGGTAAGTGTTCTCTACTCGGTTTTGGTTATATTCCATAAATCTATCTTCGATTTTAGCTTTTGGTTGATGAATTTTAAAGAGGAAATTGGGGGTTTTGGCCTTAAGTTTCATAATATGAATTGTTGAGTTTTGAACATCGAATTGGGGTCGGATTTGAGTGAAACTAGTATGGTTGGACTCATAACTGAATGGGTTGTTGGATTTTGTAAATTTTGTGGGGTTCCGAGGTGCGGGCCAGGGTTGGGCTTTTGGCCGATTTTGGGCTTTTGATTCAAGATTTGATCTTTTTCGATCGGGATTGGTTCCTTTAGCATTGTTTGATGTATTTGAGTTGTTTTTGGTTAGTTTCGAGCCGTTCAGAGGTCGAAACACGCGAGATGGCATTTTGGAGCATCGTTTGGCTTGCTCGGCATTGGTATTGGCTTGTTCGAGGTAAGTAACTATTCTAATCTTAGTACTGGAGTATGAAACCCTGAAATATGTGTTATGTGATTGGTATTGAGGTGACGCACATGCTAGGTGACGGGCATGTGGGCGTGCACCCTATGAATTGTGACTCTGTTGTTTCCATGGCATTGTATAGTGGCCTTATTTTGTTGATATCCATGTTTTCACCGTGTGATAAAGTAATTGAGCTGTCAATCATGCTAGATATCATGTTTAGGTTTAATGCCGATACTGTTGGGACCCATAGTGGTCGTTTCTTGCTGTCATCTCACTGATTTCATTGTATTTCGTACTTAGTCATATTCATGCATTCATATCTCAGTCTTAGTTGTTATTTATTGATACATCATATCATTGTTGTCGGACTAGTTTCATGACATTGTGAGCCCGTGAGTGAGACTGGAGAGATTGATGACTGAGTGAGGCCGAGAGCCTGATTATCAGTGACAGTTATGGGATCGGCCTGCACGCCGCAGCATGCTATATTTATTTATGCCTGAAACTGGCTTATGATAGCGCTTGGGCTGTAGGAGCTCCTCCGGAGTCTGCACACCCCCAGTGAACGTGGCTGATTATATTGAGGGATGGATCTTCCCTGGACATGGATCTTGTCCGAAGCATTATATACCTGGAGATGGATCTTCTCCATGGGGCCGAATTGGACTTCCTCGGTACTGAGTGACTGATGGTCAGTGATGTATATATTCCGGGATGGATCTTTCCTGGGCCGTATGGGCCATATACAGTACCGAGTGGTTGAGCATGATGAGTGGAAAGTGTGAGACAGTGAGATTGAGTAATCTGAGAGTGTGAGTACATGATTCATCTCTGAGATACATGGCATTGGCATGTACACATGACATATAGGCATAGAGATGCATTTTTCCTCATGCTGTACGGTATCACGTCATTCATGACTTTTTTTAACCCATTGATATGTGGGCATAGAGAGGTATTTCACACTTGCTATATAGAAAGAAAATAAAACATCTTATTTTATTATGGAAAGGATATTTGGAAAAATTACAATTTTCAAACCTACTCGTATTTTTGGCATTTTCGATAAAAGATTTGGATTTTCACTAAGATACTTGAAAAGCATGACTATTTTTCTGGAACTGTGAACGAGCTGAGCATTTTACTTCTGAGATACATCTTTGTTATTGTAGTATGCTATTATAAACTGTTGTGAGATATTGGTATTGGACCCGACCTTGTGTTAGCTTGTCATTACTTTCAACCTAAGGTTAGGTTTGTTACTTATTGAGTACATGGGGTCAGTTGTACTCATACTACACTTCTGCACCTTGCGTGCAGATGTTGGTTGCTGATGTTGCTGTGTTCGATGGGAGCTGGATTGAAGATGTACCTGCGTCCCGGTTGTAGCTGCCTCTTGTTCGTGGTTGCCTTATATCTATAAAACTGTATTTATGTACTTTTCAAACAGATTATGTATTTATTTCATTTCCGCCTTGTAAACTCTATTCTTAGAAGCTCATGATTTGTACTATCAGTTCTTGGGGAATGTATGAGATTAAGATATTTCAATACATAATTGCATTATAAATTGCTATTGGAATTGGTTAGTGGTTAATTGGCTTACCTAGCGGGTTGGGTTAGGTGCCATCACGACTAGTCGGATTTTGGGTCGTGATAAACAAGGCAACATACGTCTTACCTTATAGATTTCTGCTGATAAGGCTATTTGACAATTTAATGTGGCTTTTCCTAATTCAAGTATGGTAATTACAATTAATAATGTCTTAGATATTGTGACACTCAAAACATGTGGAGTGAAGTCTAGGGGATTGTTGTTGAATGGAAGCTTGAGCAGAGTTCGGGAATACCAGAATATATATTCAAATACGTGTTCTGGGCCTTCAAACCAGCAATTGATGGTTTTGTACATTATCGGCCGGTAATATCCATAGACGACACTCATGTCTATGGAAAGTATGATATTAAGTTGTTGATCGTTGTTGCAGTAGATGCTAATGGACAAATATTTCCCCTAGCTTTTGCTATTTGTGCCAATGAAAGCCAAGAGACGTGGACGCTGGTTTTGAACCACATGAAGGAGCACGTTGTCAAACAACGTTCAGGTATTTGTCTAATATTTGATCGGCATGGCAGTATTTTAAGTTCTGTACAACATTTTCTTGAATGGAAGGAACAATATACATACCATTGTTACTGTGTGAGGCACCTGAAGGCCAATTTCCAGAAGGCACATCCCAACAAGGACTTGCATGATTTAATGTGGATGGCTGCAACTGATCACCAGGAGTGTAAATTCAGGAGGCACATGGAATCTATCAGGTAGGAAGACAAAAGAGCCTATCATTGGTTGATGCGACATGAGCCTGACAAGTGGATATTGCATGCGGATGGTGGCAAACGATGGGGAACCCTGACTACAAATGTGCCAGAGTCTTTCAATGGGTTATTAAAGTCTGCACGTGGAGGTGCATCAGAATTGATGGAGAGGGGTGTTGAATTTATGCCAATACCAATGAAAAGATTTGAGAAATACAGGAGGCGAGCACATTGGCATTCATTTTTACAATATTGCAATGAGCGAAATATTTTTGAAGTTCGCACCGCTATCCATCAAAACCGGAGGAATAATACACACACCATAAATGAAGCCAACAGGTTCTGTTCTTGTAGGAAATGGTCCGTCTAACACATATCGTGCTCACATGCCATGAAGTGCTTTCAACATACAGGTTTTGCGGCAACCTGGTACGTTGATAAGCAATATAGTATTGCTGCATACTTAAACACCTATAGTGGGCAGTTGTAGCCAGTGGGTGCTGAGCATTATTGGCCGCCAGAACCATTTAAAATGGTGTGTAACAAGGAGTATTTGCGTAAGCTACAAGTGCAAAAAAGAATGCGTATACAGAACCAAATGGACGTTGGTGATACCGTTTATGCACGTAAATGTGGCATATGCTCGCAAACAGGACACGACCATCGTAAATGTCTTTCAGTTGGTTTGGGTGTCGGTGGTAATCCTGCTCCTGGTGGAAGTTCATCTAATGTGCCCAAAAATCAAGGATACACGTAGTGTTTTTTTTTTTCTGTTATGTGGTTGTAATAAGTGTATGTACTTGTTTATCTTGCAGAATGTATGAAATAAAATTATGTTTCCGTTGCTGTTAAATTTTTTTGATATTTAACATTAATACTTCAATACAACAATCTAACATAAACCCATTTAAAAAAAGAAAAACCTTCAAAACAATCTTTTTGACATTTAACATTAATACACGTAGTGGCATTTTTTTAATGGATGTTGTAATGTTTATTCAAAAGGTCTTTGAAATAATTAGCATGCGAAGCATAGCGCGGTTACGTACCACGTTATGTGTATTGTCTTGTCAACCTAATAAAGCTGTCGTTCTGGAGGGGGGACCGTTTTGATTTTTTAATTTGGGGAGGGGGACGGTTCTGTTTTGGGGGAAGGGAAGGAGACGATGTATATTTATATGTATAGCGTCTTTTATTAAGACGCTATATATATATATATATATATATATATATATATATAGCATTTTAACAAAAGACGCTATAGTCTCCCGCTTAAATTAATTCACATATAGCGTCTTTTTAAAGACGCTATACTTAACTGGACAAACGGAGTTAAGGTATAGTGTCTTTTAAAAAGACGCTATATATATTATGGTCACTATATTTTTTTTCAACATATTTTTGTTCTTTGAATCCAAAATAACCACATTTTGGTTCTGGACACATGTCTTACCTTATAGATTTCTGCTAACAAGGCTATTTGATAATTTAATGGGGCTTTTCCTAATTCAAGTATGGTAATCACAATTAATAATGCCTTAGATATTGTGACAATCAAAACATGTGGAGTGAAGTCTAGGGGAGGCGGTTCTGCCGCACTGCTTCTTGGGGCTGCAGGGTTGTTGAGGTATCAAAAGAGATGGAGATACTCCTTGAAGAAAACTAAAGCCTAAAGGAGTTGTGTAGCTTTTTGATGATGCCAAAAGGGGAAAGATGATAGAGTGCTTATACTCTTTCAAAAGCTCTTTTCTACCTAGTTAAAAGTTGAACTTTGCTTGGGTGTGTCTTGTATGTATATGTACATGAAATAGCCCAAATATCATGATATAACATGGTTCATAAGAACAATATTTGTCATTATCAAAAAGAAAAAATTTATTGAGATTTGATATGTTTTGATAATTAACAAAACTAAGTTTTGAATATGTGATAAGAACCAGGTTCTCAAAATCGAGTTACTGGCAGTTACTTATTATGGTAAAAGAATTAGAGATACTTGAGTGAGTTTTTTAAGGAAAAGAGATCCTTGATATCTTTTCTGATTGGTTGAGATAATTAATAATCTCTTGTTGAGAGTTTTTGAATCTTTGGGGTAGGTAACAATGGTGATACTTTGGAGGGATTTAACGCGACTAGGAGTTTTACCATACTTAGGACTCTATATGCAGAAGAACATCATCATGAGCCATGAGCTAGTCAAAGACTATGGGAGGAAGAACATCTCCCCTATATGTATGCTCAAAATAGATATGCAAAAGGCCTATGACTCTGTGGAATGGGTGTATATTGAACAAGTGATGAAGTTATTGGGCTTCCCTGAAGTGTTTGTGAAATTGATAATGGCCTGTATCAGAACTGTGTCCTACTCTATGCTAATCCATGGTAAGCTGTTGTACCATTTGAGGCAAGAAAAGGGCTTAGGTAGGGGGATCCACTATCCCCATTCTTATTTGTACTAGCTATGGAGTACCTAAGTAGATCACTGAAGACAATGAAAGACAACAAATAGTTTAAATTCCATCCGAAGTGTGCCAGAGTCAACCTAGTTCAGTTGGGATTTGCTGATGATCTACTTCTATTCTGTAGAGGATACATGCAATCAGTTAAGATATTACACCACTACTTTCAAATGTTTTCAGCAGCCTCAGGTCTAACTGCAAATCCAAACAAAAGCTATATTTACTTTGGTGGTGTGAGCAACTTGCTTTAGCAGCAAATTATGGACATGCTAGGCTACACTAAAGGTGAACTATCTTTCATATATCTGGGTGTCCCACTGAGCACTAAGAGGTTATCTGTTATTCAATGTGAGCCCTTAATAGAGAGGATATTAAACAGGATTCAAAGTTGGACAACAAAATTTCTTTCATATGCAGGAAGAGCAGTGTTAGTTAAGAGTGTGTTATTTGCTATACAAACATTCTGGGCTCAGATATTCATCTTGCCAAAGAAAAATTATCCAATTCATAAAAATAATCTGTAGGAGATTCTTATGGACAGGAGTTGCTGAACCAACAAAGAAGGCTTTGATTGCCTGGGACAAACTGTGTGCACCAAAGATAGTAGGGGGCCTAAATTTTACCAATGTGGAGATGTGGAACAAAGCAGCCATATGCAAACTACTATGAAATATCTGCACAAGAAAGGAGAAACTGTGGGTGCAATGGATACATACTTACTACATAAAAGGGAACACAGTCTGGACTACAGAGCCCAAGAGTGCATCATGGGTCATCCAAAAGATATTCAAAGCAAGGAGCTACTTTGAAGATGTTGGATTTACAGAAGAGGATTTACATAAGATGGAGAAATGCTCTGTTAAACAAATATACAAAGCCATGCAGGGAGAATTTCCAAAGATGACATGGAGAAAATTAGTATGCAACAATCAGGGACTGCCCAAGTGGATATTCATACTAAGGTTGGCAATACAACAAAGTTTTGCTACAAAAGAAAGATTAGCAAGATAGGGGATCATTTCAGAGCAAACATGCTCACTATGCCAAAGAGAGAATGAAACAGTGCAGCATCTATTCTTTGATTGTGAGATATCAGGAGATATATGGCAGCACCTAATAAAGTGGCAAGGTATACACTGAACAAAGAAAGCTTGGCAGGAGGAGTTGGCATGGCTGGAACAGTTTAGCAAAAGGAAAGAGTGGGGGTGTAGTAGTATGTAGAATGACCCTAGCAGCTGCAGTCTACCATATTTGGCAAGAAAGAAATAATGTGATATTTCAGAAGAAGAAGAGACCAACCAATGCTATATTACGATTGATTATTCAGGAAATACATGTCAGGGCCACCACATTCTCCTGGTTAGATCGAGTAATGTCTAAATTGAATTGGTACCCTGATGTAGGCTAGAGGAAATAGCAGCAGTAGAGAATTAGTAGTAAAGTCTACAGGTAACTCCTAGCTGGGGCTTCATGTCCAGTTGGAGGTACGCCAGAGCTTTTAGTTACAGTTTGTAAGAATTGTAAATATCTTTACTTGGTAAATAAAATACTTTAATTACCAAAAAAAAGAATATTCTATTGCAATTTTTACAGGCTAATTAATGAGGGTGTATATATTTTTCCTTTGTCGTGGAGGAAACTACATTCACACACGTAAAGAGCTGGTTTATTTAGTCAGGAAGCAATTCAATCAAGTCTTGTTGAAGTGCTTAATCCACATTCGTCCATAGAAGGTGTGAAGAATAAGACTGGAGTAGTTGGTTCTCTTCAGTTTGTGTGTTTACGCTAGTTCAGATTTAGTTCAACTATATTAGGTTCTCGAGTTGTAATATTAATTTCATGATAATCGCAATTGTTTAAACTAGTAAAGCTCTCACAGTTTCAAGTTAAAATAAATTGAAAGTGTGGGACAGCCCTTGGACCGTTGGGACAAGGCTGGTGAAGTCTTAGATTACAAGTTTTGTAATCTGGTAAATTTTGGCTTATTTATTTTGGTGGAGTTTGGTGTCATACCAACGGAGTAGGTCGTGGTTTTTGTACCTTTTAAACCCGTTAATTTTTCATGTTAAATCTTGTATTCTTCATTTATTAGTACTTTATTACTTTGTAAGACGTGTAAAGAACCAAGGTCTTAGGCAAACTCTAGGAAGCACCCATTTTAACTTTTTTTTAATAGTGTTTACCTGAAAAACGGATTGAGTTAAATTTGTACGTGGTTCTAAGGATATGTGGTATAACTTGACACAAATCATAAGAATGAATAAAAATATCAAGTATTGACTATAGAGAATGAAAAATAAGCAAAGTTGGAAGAGGATAATTTACAGATTAGGCAAGATGAATCAATTTATCAAGCTAAAAAAGGGTAACTCTTCAATATATGAGTATATGATATCTCAGTTACAATGTATGCAAAAACTTGGTCCTTTCAGAAATAAAAATCATCCCCTTTATAGTGGAGGGATCCTACTTTAGATATAATTTAAAATACATAGTGGGAGACCCATGATAAATCAGCTTTTCCATAATTCCTGCCGGGATTCTCTCCTCTAGTGGGATTGCAACGGCTCTTGTCTATGAGCTCGAAATTGATTCGGGCTTGGTATCGACTCGAGCTCTCGATCTTGACTCGAGCTCTCAATCTTGACTCGAGCTCTCGATCTTGACTCGAGCTCGATTCTGACCCGGCTCCTTGTATTGATTTGGGGTCAGTGTTAGTCGGTTTCTGCCTCATAAGCTCGATAAATTTACTTTGCATCATAGTTCGATTTGGATTTGAGCTCGACATTGATCAGTTCCTAGGGCTTGAAGCCTGGTGACCTGACTTCGGACCTCAACCTGATTATGTAGATGTTTCTCCGATCCAATGCATTACCATTTTGACCAGTTTGTATGAAGGACTAACGAGTTTTTACCGTATACCGATAGTCCTTTCATTTCTCGGGAAGGATGTAGCGAGAAACGACATGATTTCTTGACGGCTCGATCAGAAATAAGCTGACGTTTACAATGGGATCAATTATGACGCACGTGATAGTTGTCCCGTCAGTTTAGTTTTTCAAGGCATTTAATGCGTGTCAGACGATGGTCGTCCATTATCGAAATTGAATCGTCATCGCTATACCTATAAATAACCCCCTTTTTCACTTTTAATCACTTTTACATCTTTAAACTCTAAATTTTCTAACTTCTTTCTCACGCTTTCTGAATTCACTCGCAAAAATCTGTGATTCTTCTATGCAAAATCTTTCTTCAAAAACACCGCATCTTTGTTACCTCCTTCTCTTTTCAATCTTTAAGTCCAGAAATGGCAAAAACATCAAAAACCATTCCTCAGAAAGAAAAAGCTTCTTCTTCACAATCTGCCGCCGACAAAACACCGGTGGAGCCATGGCCTGAGGAGTGCATTCCTGGGGCGTGTGTTCTTACCTCCGATTTTAAGGTCGATAAAGGCTCGTCGGTTCCCAGCCGATATGAGCCAGTATTGAGGTATATGTGTTCGATAACCGAGAGGCACCTCGAACAGCTAAAGAAAGATTGCAATTGGGAGAACAAAGAAATAGTAATCTCGTCTTCTGAAGAAGATATCACTACTTATGTGAAAGGTTTTTTAAGTGTGTATACTTATCCTTTCACGTTAGGTCCCCTCGATCACGTTATTATTGATTTCTGTCGCCAATACCAAATAACCCTAGGCCAGATCCATCCTTCTTTTTGGCGGATCGTCATTTTGATCCGTTACTTCGTGAACAAAATCAAGGGGATGCCTTTCACCCTCGATCATCTCATCCGATTGTACTGCCCTCGCCTCTTTCAAGGTGGATTAATAAAACTTCAGCGTCGGGCTACCAAGGTTCTGTTCTCGAGTATATTTGAGGACAGGGATCGAGGCTGGATGTGCAGGATCGTTCGACTAAAGACTTCGAACCTGATTCCGACTGAAAAGATGCCTTTTCCCGAGGAGTGGAACATGAAGTGTAAGTGTAATTCTGCCATTATCTTCTGCTATTTTGCCTCTTTATTCCTTTTCTTACCGATATCCCCCTTCTTGTGATGCAGCGGTTCCCTGGATGCCCAGTGCAGTCCCCGATCTCAAGAACTGGGTACGGGATCTAGCTTCGACCTCCACATACGCCGAGCGTTTGTGGCGTGATTTGTCCAAGGGTCGATGGGAGGCCAAAAATCATGGTGCGCCTCTTTCTTGTATCTTTGGTAGTTTGAACGAGATGCTTTCTATATGCTTAAATCAATTTTCCTGTATATAGGTATGGGCAAAGATGCGGTTTTGAGGCCCTCATCCGTTGAGGAAGAGGTTTCGGCCTCTGATCCAAAGCCGGTGAAAGATAATAAGAGAAAAAGGGCCTCTGCTTCCGAATACCCAAACCCGAAGACGAGGATGGCTCGTAAGCCGAGGAAGAATACCATCCCTTTAACTATGGAATCAGTTCTGCATCTAAGAGATGAAGACGAGGAAGAAGAAGAAAATGATGGGTCCGTGCTAGTGGCCCGAACGAAGAAAACCATCGATTCCCCTAAGGTAGCTGCGTCGATGGTGATTTATAAAGCTTTGCCTCGGACTGAGGAGATATCCGAGGAAGGTTCGGGCAGAGTCCCTGAACCGTTAGAGATCAAGGATGCTTCCCACCGAAGTCAACAATCGGTGGGTATATCAAAAGAGACCGATTCTGAAGCTCTCCGAACTGAGGAGAATGCCCCAGCGAGTCGCTTGGGGCAATAGTAATCGGGGACTCGCCCAATCTCCCTGCTTTTTCTGAAGGGCCGATTCGGGATTCCCAAGCTTTGGGGACCCACGAGATAAATCGATCACATGAAGGGGAGGACCCCTTCTGTGATTTGTTTACTAGTGTCGAGGATGTTGTTGGCCCCAGTGATGTTTCGGGCCTTTTCTGTGAAGTGCAACAAGCTCTAAATCAAGTAAGCTTTAACTCTCTTCGTTGATACCACTTTTATGTTCGCTATTCTATTCTAACTTCTTTTCTTCTTTCATCGTAGGCCGTAGTAGCTCATCGAGAAGTATGTTCTCGATCTCGAGCCGAGCTGCGTCGATACGAAGCCGACCTTCAACGGGTCATGGAGGAGAGGAACGCCCTCAAACTTCTTTCCGGTCAAAGAGAAGAAGAAATCAAAGGCCTTCGAGTTGAGTTGACCAAAGCTCATCAAGACCAGACCGACCTGACCGAGCAGGTAATGATAATATTAAGAACTCATGGGCTTGATTCAGGATCGAAGGCTAATATTTCGATCTCACAGCTGCAGTAGAAACTCGAGCTGATTGGGAAGCTTCGTGAAGAAGTTGATATAATAAGGGCGGAGACCATGGGATGGAAGGATGGCATGGACCGTCTTGCTGCAGAAAAGGAGACTATTCGGGCCCAATTGTCATCGACTATAATCCAACTCCAAGGCATGAAGGAGAAGAGCTCGGCTCAAGCGAGAATAATTGAGGAACTCGAGGCTCGGTTGGCCTCCAAACTTGCCAAGGCCAAATCTGATGCCGAAAAGGCAAAGTCCTATGCGGATGCATTAGTGGCTGTCTATCGGGCGGATGCTGAACCTGCTTAGGTACAAACAAGAGAGGCAGCCGAGACCACCAATACTCGACCCCATTGGGTTGCCGAACTTGCTAAATGCCGATCTCGGAGGGAGACCCTCGAAAAGATCCTTGCTCGAGGCTTCGATCTTACCGAAGATATAAAAAGAGCAAAAGAGCTTGAAGCCGATGCTGAAGCCTTGGCTTCCGATGATGATGAGGGTGGTGATGATGATGATGGCAATGATGGGAGCAAGAGTGGGTCCGAGAGCGGGGAGGAGCCTGATGGCGAAGAGACTGCCCCCGTAGATAACCAAGAAACTTAGCCCTTAGTTTTCATTTTGGTATTTTTTTTGTAGTGTCCTATTCGGACATTGTAAATATTCTTGTGTATATAAAGATCTTTTTTTTTCTTGATTCGCCTCTGTTTTATTCTCTGTCTTTAGAAGATTTTGTTTTATTCATGCCTTATGAAAGTTTTCATAAGGTTTTAGGCAATTTGATGAAATTTGGATCTTGTAGCCTTCATAACCGAGTGACTGCTTGGTCAAAACTCGAAATAAGGTAACCTGTAGGCTTAGTAGTCAAGTGAGTGATTCGAACTCGAGGTAATGTAGCCCGTAGGCTTATTAGTCGAGTGAGTGATCTGAACTCGAAGTAATATAGCCCGTAGGCTTAATGGTCGAGTGAGAGTTTGCTCGAACTCGAAATAAGAGTAGCCCGTAGTCTTGGTAGTCGAGTGAGAGATACAAACTCGAAGTAATGTAGCCCGTAAGCTTAATGGTTGAGTGAGTGATTGCTCGAACTCGAACTCAAAGTATTGTAGCACGTAGGCTTTATGGTCGAGTGAATGTTTGCTCAAACTCGAGATGATGTGGCCTGTACGCTTATTAGTCGAGTGAGTGATTCAAACTCGAAGTAACTCGAAGTAAGATATCCCTTAGGCTTAATAGTCGAGTGAGTGATTGCTCGAACTCGAACTCAAAGTATTGTAGCCCGTAGGCTTTATGGTCGAGTGAATGTTTGCTCAAACTCGAGATGATGTGGCCCGTAGGCTTATTAGTCGAGTGAGTGATTCGAACTCGAAGTAATATAGCCCGTAGGCTTAATGGTCGAGTGAGTGATTTCTCGAACTTGAAGTAAGATAGCCCTTAGGCTTAATAGTCGAGTGAGTGATTGCTCGAACTCGAACTCAAAGTATTATAGCCCGTAGGCTTTATGGTCAAGTGAGTGTTTGCTCAAACTCGAGATGATGTGGCCCGTAGGCTTATTAGTCGAGTGAGTGATTCGAACTCGAAGTAATGTTGCTCGTAGTCTTAATGGTCGAGCGAGTGATTGCTCAAACTCAAAGTAAGATAGCCCTTAGGCTTAATAATCGAGTGAGTGATTGCTCGAACTCGAACTCAAAGTATTGTAGCTCATAGGATTTACGGTCGAGTGAGTGTTTGCTCAAACTCGAGATGATGTAGCCCGTAGGCTTAGTAGTCGAGTGAGTGCTTGGTCGAACTCGAAGTGATGTAGCCTGTAGGCTTAATGATCGAGTGAGTGATTCGAACTCGAAGTAATGTCGCCCGTAGGCTTTATGGTGTAAGTTTTTCAAAACTCCTTTAGTAGTGGTCGGCCCTTAAACCTATTTGAATCATGAAGCAGAACGAAATTTGTCAAAACATGATTTATCGGTAAAGAGGTCATTATACATATGTTCGTATTTTGTGCCAAGGCTCAAGCAAAACTATGTGGGCATGGTTCATTTTGACCATTTGGCCCTTACACTTTTTCCCTATCGAGACCCTGTTTGATATGACTTTGGTACGAAATAACTTTCTCATGTCGAACTCGATTTATTCGATGGTAAAGCCCCCCAGTATTCGAGGTTGATTGTAAATAAGCCTTGGATACTATTGAAATGTCCTCAGGTAGCACATAGTTGTTGTCTCGTTAAAAACCTTGCCGGAAAGACCCGGTTGGGGTAAAAACCGATCTAAGAGAAAAAGAGTGCAACGCGTACTTTAAAACCTGAGGTCTTGATGTTTTTGGTTGAACTCCTGCAATGAGTTGGTATTGAACATATATAGACGAAAGAAGGGAGAAAATCATACCTTAACAATAATATCGTTTGAGGTGTGACACGTTCCAATTGCTTGGTAGTTGTTCGCCATTTATAATACCGAGTTTGTAGGATCCTTTACCGACGTTTTCGAGTACTTGATACAGTCCTTCCCAGTTTGGACCCAGTTTTCCTTCTTTTGGATTTCGGGTGCTGAGGGTGACTTTTCTTAGCACTAAGTCCCCGATTTTAAAATGGCGAAGGTTGTTTCTTTGATTATAGTATCTTTCGATCCGCTGCTTTTGGGCGGCCAAATCGGACGAGAGTGGCTTCTCATTTTTCATCCAATAATTCGAGGCTAGTATTCATAGCCTCGTGATTTGACTCTTCTGTTGTATATCGAAACCTGGCACTGGGCTCTCCAACTTCGACTGGAATCAAGGCTTCAGAGCCATATACTAGGGAGAATGGAGTTGCCCCCGCACTAGACTTTGATATTGTTCGATACGCCCAAAGAACTTCGGGTAGAATTTCTCTCCATTTCCCCTTAGCGTCGTTCAACCTTTTCTTTAGATTTTGAATGATAGTTTTGTTCGTCGATTCGGCCTGTCCGTTCCCACTAAGGTGATATGGTGTTGATAATATCCTTTTTATCTTATGGTCTTCGAGGAATTTTGTCACTTTGCTGCCGATAAATTATTTCCCGTTGTCACACACTATTTTGGCGGGTATCCCAAATCGACATACGATATGATCTCAGATGAAGTCTATAACCTCTTTCTCTCTAACTTTTTCGAACGCCTGTGCTTCAACCCATTTAGAGAAATAGTCAGTCATAAATAAGATGAACTTAGCTTTACCTGGGGCCGATGGCAGAGGGCCGACGATATCCATTCCCCATTTCATGAATGGCCATAGGGATAGGACTGAGTGAAGTTGCTCTCCAGGCTGATGGATCATCGGTGCAAACCTTTGACATTTGTCACATTTTCGAACAAGCTCCTTTACATCTTTGTCCATATTGATCCAATAATATCCTGCTCTGATTATTTTTTGGACTAATGGATCGGTACCGGAATAATTTCCACAAGTACCCTCGTGAATCTCACGTAGGACGTAATCGGTGTCCCCTGGTCCTAAGCATACTGCCAATGGTCCATCAAATGTCCTTCGGTATAATGTTCCATCTGCAGTTAATATGAACCGAGCAGCTTTGGTTCATAGGGCCCTCGAATATTTAGGGTTCGATGGGAGCTTTCCGTTCTTCAAGTATACAATATACTTATTCCTCCAATCTCAGTTTAAGCTTGTAGAGTTTATCTCGGCGTGACCTTCCTTGATCACGGATCTCGAAGTTGAACGACAGTCCCCGAGCTGATCTCATCTTCCCCGACCGATGATCCCAAATTTGCAAGTGCATCGGCCTCACTGTTTTGTTCTCGAGGTACATGTTGTAAGGTCCATTCTTTGAAACGGTGCAAAGTTACCTGCAGTTTGTCCAAATACCTTTGCATTCTATCTTCTTGAACTTCGAAGGTTTTGTTTACTTGATTTACCAAAAACAAAGAGTCACACTTGGCTTCAATGATTTCTACTCCCAAGCTTTTAGCTAGCTCAAGACCTACAATCATGGCCTCATACTCGGCCTCGTTGTTAGTCAACCTAGTAGTTTTGATAGATTGTCTAATAGTGTTACCCGTGGGCGGCTTTAAAACGATGCCTAACCCGGACCCCTTCACGTTCAAAGCCTCGTCCGTGAAAAGGGTCCATACCCTCGATGATGTATCCGATTTCAATAAGAGTTCTTTTTCAACTTCGGGTACGAGGGTCGGCGTGAAATCGGCCACGAAGTCCGCTAAAATTTGAGACTTGATGGCCGTACGGGGTTGATATTCGATATCGTACCCACTGAGTTCGACGGCCCATTTGGCCAATTGGCCTGATAGTTCAGGCTTGTGAAAAATATTACGAAGTGGGTAAGTGGTTAATACGCATATATGGTGACATTAAAAGTACGGTCTTAACTTTCTAGAGGCGCTTATCAGTGCAAGTGCCAATTTTTCTAGGTGTGGATATCTAGCTTTTGCTTCTCCTAAGGTTCGACTTACATAATAAATAGGAAATTGCATACCTTGCTCTTCTCGAACTAGGACACCACTTATCGTGATTTCCGATACTGCCAAGTACAAGCAAATTTTTTTGTCTGTTTTTGGAGTATGAAGCAGTGGTGGGCTCGATAGATATCGCTTTAATTCCTCTAATGCTTGTTGGCATTCTGGGGTCCAAGCGAAATCGTTCTTCTTTTTGAGTAGAGAGAAAAATTTGTGACTTCGATCTGACGACCTTGAAATGAATCGGCCTAGGGCAGCAATCCGTCCCGTTAGCCTCTGCACGGCTTTTACACTGTCCACGATGGCGATGTCTTCGATGGCCTTGATTTTATCGGGGTTAATCTCAATCCCCCGATTTGATACCATGAAGCCGAGGAACTTGCCCAAACCGACCCCAAAAGCACATTTCTCGGGGTTGAGCTTCATGTTGTATTTTCTTAAAATCTCGAATGTTTCCTGCAAATGAGCTAAATGGTCCTCTGCGCGCAGGGACTTAACTAGCATGTCATCAATATAAACCTCCATTGGTTTACCTATCTGTTCCTCGAACATTTTATTTACTAGGCATTGGTAAGTAGCTCCTGCATTTTTTAGCCCGAAGGGCATCACATTATAACAATATGTTCCATACTTGGTGACAAATGAAGTCTTTTCCTGGTCTTCCGGGTTCATTTGGATTTGATTTTACCCTGAATAGGCATCGAGAAATGTAAGCACCTCATGGCCGGCCGTGGTATCGATCATGCGATCGATGTTGGGCAGTGGAAAAGAATCTTTAGGGCATGCCTTGTTTAAATCCTTATAATCTACACACATTCTAAGTTTGTTCCCTTTTTTTAGGGACTACAACTACATTGGCTAACCATTCGGGATATTTTACCTCCCGAATGGACTCTATTTTGAAAAGTTTAGTTACCTCATCCTTTATGAATGCGTGCTTTACCTCGGACTGGGGTCTTCTTTTTTGCTTCACCTTTTTGAACCTAGGGTCCAGGCTTAGCCGATGCATCGTTATATCTGGTGGGATCCCTGTTATATCTAAATGGGACCAAGCAAAACAATTTATGTTATCGATAAGAAATTGAATAAGCCTTTTCCTCGGGGGTTAATCTCGTTCCCATGTATACCTTTCGTTCGGGAAAATGCTCGATTAGCATGACTTGCTCCAATTCTTCAATCGTTGATTGGGTAGCATCGGAATCATCGGGAATCACGAAGGATCGGGGGATCCTTTGATCATCATCTTCATCGATCTTCTGATTTTCTGGTTGGGTTAGAGTGATGTCTGTGATTGCTATTTGGCATCTCGTTCCCCTTTTGAGTCTGATCCCTTTATTGATGAAGGTGAGGCTATCGGATTCGCTTCCTCGACGGTAAATATTTCTCTTACGGACGGTTGTTCTCCGTACACTATTTTGACTCCCCTCGATGTTGGGAATTTAAGAACCTGGTGTAGGGTCAAAGGTACAACTCTCATGTTGTGGATCCATGGCCTTCTAAAAGGGCGTTATACCTCATGTCACCTTCGATTACGTGGAACTTCATTTCCTGGATGGTCCCGACCACATTTATCGGCAGAATTATCTCGCCTTTGGTGGTTTCACATGCCATATTGAATCCGTTTAGAACCAGGGTTGCGAGTACGACCTGGTCCTGTAGACCGAGATGTTCTACAACCTTCGATCTAATGATGTTGGCCGAGCTACCTGGATCAATTAACACACGCTTAACTTTAGTTTTATTCATAAGTACGGATATTAGCAGTGCATCGTTATGAGGTTGTATGACTCTTTTTGCATTTTTATCATTGAAGAACAAAGTTCCTATGGGTGCGTAATCCTAAGTTCGAGGTCATTTTTCTCTCATAATCGATGCCTTAGTGCATTTAAGCACCGACTCTTGAGGGGTGTCGACGCCGCCGATGATCATGTGGATGACGTGCTGTGGTTCTTTTTGTTCATTTTGTTTGCCGAAATCCCTGTTTTTGAAATGATTCTTCGCCCCGTCGCTTAAAAATTCTCGAAGGTGCCCTTTATTAAATAACCGGGCTACCTCTTCTCTTAGTTGCCTGTAATCTTCCGTTCTGTGGCCATAGGTTCCATGATATTCACACATTTGATTGGGATTCCTCTGGGAAGGATCGGTCTTCATGGGTCGAGGCCATTTAGTGTCTTTGATGCATCCTATAGCCGACACGATGGCGGATGCATCAATGCTGAAGTTATACTCCGATAACCGTGGTGCTTCCTTAGATCCGGTAGGCCTGTTGAACCCACTAATGTTCATCAGCACCCAAGACCCTTGACCTCGATCACTTGTTTTGTTGCTTTGTACGGGGTTACGTCTCGATTCATTGGTTCTGTGGTTTCTACTATACGGTCGATATCGGTCCCTGATCAGACCTTGTTCTCGATTGATATCCCTTCGAGCTGCGGGTTCAGCCCCCAACTGATCATCTTCGACTCTAATTTTTGATTGGTACTGATTGTGCACATCGATCCAAGTGATAGCTGGGTACTCGATCAGGTTATGCTTCAACCATCGTGAAGCCATCGAACTTCGTTCGTTTAAACCTTGAGTGAAAGCCTGAACAGCCCAATCGTCTGTGACTGGTGGCAGATCCATTCGTTTCATTTGAAAATGAGATACGAACTCCCTTAGCATCTCGTTATCCTTTTGTCTTACCTTGAATAGGTCTGACTTCCTGGTCTCGACTTTTATGGCCCCGGCGTGTGCTTTTATGAAGGAATCTGCAAGCATAGCAAATGAATCGATAGAATTAGATGGAAAATTATGATACCATATCATTGCTCCCTTTGACAGGGTTTCACCGAATTTCTTCAATAATACGGATTCGATCTCATCATCCTCTAGATCGTTCCCTTTCATGGGACATGTGTATGAGGTGACATATTCGTTGGGGTCGGTAGTTCCATTATATTTAGGAATCTCGGGCATGCAGAACTTCTTTGGGATCGGTTTAGGAGCCGCTCTTGGGGGGAAAGGCTTTTGTATGAATTTTTTGGAATCTAAGCCCTTCAATATTGGTGGTGGCCCCGAGATCTGATCAACCATGAAGTTTTATGTTTCCATCTTTTTATCGTTTGCTTCGATCCTCTTTTTTCCCGATTCTATTCGTTTGGTCAGTTCTTCGAACATCTTAGCAATTTCGGGATGGGCAATTTCTCGGGGTTGACTAGGCTCCGGCCTACTCGGTATCTGGGTTTGACTATGCAACTGAGCCATCGCTGCCTGTTGAGCTTGCAACATTTTGAAAATCATACGCAAGCTGACGCCGTTTTCCTCGACGTTATGAGTATCTCGAGCTGCAGATCAAGTGCCACCATGTATGCTATTTTCAGGTTCATAATGTAGGTTCGCCTCAATAGCCACATGCGAATTAATGTCTATCGGCACTTCGATTCGAGCTTCAACGACGTTGACAAGCGGTCTTTCGGTACTGGGTGTCAAGTTGTTGTTCTCATCTTGAAGACCAGCTTCGTTGTCGATAGGTAAGGTCGTTTAATTGATAGTTTAGTTGTTGCTAATCCGAAATCAAAGACACTTCCGGAAACAAACGCAAAACGGCGTGTTTTTGCAGATTCGTATCAAATAACCACTGTTATCCTTAGCCCCACGGTGGGCGCCAAACTGTTTACCCGAAAAATATATTGAGTTAGATTTGTACGTGGTTCTAAGGGTATGTGGTATAACTTGACACAAATCATAAGAATGAATAGAAATATCAAGTGTTGACTATAGAGAATGAAAAATAAGCAAAGTTGGAAGAGGATAATTTACAGATTAGGCAAGATGAATCAATTTATCAAGCTAAAAAAGGGTAACTCTTCAATATATGGGTGTATGATATCTCAGTTACAATGTATGCAAAAACTTAGTCCTTTCAGAAATAATAACCATTCCCTTTATAGTGGAGGGATCCTACTTTAGATATAATTAAAAATACATAATGGGAGACCCATGATAAATCAGCTTTTTCATAATTCCTGCCGGGATTCTCTCCTCTAGTGGGATTGCAACGGCTCTTGTCTATGAGCTCGATATTGATTCGAGCTTGGTATCGACTCGAGCTCTCGATCTTGACTCGAGCTCGATTCTGACCCGGCTCCTTGTATTGATTCGGGGTCAGTGTTGGTCAGTTTCTGCCTCATAAGCAAGATAACTTCACTTTGCATCATAGTTCGATTTGGATTCGAGCTCGATAATGATATCGAGCTCGACATTGATCAGTTCCTAGGGCTCGAAGCTTGGTGACCTGATTTCGGACCTCAACCTGATTATGAAGATGCTTCTCCGATCCAATGTATTACCATTTCGACTAGTTCGTACGAAAAACTAACCGGTTTTTACCGTATACAAATAAAAAATTTTAATCTTAACATTCTTATTTTACCTGTAATGACAGGACTAATTAGGATCCTTACCACCACTTATATTATTTAAAATAAAAGAATATGTGGACCTCTCACCACTATTCATTTACATATGTTCTTGGTAATTTGCATATATTAGACTCCTACGTATCAAAAGTTTTAGTCAAACACCATATACATAAAATGAGAGTGATGAAGTATTATTTATTGTCAAATATAATAATCATCCTCAAAACCAATAACGAGCCTTAGCTGCTCCTCTTTTTTGTTTGTTTCGCGTTTCATTTTCATGAGTCTAGTCTAAGGTGGCATGTGGGCCGGTTAGGACGGGGACCGGCCCAGGACCGCAAGCCCACATGGGCGGTGGGCCTAAACGGTCCTAACCGGATAGGACCGGAACCGTGGGGTGGTGGGCCGAGTAGTGGACCGGTCTCATAGGGGAGGCCCGCGAGACCGGGACCGTTTAGGACCGGGACCGGCTGAGAAGTGGGCCGGTTCAAGCGGTCCTAAACGGGCCCAACGGATAATTTTAAAAAAAAAATTGACCGTTTGGCCATTTAAAAACTAGCCGTTTGGTCTGCTAAAATAGCCGTTGGCTATTTGCAAAATAGCCATTTAACCCCCCAAATTTTGTTTTAACCCCAAACTTTTTATAATTATACTTTTTTCCTATTTTCAACTATAAATACCCCCTCATTCTCTTATTTTTCTCACAAAATCATCAATCTCTCTCTAATATTCTTCTATAATTGCTTACTTAATTGTTACAATTTGTGCAAAATTGTGAAGTTGGTGAATTGAAGTCTTCAACGATAATTATCTTTCAACAAGTTGTTCGTCAATTCGATAAACTCGTTCCAACTCTTAAGTTTTAATATTATAATTTTGTTTGTTTTATTTACTTTGCTTGATTAATTAAGATGGCTTATTCCCTAAAAAAATATTTAGTAAAAATAAGGAAAAATTCAAGAGTGGTGAATCTAGTGGCCAATCTGTTCCTCCTCCACTTCCCCGGCTCCCCGGCCGAAACCTGTTACCCGTCCTACACCTGCTATTCTTGATAGCGATAATAGTTTATTACAATTTATCGAGAGTCAATTTTGCCATAATATTTTCACCCGGTGAACAATTAAACCATGAATATATGAATGCTCTTTATGGTAATCCAACTATTGATGAAAATGATGATGAAGAAATAGATTTTGATGAAACGCAACCGGATGACGATACACCCACTAGTCCTGCTCCTGAAGTTAACCCAACTAATAATAATCCAAATGATCCCCCGTCTGACCCTCCTGTTACTGCCCCTACTTTTTCTAGACAACCTTCTAAACGGGCAGAAACATTTCTTGTTTGGCCATTTTTTACTCAACTAAGAGAAAAAAATAGACTAAATATAAAACTTGTGGCAAAGAGTTAGTTTTTAAATATGTTGGAAGTCCCGGGGGGGGAGGGGGGGAGGCAAGTTTGACTAGACACATATTGCTACACCCTCAAAATAAAGCTAGATATTTTCATATAAAAGCTTTGGCCGAGGGGGCAAGTGCACCTAGTCAGGCTGACCTTAGTACCGGGTCAAATCAATTTCAACCGGGAATTAACACTGTTACTGGTTGTATTTTATATTATGATCCAAAAAAAGATCGGGAAGAATTGGCAAAAATGGTTACTGTTATGTGCTTACCCTATAGTTTTCCTTCTAACCCTCACTTTGTGCATTATATTAGAAAAGTTTATAATCCTACTTATAAAGGTTTTCCTCGCACAACCGTAAAGAGTGATATTTATAAATATAAACATGAATATGAACAATATTTGCGCTATTTATTTACTCATATAAATTGTCGTGTTGCTATTACAACTGATATTGGTAGAAGTGATAATGACTGTGATTACCTTACTGTTACCTGTCATTGGATTGATGAGGATTGGATAATGCAAAAGCGCATTATTGCTTATAGAATAATTAATTCACGTCACACAGTGCAGTTTATTTCTAGCACGATTACGGATATTTGTAGATATTTTTGCATTTGTGATAAAATAATGTCAGTTTCAATGGATAATGCTACTAGTAACACAAATGTTGTAGCATTGCTTACCACTACACTAAGTCCTGCATTTAATAATATTTTTCATGTTAGACGTATTTATCATATTTACCATTTAATTGTGGGTGATGGTATGCGAATTTTAAATATTGAAATTGAAAAGGTTAAAATGGCTCTTAATTGGCTTTTTTATTCAAACCGTAGAAGTAGACTTAGAGAATATTTTAAAAGATGCGATGAATTTGGCCTAAGAGAAAGAAAGGTTCCTAAACCTTGTCCAACTAGATGGAATTACATGTATGAAAGTTTAGTTGTTGCATATGAATATAGAAACCCCATAAACTCAACGTTTAATGCTCATGTAAGTGATGATAATGAGAACCTTACAAATGCGGATTGGGCTAATGTTAAAATGCTTGTAGATTTTTTAGAAAAATTTCATATTGCTACAAATGAATTTTCTGGGCAATATTATCCTACTATTTCTAACTGTTTAGTTTATATTGCAGAACTTGCAAATTTGTTTGATCATTTTTAAGAGGGTGGAAAAATTTATCAATTTGCTATTGATTCCATATATATATATATATATATATATATATATATATATATATATATATATCTTAAGATGTATATATAGTATATAAATCGAATATTAATGCATAAATCTTAAGATGTATATATAGTATAGTATAGTATATATATTATAACGCATTGCTTTGAATATCTCTTTACAATATTTTTGTCTTTAAATTTGAATTAAAAATTTTAGGTGACAATTCTATAATATAATTTACTAGGAATTGCCTTAGATATTTTTATTACCATTTTTTTTCTCTAACTTGTATAAAAATAATTTAAAAAATAGAAAGTTTCCGTTGGGCCCACTTGGGCCCGCTTAGGACCGTTTGGGCCCGCTTAGGTCCGGGACCGGCCCACTTAACACGGGACCGCTAGTTCGTGGTCCCGGTCCCGGACCGGTTCCAACAACAAGCCCGCGAAGCCCCGGACCGCTTAGGACCGGCCCATCTAGAACCGGGCCGTGAAACCCACTTAGGACCGGGCCCGACCCACATGCCACCCCTAGTCTAGTCCTACTAATGAATCCTACCCGATACACGTGATTTTAATTTTCTGCCACATATGTGGAAGTCTAAAACAAATAAATGCTAAATTTATGGGATGGGTCTGCTAACAATTGCAAATGCCTTGTCACGAAGGATTTGACTAATTTAATTGTACTCACAGTGTAATTGAATTTTTTTATATTATTAGCTGTGTATTTAAAATCGTTGTAATAATAATAATTTTTCGTTTTGAGTTATTAATTTTTCCTTCATGAATGACCATTTATAATTATCTTTTAAGTAATTTAAATGTATAAAAATTCAAAAATAATCATTTAATGTATATATTAGATTTCTTTTAATGCGTTAGTTTAAAGGAATTAAACTCTGTCGTATCATAAAAGCCTTAGTCTCGTTTGGTACGAGGGATAAGGAATAATTAATCGTAGGATTAAATTTGAGATGAGTTTATCTCACGTTTGGTTGGGATAAAATCGTGATATAACTAATTTTGGGATTGTAATATTTTTTATCCTCATGAGTGAGTAGAATAACTAATTACCGGATAATTAATGATATAACTTGTTTCCTTACCTGAGTTAAAACCACTAAGATAGATAAGAAACAAACTCTGGCAATTAATAGATACCTGCCTGAAAGTTTCAATTTCGAACGCTATAGCAACATGCTATTATCTCGAAACCCTAATACAGAAAAGAAAAATAGAAATAGAAATTAGCTGGAAAGTTGAACAGAGTAAGAGTTAGAGGCGCATGTAGTGTTATAGAACCAATTCATCCGAACCCAATACTTTCGAAACGGAGTATAAAATTAGTATAAAAATTCACCAAAATTGCAGCATATAATGGGTCTGAACCCATAACTTTAAAAATATAATAGGTTCATTACAAGAACCGTAAATGGTGAACCCATAAAATTAAAATTATGTACCCGCCTCTAATAAGAGTAGTATCTCTAACCAAAATTTTACACTCCCGGTGGTAAAGTCCACCACCCAAAACACTAACATTGCCGTAAATCTAAGAAGGATTTCACTCATACAAAGTGTAGAAAAACTTTAAGTTAATATTTTATCCGGTTATAACAAATACTAACAGATAGTTGTTGGTTGTAGGCTTGTAGGTAATCTTAATCTGATGATTAAAAACATATGTACACAGGCAATGCACAAAATTGTCAAATTATAAACTCATCAAACAGTTAAATCTACTTTATTATTAGTATACATAATCAAGAAAAAAAACTATATAAGAGAATGAGAAAAGCCCTACCAGAATGATAATTTCCGGTTTTGGCGGCAGTTGTTTGTGGCGTTAAGTTCTCGTTGCAAAGATTATTCAGCTGCGACTTAATGTTATTCAAGAAGGCCGTGGCTTCATCAAATGGCTTTGACAGCTCCTCTTTGTATTTGTGTAGTATCCCACAATATGGTTCCTTCCACAAAAAAAAAATTAAAAAACCCTCATTTATAAATGTGAATCTAAGCTACAAATGTTGTGTGCGTGTGTGTGAGAATACGTGTATGGTTTCTTCCAACTTTTTTTTTTACATATGAGATTTTCACCATAAATTCATCAAGTTCTGGATCAGTTCCAATTTCTGTGGGACAGCTGGTGATTATGCAATTCTCCATGCTGAGTATTGAAGTCATTTCTGGTGGTGCTCCAACCTTCATAAACAAATGAAAGTAAGGTTTCTTTTTTTAAGTCATACATTCAAACACAGTAATGGAGACAAACATGGGAGAAGAACAGATACCAGTTACTGTGCATGAACACAGTGAAAGACACAATTACAAAAAAGATTACCTTTCGGCAGTCGATATAGGCAGACACTAAGTATTGATAAAGAGGATGATTAGCAATTTGAGCTTTAATAAGATCTGACATATTCCCCATGGCTTTTTCAGCTTCTTCTAATTCATGAACTACAATATTAATACTATTACTGGTATTATCGTAAAGTGGACCTGGACCATCTTGCTCATGTCTAGTTATTATATCTTCCAACAACATTGTTACTTGAATGAAGCTTGTATAATTAATTCATCCATCAACAGTAACAAGATGAGGTTTGCATTACTGCGCATAAGGAAAGAGCTACAGGAGAGAGAAGGGAAAAAAAAGTAGGGAAATGAATGACCGAAGGGAGAAGAAAAAGTCATCAGTTTGGTGCACGTTCTCGCATGCTGTAAAACAGTAACTATTGGTACGTACGCAATGCCAGCTGCAGTTCTTTAAGGAAACCATATTTCTTATTCTACGTACTGAGGCACAAACAAACCTCTTCAATTTTTTTGCTGCCAAACAGTAACTCTTGTACTTCATGCTACAGACTTTCGAGTAAACTATATTTCTACTTGAGGCACCAATTCATGATGGGTTTCTTTCCAGGGCTACTCACCGCACTCTCATGACTCACCCGACCCAATGTTGTTGAATTTAAGGATCCGACCCAGACCGTACTGAACAATCGAACTTAGGTCGATTTTCACATAAAATACTTATTCGCACTCGATCATACCAAAAGAGATGCAAGATATGTGCATATTAGGTAAGCATTAAACCATGTGTAACGAGACCAGCTATTTTAAGTTTTGGCATTACATTATGTGATTTGAGACTTCGAGCAGCTTCATATGATGCATTATGACTTACGTGCAGGATTGTTTTTGATTTTTGAGTGATTCGGTGTTGATTTGATAGAGTGATTCTCACGTTGGAAGCTTTAAGTTGAAAGAGTTAACCAAAGTTTGACTTTTCAATAAACGATCTCGGAATCGAGATTTGATGGTTTCAATAGGTCCATATGGTGATTTTGGACTTGGACGTATGTTCGGATTTGAATTTGGATGTTTCTAGAAGGTTTTGGCTTTATTTGTCGAAAGTTGGCAATTTGAAGAAGTGGAAGTTCATAGGTTAGACCGGGAGTTGACTTCGGTATTATTGGACTCCTATTGCGGCTTTGAGACCTGGTATAAATCGATTGGTTGATTGGAACTTGTGTGCAATGTTTGGCTGTGAACCCGAATGGTTAAGTGTGATTCAGATACGTTCGGTGAAGTTTGAAGGTTTGAAAGTTAAGAGGATGATATTGATCTTCCATTCTCGCTTTTGATTTTATTTAAGATGTTTCGAGCTTTTGGATAAGTTTGGATAATATATTTGGACTTATTGGTATGATTGAACAGTGTCCGGAGGGGCTCGGCAGAGTTTCGGGGTGGTTTCGGACCATTTCAAACGATGTTAGCATCGCTGGTTGTCTGGTGTCTCTGATGTCCTTCCCGATCGTGAAGGACTAACCGCGTTCACGTAGTGATTTTTGGCATGCGGGATTTTTTTGTGCTCCGCATTCACATCAGTAGTTCGCGTTTGCGAATGGGATATGGACTGGAGGAATTTGGTTCTACGCGTTCGCGAAGGGGAGGTCAGTTGTGCATCGCGAACGCGATAGTCTAGCCGCATTCACGAGGAAGGACTGGAGGGTCGGTGTGTTTTGTGCTTCATATTCGCGAAGTGTTGGCCGCGAATGCGATGAAGGAATTCGGCCAGGGGTATATTTTTTCCAGAAATTCTGGAATTTGCTCATTTTTAACTATTTGAGTTTCAGAGATCGGGAAGAGGCGATTTTGGAGAGGATTTTCACTACTACTTTGTGGGTAAGTAATTTATACTTGAATTTGATTATATAACTTGGTTTCCCCATGGATTTACACATTTTAATCATTACATTTTGAGAAACACTGGGATTTATCCCTACACTTTAAGAGAGTGTATTTTGGGGATTTAGTACCGATTTGAACTCGGTTTTGGAATCTAATCATATATTTGGACCCGACAGGTTATAGATCATTAGATTTTGGTATTAGTTCCAGATTTCTGGCACGCGAAGCTGGGTTAACGTTTGTTGACTTTTGGGAATTTTTTCAAAAATCGAAGCTTTATGAATTGGGTTCGTTTCTTATGTCATTGGTGGACTTCCTTAGTCGTTGTTTGGCTAGATTTGAGCTGGTTAGAGGTGATTTCTCAAGAAATACGATTTTGGAGCTTTGGACAAGCCCAGTTGAGGTAAGTATCTTGCCTAATCTTGTTGAGGGAACAACCCTTAGGAAATAACCTTGTTTGTTTAATTAAAATATGTAGATGTGACGTATATGCAAGGTGACGCGCGTATATATGATTGCTATGTATGATTCATGACCGAAGTAGTCTTTAGGCTATACTATGCCTTGAATTGGATATCGTGCTTCTTATTATCATGCTTTATATATTTGTATGACTATGTGAACTCCGTGAATCATGCTAGAGATCACATGTAGGTATTGATTTCCTGTTTGAGTATGATATTTGCTATTGTATGGCGTATCCGCCTGATTTGAGTCGTAGTTGTACACTTCGCGTATGCATACATCGTAGCATGCTGTTTTCCTCAGTCCATGAGTATATGATTGAATTTTCGCTAAACATATACGTATGTTCTTGTATATGCCTTTTATGTGATGGGACTGGTTTAGCAGCACATGAAAGGTCCGTGCAGGCTGAGTTATTATGGCGTGTGAGTTGTCCGTGCGGTTGTTATAATCTATGGCACGTGAGTTCTCAGTACGGTTATGGCATACGAGTTATCTGTGCAGCGTATGGATAAGGATCTATCACGATCACGCCCCAAAATCGAGGAGCGCGACCGGCACTCAACCGAGTAAACCCAGTCGAGCAAGCCTAATTTACATTAACCTCTCATCATTACTCATGCATGATTTACCATTACATAATAAGATCTTGACTTTCATATTAAATACACTTGGCTCATTGGCCCATATTTTCTTTCTCGTGGTGGTTACACAGCTCTATAAATAGTTGTAAATACTGTGAACATAAATACATAACAAAACTCAAATCTTTAATTACATGACCCACAGTGTACATGGAGCTTCTATGACAATAGATACCTAAGTACATAAAACCAACTAGACTCGAATGCCCACTGGAATTGTAGCGGGCTCACCATAATCTAATGCGCAGAAGATCCCTACCAAAGATCCATATCATCCTGTAAAAGTATACATATATCCATTAAAAGATGCAGCGCCCCCGGCAAAAGGGACGTGAGTACATGTGGAATAGTACTCGCATGTAAGGCATATAGAACAATATATGAAATCATGGTAATTCAAATAAGAGTCATATGAAGTACATCAAGAACTACGAAATATCCCATAGATTCACATTTCAAGTCTCATTATGCTTACTTCATTTTAAATTTTGTTTAGGATTAACTGAGACATACGAACTATGCGTGGAATTCATAATATAAAGTAATTGAAACAACATGTTCAAACAAGGCCAATGAAAATGGCATGTAATGTCTGTGTTAACAATGCGTCTCACTAGACTGTCCATATCCCTCTCTTATCTTACACTTATACATTACATAGACCGTCCTTAGTGTTGACATATCATATTAAACACTTATGTGTTTCATAGACCGTCCATAGGTTTCCATGGACAATACACATATGTGTTTCATAGACCGTTCATATGATTAACATATACCATACAATACCTGTGCGTGTCATAGACCATTCACAGTGTTTACTTACACAATACAACAGTGCGTTTCATAGACCGTTCACAGTGTTTACTTACACAATACACTTGTGCATTTCATAGACCGTTCACAGTATTTACTTACACAATACACCTGTACGTTTCATAGACCGTTCACAGTGTTTACTTACACGATACACTTGTGCGTTTCATAGACCGTTCACAATGTCTACTTACACAATACACTTGTGCGTTTCATAGGCCATTCATAGTGTTTACTTACACAATACACTTATGCGTTTCATAGACCGTTCACAGTGTTTACTTACACAATACACCTATGCGTTTCATACACCGTTCACAGTGTTTACACAATACACCTGTGCATTTCATAAACCGTTCACAGTGTTTACACAATACATATGTGCGTTTCATAGACCGTTCACAGTGTTTACTTACACAATACACATGTGCTTTTTCATAGACCGTTCACAGTGTTCATTCATATTATATTATACACCTATACGTTTCATATCCCATCCATAGGGATCATACATATCATTATGCACATAACCATATATAAACTCAAAGCGACATGATTAATATTATATTAAGGTCGTAAGTTCCCGGATCATTGCAACATTTCATGTTCATGCTCATCATGGAGAAACATAGCTCATTACATTAGCATATGCATGGTAAATCAATAAGTCAATTTCAATGGCATATGAGCCCAATTTCTTTTCTTAAGGTTCATCATTATTTTAGCGTAGGACATCTCCCTTTCATATCGTTATTCACTCACTTGACATCTTGAGGTCATTAGCTAAGTTCATGATTCTTGAGGACTTAACATCGAAGTCATTTACATACATTATTTCAGAAGCATACAACTATAGTCGAAACCATTGGGACATACAACATCTCATAATTCTCATTTAGGCAAACGACCACATCTCATATTTATACTATCACTTCATTAGTACTTCCAACTGCTTACAATATCATTATTTCATTGGCTCCTTTTTTCCATACATATTATTCTTCATTCATGGCACGGTGGCCGTATCTCATATTCCATACTTTCATTTCATTTCATTGGCGCTATTGGCCACCATCATAACTTTCATCATTGGCACGGTGTCTACACTTTATATCCCCATCTCACTACTTTTACTTTCAAGCATCTTTATAGATTATTGACAACAAAGAATCTCTAACCACGAATTTTAGTACACCTATGAGGAATTAAGAGTCTTAGGCACATTGAGACTTCTTACACAATTTAGCATAATAGCCTTCACTTGAAACACTACTTGGAGTCATAACATTTTATATCCAACTGATGCTTTGAACACATTCCCGAAGGATAACATCATATGATAATATCATCCGAAATATATTTTGAACATATACCTTTCAACACAAAGTTTATTCGGAATAGTTGATTTATAAAGAATAACTCGGGACTTACAAGAACATCATGGAATTCAATTCTAGTTAAGAAGTTTAGCCAACATACCTCGCTTTGAGCTTTCCTTAAATTACTACAACATTCCAAAAATTCTAGCAATCCCAATCTATTTTGAGATATAACAAAATTGAACCATAATTAGGAAGATATTCATGGTTTCAGTTCATTTGAGCATTTTATCAAACACTAGGTGTGCAAATTTGGCTACAAGGTTCTTCTATAAGATTTCCTTCATTCTACAACCCAATCTTTGCTTATTTGAGCTCAACAATCTTTCCACAAACCTTATTGGTATATGCATGTATAAATAATACTCTTTCACCCAAGAATCATACTCCTAATCACCCATCTTTTACCCCCAAACTCGAAATTGAATACTAGGGGTTTGAATCTTACCTCTTAGATGAAGATCTTGTGAGATTTCCTTGTTGGATTTCAAAGCTTGGGCAAGATCTTGATGAACAAAATACTTCATCTACTTTACCTCTGTAGAACACTCTCACTTCTCTCTAAAAAAAAACCTCAGATGATTGCCCCAAAATAAGCCCCAAAGCCTATTTATCAAATTGGGGTCGAGTTATGAAAATAAAAAAACTAACCCTACGAAATCAGGTCTACGGTCGCATAATGGACCGAAAAATGGCTATGCGGGTTGCAAAATGCACCGCAAAATTGGTGCCAAAAATCGGGCTGTACTGCTCCATTCTGCGACCAGCTTTGCGATCGCAGAAGCACTTTCGCGATCGCATAATTATTCTGCGATCGCAGAAATTGTCGCAGAATCTCATTTTTTCAACCTTTGGTAATTTAGTCATAACTTCTTGTAGGAATGTTCAAATGACGAACGGTTTGAAGCGTTGGAAACTAGACTCAAAGGGGCTTTAATTTGGTAGATATATCACCTCCTAACTAGTTATAGTTAGGTAGAAGCATGCATTTGAATTAGAATCTTGTGCGAACTCACTTGAAACTTTATCCCATCATAAAGTTTTCAACTTGACTTAGCCTTGGGGATCTTCTTAGACCATAAATCATTCTTAATACACCTCATACATATATTATCATGATAAATTGATATCATTCTTATAATAGCCCTTGTCTGCACACAAAATAATATAATTAGCGCACATCACTTTCTTTATAGCGCTTAAGTACTTCGTAATTTTACGGGGTGTTACAATCCCCTTAGGGTCAGCCTCTCATGTTTCTCTCTTAATGGTGTACATGCAGGTCGTGAGAAATTGATGGGTTTCCAGTTTATGTAAATCTTGGTAAAAATGATCATTGGTTGGACTTTGCATCTCTTCTCTATATACAAACTCCTTGGATGTATACATGATTTTCATTGCATATCTTCTTTATATGCTAGCTCTGGGATGTATACATGCCTTTTTGCATATATTCTCTATATGTTTCTTACTTGATGAGATGAATCACCATACATATCTTCTCTATATGTGCATCCGTGTAATTTGACTTGTTTAAACATGTATATCTTCTCTATATGAAATTGTTGATGGATTACCTAATATTCCATGCATATCTTATCTATATGCAAGCTTCGATGATGTAAATTATGTTAGATGCATATCTTCTCTATATGATGAGTTGTTAAACTTGTACAATACTTGTGCATATCTTCTCTATATGCAATTGTTGACGTGTTATTTGATAACAAATGCATATATTCTTATATGTTGAACTGTTAAGAAACCTGCACATCCTCTCTATGTGCACCATTTGGTGGTACCTGTATTTCATGTTTAGACTTTGATACTGTTGCTGGGTACACATATATTTTTTGAGTTGTACAGGTTATATATAGTGAGTATTCTTGACCATATAGTAGGTATAGTCAGAATACTTACTAAGTATATGGGATCGGTTGTACTCATACTACATTTCTGCACCTTGCGTTCAGATCTTGGAGCTGCGCTATATTTTTGTTCATGTATATTCCAAATAGATGTTGTATTTTGGTACCAGCTATGTAAATCTAAATCTTAGTAGCTCATGGCTTGTAATACTAATCCATGGAATGTTGTATGGAATTCAGCTATTTCTATTCCTTGTTACTAATGATCTTTCACTTGAGTTACATTATCCTATGTTTGGCTTACCTAGCATGTTGCGGTTAGGTGCCATCACGACTAGGTGAACTTTTGGTCATGACAAGTTGGTATTAGAGCTCTAGGTTCATAGGTTCTACGGGTCATGAGAAAATATTTAGTAGAGTCTTGCGGATCGGTATGATGACGTCCATACCTATCTTTGGGAGCCTACAAGACATCTAGGAAACTACACCTTCTTCTTTCCTTATTGTGCGGTATTGATTCAACTTGAAGCTTATATCTTTGATTTCTTGCCATTCACTCGTATGAGATATTGAGCTCTTGGTATGAGCTATGCATCGATGGCTTGTGATGTTGTGGATGAGGTGCGGGATGTGTTTCTGTATAGTGAAGGTAGGCTAGTCAGGTGGACTTGAGGCCAGATTTAGGCTGCAGCTTGGGCTCACAGATTCACTTGTGTGAGTATGTTCATTTGGTCTCTTATGTCCGGTAGTGTCCCTAGGGGTGGGATTGAAGGCTCAGTGAGTTGCGAGGTAGCTATATGATAAGAGTTATGTGACTGAGAACTATGCTTAGACGGGTTGGATATGACTAAAGGAATTTTCTTGTAATGCAAAGGGCTATGGATGCTTGATTTCTGTCTTGATGTATTGTACAATGTCGAGTTATGATTGTTGATAGATCTTTCAGTTGCTTATTGTTGGAGTGAAGTAGATTATTATGTCTTGTTGACGAGTATAGACTTGAGAAGATTAAGTTACTGTATAGTGGTTCTGGCCATGATAGGGTCATCGAGAGATGCTAGTTTGGAGGCTAACCAGGTGGGCTATATCCTGCCAGAAGGTTTGAGGTTGTGTGATTCATATATAAAAAGTTACCTTTCTATTCAATGGGATGAATGAGCTATAATTAAAGTCCGGATCGATTGAGGAATTTCACACGACCGTCATGAGGATGAGTATGCACTTGGAGGATGATTTGGAGTGTTTTATGACTAGTGCTACATGAGCTTATGAAGGATCCAGCCGGATAACAGTACTAAATCATGGCAGTTATGAAGGAAGAGTATTGTGGGTTATCATATGTCATGTTCTGTGGCTTCGAGCAAAGTGGGGGCAGTCTAATATTGATGATCTGGTTGCATGGTCGAGTATTATGTTAGTCTTGGACTAAGGCATACTAGTGGATCAGTTATCGCTTGAAGAGGTTGACGAGCGCAAAACATAATACAAAATTATTGCTCGCTAATCAAAAATAGTATAGTTTAATTATCGTCTCCACAAGAATTGGATTTAAACAATGTTCGAGTAATTTCTAGCTTAATTGCTATTCAGGATGATCAACACTTGAATTGGAGTGATTACTACTACAATTAACTACTAAATTAAGACTACTATTAATTATACCTGATCACAGAGAATGAGAGATGAACTAAAACGGTTTGTAAACAATATGAGAAATAAGGGCCATGACATGATAGGTGTAAGATAGTTATTTAGGATTTTGCTCTGTTTAAATTCACTTCTAATGTTCTAATGATTCTCACGAATTCACTCGATAATTAGCTTAAACGTAAGGTCAATATTCCTCTCTCGATTAAATCTGAACTCTACAAAATAAACCAATATAAAGCACTGTGAAGATATGCAAGAACACGTTAATGGACTAGTACTTAGAAAAACGCCTCTCGAATATTATCCTAACTTGGTTTAATCAACAATTCAAAAAGCTCTGTCGATTACTTAGAAGAACCACTAAATTAAACCAAACCAAATACTGCAAAATTAATCACCAAAATATTCCTCTTTCCATTAAATAAACTGGTGAACAAATTCGCAATCAATTCAAAGCAACATATACGAATTCATGCAATTAAACTAGAGTTAAATCAACAAAGAACACTCAAAATACCATATCCGTCAAAACCCTAGGGAAGAACTACTCCATAGATATGGAGAAAGTCATCATAAATAAGTTTTAAAACATAGAAAATATCAAAGATAACTTTACAATACAAACTCCCGTTGTGCACTGATTGTTGGCAAGAGAATTGATGAATCTCGTTTCTTCAAGCCGTGGTAGCTCTCTAAAACTCTCCTAGGTTGAATCCCATTCAAAAATGTGTTTAAGAAATATTTATACCGTGTATAACATACCTTTAGACCAAACTACCCTTAGTAAGATGAGAAACAAAACTTTCAGTCCCAATAAGCTTACCGTGACGCGACGCACGACGCCTAGTGCATCGCGATAATGAACAATTTAACTTTCCCCCCCCATGAGGCAAAGCCTAACACATGACGTGTTGGTGGCCAACATCAGAAGGGTCTTGGTTTGCCCTTATCTAAAATTTATTCCCAGATACAAGGTGGCACATGACGAATTGAACGACGCAGAAATTGACAACTATCTGAATGTTGAACCTCTTTCATTTTGCTGCAGATTTGCATAGCACGACGTGGAATCCTTGGTTTATTTTCTTGACATTTTTTCTTTCCCTTTTTTTCTATGCATCCTCGGTCCTTGACTCCCGAACTCGATCCCAACACCTTAACTCTCGAACTTCTACGCAGACTTCAAATTTCGCTTTTATTCCTTTTAGCTCTATAAATTTGTTTTAGCCCAAAATCTCAACCTACACAACAAAAAATGTGTAATGAGTATAAATTGTCCATATTTTAGCTAAAATACAATTAAAGTATATCGAATAATAGGTGCAAAGTAGCCAAAAATTCGTATTTCTAACCTACCATCAACACCCCACATTTAGACCATTACTCATCCTCGAGCAACAAATTACACTTTAAATAGGAACGACATTTTCATGCAACTCTCCTAATTTATCATGCCAAGAATATTTAAAGCAGACTATGCACAATACCGAAATATCCTAACCTCAAGACTCAACTCACAAGCACCGCGCATTTTTTAAAACCTGCTCACTTACTCTAACACATAGGCCAAAGATATTACCTTTCCTTCGCAAGTCATGTGCCCTCACACCAAAAATTGAGAGTAGTTCCACACACAATAAAATTCAAGAACGGATAGGAACTCAAGATAGAAAGAATTCACTCACTCTCAGAACTAAAATTCATATGCCATAGAAGACGTACCATAGGCTTGCCCATAGTGTAATACTCTACTAATTGAGCTCATTAAGTCAAGGATCGGGTAGGACTTAAATCGGTTGTAATATAGGTTGCGGGACGGGTAGGATATAATTTGGATAATAGTGACTACACCTCCCTAAGTACTTTAATACATATACATTAATATTTTTAAAACCCCACGCTTGGATTGAACCACTTACCAACCTTTACAAAATAATAGCATCAAGCTCCCAATTTCTTTAAGCACAGACAAGATGAGAACTACCACTAGCAAGGAATCATTTTTTTTTCTTTTCTAAGTTCTGATTTTTTTCTTTTCAAGCAAACACATTTTATTCTTTCAATTCCCTACAAGTGGCTCTCACAATTTTTCAAACAATGCACATTTCTCCTTTTTCAAAAGTTCCACTCAAAAACCCAACCATACCTCCACTTAGCTTTTATCAAGCTCATAAATATTTCAAGTGCTCATGAGAGGTAAAAGGTTTAAACATATATTTCATTCAAACAAAATGGATCAGGCTTGCAGTGTGGTTGCACAAGAAGTAGGATTACAGTCTCAAAGGGGCTACTAGGATACACAAAAGTTAGGCGGGTCATAAACATATAATTGGATCAACAAAGAAATGCCTATATCACTTCCTAGACTGAACAAGACTACTATTTCATTTTGTAAACACTCAGGACAAGTTTTGGACATCAACTGACATGCACAGAATATCAACAAAATCTCACACACACATTGGCACATAACTCACTTAGGACCGGATCGATCCCGACTCTCTAGTCAAAGTAGTTTAGCAACATCAAAATCAAACATTTTCAGGTACTTATCCACGAGTCATGAACTGAGCATAGGCGTCACGACTAAGGCACTCACTACTCTCATAGCACAATAAAGTTAAGAACAACTATCTCTATTTACAACTAGAGCACAAGACTTACATCTTCCTAACAAAAGAAAAACTAACTATACTCGGTTCAAGCAAAACCCATGGAAAAGAACCGCGACACAAAGAAAAATCAAGGAAAATTGTTACACTACCTAAGAAAGTAAAACAAAGATGAAACAATTTTTTTTTTCTTCCACTTTGATCCCTCAAGAAGACAGTCGAGAAAATCCTTCGTCGAGAAAAGTCAATTTTATTTTCAAATAAAACAAAAGAAAATAAACACACATGTACATATTTACATCCCCCATCCCACACTTTAAATTGTGGCATGTCCCCATGACACACAAATAAAAAGCAAGAGGTAAAGAAAACTCCCCTGTATTTTTTTCGTTTTCGAAAACTTATGAACGCCACCCCTAATTCTGAATTCATTCCTTATTTTTGCTCCTTGGGATTATTTATGGAACTCATTAAGCCAAAATCTTCTGAGGATATCTGTATGACTCTCTCTTTTCTTCCTTGCTTGGCCTTATTCTGAACGAAAAATTATTCTTGTAGGATAATTCTTAATTTGTTTCCTGCATTCTTGTACATGATCTCTCCATGCATCTTCCTGTAAATCCCCAAAAATAAAATCCACATGATCAGTGTTAGAATAAGAAAACAAAAAAAGAAAAGTTATGTGAATATTCCTTTCATATGTCCAAGACCATTTGTTTCTCATTCTCTTCTACTAAAGGTTGTAAATGTGGAAAGGTTGATGGGAGTTTGAACTCTTCTTCCATTACTTCACACTCAGCCAAAATCTTATTTTCAATCATCCCAGTTGAATCAGAGCCATCTTGCAGAGTAGAAATCTCTCTTTGTAAATACTCATCCTTTTGGGTAGGCTCATTCTCATAGAGTATCTCCTCCATATATTCACTATCACAATGCAATGAACTTTCTGAAAGTATGCTTACTATTTGACTCACTTGCATTGTTAGGTTATTAATGGCTTTATCATCTTGTGCAAGTCTCTCTTCCACACTACTCATGAATTTATACATAAGCTCTTCTAAACTACCATTCTGCTCTTAAGGTGCTTGTCTCACTTCGCTCTCATTCCAGTCATAATAAGGGTATTTATCCCAACCAGAGTTAAGATTGTTCCCATACGATACCTCATACCTGTACTGACTAGAAATAGAGTGAGACTGTTCAAAATATAAGCCATAGAAAGAATACTTACCTGCTTGACAGTCAACCCATAAATGATTTCCATTATATTTAAAACAAATAGCAGACTTGTGATAATGTTCAGCTGCTAACTCTTCAACCGTTTTCTTAGGCCGGTTGTACTCCATCTTCAATAACTAGTAGAGTTCAATATAAGGAATAATTCTTCAAGCTTTATCCCTAGCACTTGTCAGGTACTACAAAAGAAAACTTGAAGACAAGTTAACTAATAAAGAAAATAAGAAGAAAAAAAACTAATTCCCGAATTAGCACCATAAATTATTTTGAACATTATTAATTTCAGATCCTCGGCAACGGTGCCAAAATTTGACGAGCACAAAACACAACACAAAATTATTGCTTGCTAGTCAAAGATAGTATAGTTTAATTATCGTCTCCACAGGAATTAGATTTAAACAATGTTCGAGTAATTTCTTGCTTAATTGTTATTCAAGATGATCAACACTTAAGTTGGAGTGATTACTAATACAATTAACAACTAAATTAAGTTTACTATTAATTAGACCCTATCACAGAGAATGAGAGATGAACTAAAACGGTTTGTAAACAATATGAGAAACAAGGGTCATGACATGATAGGTGTAAGATAGTAATTTGGGATTATACTCTGTTTAAATTCACTTCTAAGGTTCTAATGATTCTCACGAATTCACTCGATAATTAGCTTAAACGTAAGGTCAAGATTCATCTCTCGATTAAATCTGAACTCTACAAAATAAACTAATAAAAAGTACTGTGAAGATATGCAAGAACACGTTTGTCACAACCCCAATTTTCCTCCGTAGGATGTCGTGATGGCACCTAGTCTCTACGACTAAGTAAGCCTAACAAATAATAATAACTTGGCAGAAACAATTTACCAAAATGCTAAAACATGCTAAATACTGATATAACCTTCCGAATTAAAACATAATCTCAATAATATGCTCCCCAAAACTGGTGGAACTGAGTCATAAGCTCTATAAAATAATTCTAAAATATCTAATACATCACTGTCTGAAAGAAATACAAATGGAAGTAAAATAGGAAAGGTGACTCTAAGGCCTGCAGATGTGGAGCAGGTATACCTTGACGTCTCCCAAGCAGCAGCTACAACACAACCTCTAATAACCAGCACGGCCAGACGTACCTTGATCTGCGCAAAAAATATCCAAAAGCGTAGTATAAGTACACCACAAAAGTACCCAGCAAGTATCGAGCCTAACCTCAGTAGAGTAGTGATGAGGCCAGGTCAAGACACCTACTAGGATATAAAATAGACAGTATGAAAATGTAATAATACGGATATGTAATGGAAAGTGAAGAAACAATTGATACAGAACAAGATGATAGCAAGAACTAGTACCAGAAATCAATAATAGAATTAGCATAAAAGAAGCAACTAAAGGGCTACAATGATCATGTACGGACAACATATGCTAGAACAATAAAGAATGAAACAACAAGAATCACAACGAGGTAACGCCTCGTGTATAACCAAATCAAAACCAAGGTACCGCCTCATATAATCAAGAATCATAACCAAAGTACCGCCTCGTATTCACATTTCTCAGTTTCAATCACAATAGTTCTTTATACCGTCGCGTGAGCCTTACATTTGAAATAGATTTTGAAAACAGTTTTCACGAAATAGCTACACGCACTTTAGCCCACCTTATGACGCTGCATGGCTTCACGTAATTCCCCTACAAGCAACACGTACATAAGTCCCACCTTATACCGCCGCATGCACATCAACCCCAAGCCTTATACTGCCACATGTGCGTCAATATCATATCACAATAATAATTCGCACCACAAGTGCCCATATATCACAACTTACCAACAATAACAATATCAATATTTTTACAACAATAGTCCATAGCTCCACCACAACATATACAAGAATATCAACAATAACAATGAATTAAAAATACTCAATAAGATATATGTTTCAACAATAACCAACCTCGCCTCAATGTATTAACGACATTCACAACTTCAACACAAAATAACTCAACAATGAGAGAAATAATGTATAACCACGATATTAGATAAGACTAACTCACAATAAAAGAGATAACATTTAACAATGAGTCTCAAATAATGGAAATCAACAAGTAAAGGGATAACATGAATGATTACTTCAAGTAACGAAAATCAATAAGGAAAGAGATAACACAAACAATAACTTCAAATAATGATAATTAACAATGAAGAGATAGCATGTAACAATTAAAGAGGCAACAAGTTCAACTAAAGCATGGGAGCAAATTAGCAAGTAGGATGTAGAACAAGTACCAAACAAGTCAATTAAGGCACGTAAGGATAGTCTAACACAATTAAGGATGAATTGACTATGAGATTTTAGAACATGATACGACATTTCAATTAAAACATGAAAATAGTCTAAGTAGCCTAAACCGGTCAAATACCATGTACAACCTGTGTACCCACTCGTCACCTTGCGTACACGGATTTCACTTAGCACAATTGAATCAAACAATATCAATCCTAAGGGGAAGTTTCCCCACACGAAGTTAGGCAAGACACTTACCTCAACTAGGACAATTCAACACTCGAAAATAGCTTTTCCCTTAAAATCCGCCACACACGGCTCAAATCAAACCAAAATCGGCTCAATATCATCTTTATAGTTTTTCCAAAAAGTTAACAAGAGCCAACCCGGGTCCACCCTATTAAAACCTCGATCCAATAGTAGATTCCATCTACCCATGATCCCATGAGTTCGTATATGTGATTAGTTTCAAAATCCGAGTCCAAATCGACTCTCAAAACTCAATTTCTTATTTTTTAAAAACTTGATAAAGTTTCACAAATTTTCACTTTGATTCACATGATTTTGATGTTAAAATCTAATATATATTGATGGAATATGATTAGAAATAGATTAGAATAAGTTACCCAAGGTTTGTAGGTGAAAATACCCTCTCCAAATCGCCTCCTACCGAGTCTAGGGTAAAAAATGTGAGAACGAGTTCAAAAATCCCGTCCCTCCGCTTTTTGTCTAGTTGTAGATGTCGCAAATGCGACCTGGGTTAGCAATTGCAAACCCCGCAAATGCGAAAAATCCCTCACAAAAGCAAAGACCTTCCATTTCTGTTATCATCTCAAATGTGATGAAATGTTTGCAATTGCAAACCTTGGACCTCCGGAAATGCGACCATGAAGATCGCAAATGCGAACCAGCTCTCCCCCAGGTACCAATCACAAATACGAATATTGAGTTCGCAAATGCAAACCTAGCATACTTGTCCTGACATCGCAATTGCGATCCAAAAACTCGCAATTGCGAGACCTGGGGCACCTGCGCAAAAACCAGTAAACTTAAACTCCATCAACACTCCGCTAAGCGTCCGAAACTCACCCGATCCCTAGGGGCTCCAAACCAAATATCCACACAAGTCTAAAAATATCATACGAAATCAATCGCGCGATCAAAATACAAAAATAACATCTAAAACTATGAATTGAACTCTAAACGCTTGAATTTCAAAGAAATTTTCAAGAACTTCTAGAATTACAACTAAACGTCTGAATCCTATCAAATTAACTCCAAAAGACACCAAATTTTGCGGACAAGTTCTAAATACCATAGCAGGCCTATTCCAAGTCCCAAAATCAAATTCCGAGCTCGATAGCTACAAGTCAACCTATGGTTAAAATTTTCAACTTTAAATTGCCAAATTTCGGTAAATCAACACAAATCAACCTACGGACTTCCAAAATTAATTTCGGGCATATGCCCGAGTCCGAAATTACGACACAAAGCTATCGGAGTCATAAAAATACAGTTTCGGGGTCGTTTTCACAAAAGTCAAAATTTGGTCAATATTTTTAAATTTAAACTTCTAAGTCAAAAATCAAGGGTCCAAATCAACCCAAAAGTTTTCCGGAACGAAACTAACCAACCCCGCAAGTCATAAAAGCATAAACACACATGTATGAAACATGAAAAGGGGAAACGGGGGCGCAATTACCCAAAACGATTGATCGGGTCGTTACATTCTCTCCCTCTAAAAACAAACGTTTGTCTTTGAACGGGCATAAGGGCATACCTGAAGCGGTGAATAGATGAGGATAACGACTCCGCATGTCGTACCCAGTCTCCTAGGTCTCCTCTTTGACCGCATGACCTCTCCATTGAACCTTCACTGAAGCAATATACTTTGATCTCAACTTCTGGACCTGTCGATTCAAGATAGCCACAAGCTCCTCAATATAAGTCAAATCCTCATCCAATTAGACTGTGTTGAATACTAGAACATGAGACAGATCCCTATAATACTTCCGGAGCATAGAGACATGGAACACCGGATGAACCGTAGATAAACTAAGGGCAAAGCAAGCTTGTAGGCCACCTCCCCAATCCTCTCAAGGATCTCGAAAGGTCTGATATACCTAGGGCTTAACTTGCCCTTCTTTTCGAACCTCATCACACCTTTTATGGGTGAAACTCGGAGCAAGACTCGCTCTCCGACCATGAATGAAACATCGTGAACCTTCCGATCCGCATAACTCTTCTGTCTAGATTGAGCTATACGAAGACGATCCTGGATCATTTTGACCTTCTTCAAAGCATCTCGGACTAGATTTGTGCCTAATAACTTAGCCTCTCCCAGCTCAAACCACCTAATTGGAGAACGACATTGTCTCCCATATAGAGCCTTATATGGAGCCATCTGGATACTCGACTGGTAGCTGTTATTGTAGGAAAATTCTGCAAGTGAAAAAATCTGATCCCAAGCACCCCCAAAATCCATAACACAGGCGCGAAACATGTCCTCTAATATCTGAATAGTATGCTCGGACTGTCCGTCGATCTGAGGATGAAATGATGTACTCAACTCAACCCATGTGACTAGCTCACACTGTACAGCCTTCCGGAAATGCGATGTGAACTGCGTACCCCGGTCAGAGATGATGGATACCAGTATGCCATGAAGTCGGACAATCTCGCAGATATAAACCTGAGCCAGCTGTCTGAAGAATAGGTAGTCACTACTGGAATGAAATGAGAAGACTTGGTCAACCTCTCCACAATCACCCATACTGCGCCAAACTTCTTCTGAGTCCGTGGGAGCCCAACAACGAAGTTCATGGTGACACGCTCATATTTCCACTCAGGAATCTCAAGCCACTAAAGCAAACCACCCGGTCGCTGATGCTCATACTTCACTTGCTGACAATTTAGGCATTGAGCTACATACTCCACTATGTATATTCATCCTCCTCCACCAATAGTGCTGCCTCAAGTCCTGATACATATTAGCGGCACCTGGATGAATGGAGTACTGTGAACTATGGGCCTCCTAAAGAATCAACTCATGCAAACCATCCACATTGGGCACGCATAACCGGCCATACATCCGTAACACACTGTCATCCCTAATAGTAACCTCCTTGGCATCGCCATGCTAAACCGTGTCCTTGAGGACAAGCAAATGGGGGTAGTCATACTGACGCTCTCTGATACAGTCATATAGAGAAGACAGAGAAACCGCGCAAGCAAGCACTCGACTGGGCTCTGAAACATCCAATCTAACAAACTGGTTGGCTAAGGCTTGAACCTCCAATGCTAATGGCCTCTCTGTTACCGGTAGATATGCTAAACTACCCAAACTCTCCGCCTTTCAACTCAAGGCATCGGCCACCACATTGGCCTTCCTGAGATGATATAGAATTGTGATATCATAGTCCTTAAGTAACTCTAACCACCTACACTGACACAAGTTAAGATCTTTCTGTTTGAATAGATGTTGTAGACTCCGATTGTCGGTAAAGACCTCACAAGGAACACCGTACAAATAATGGCGCCAGATCTTCAATGCAAGAACAATGACTGCCAACTCCAAGTCGTGGACTGGATAATTCTTCTCATAGTCTTCAGCTATCGAGATGCGTAGGCAATTAACCTACCGTCTTGCATCAAAACTGCACCAAGGCCAATACGAGACGCAACACAATACATAGTATAAGACCCCGTGTCGTAGGCAACACCAACACTGGGGTTGTAGTCAAAGTAGTCTTGAGCATTTGAAAGCTCGCCTCACACTCCTTGGTCCATCTGAAAGGACAACCCTTTTGGGTCAATCTGGTCATAGGTGCAGCAATAGATGAGAAACGCTCTACGAAACGACGATAATACCTTGCCAAACCAAGGAAACTCCAGATCTCAGTAGTTGAAGATGGTATGGGCCAACTCTGCACCGCCTCAATCTTCTTCAGATCTACCTTGATCCCCTCACTCGACACCACATGATCCATAAACTCTACCGAATCAAGCCAGAATTCACACTTTGAGAACTTTGCATATAACTTCTTCTCCCTCAAGGTCTGGAGCATGATCCTCAAGTGTTACTCATGATCTTCCCGACTGCGGGAGTATACCAAGATGTCATCAATAAATACAATGATGAATAAATCAAGATAAGGCTGGAATACATTATTCATCAGGTGCATAAATGTTGTTGGGGCATTGGTCATCCCAAATGACATCACAAGGAACTCGTAGTGACCATACCGAGTCCTAAAGGTAGTCTTCAAAATATCCGGATCCCGAATCTTCAGCTGATGATAACCTGACCTCAAATCAATCTTGGAGAACACTCTGGCACCCCGTAATTGATCAAATAGATCATCAATGCGTTGCAATGGATACCTTTTCTTCACTGTAATCTTGTTCAACTGACGATAATCAATACACATGCATATAGAACCATCCTTCTTCTTCACAAACATGACCGGAGTACCCCCACAACGATACACTAGGCCGAATGAGACCCTTATCAAGCAACTCTTGTAACTGCTCCATTAACTCCTTCAGCTCCGCTGGGGCCAGACGGTATGGTGGAATAAAAATGGGCTGAGTGCCCGGCAACAAGTCAATACCAAAATTGATATCCTTTTCGGGCGGCATGCCTGGAAGATCTACTGGAAATACATCTGGAAAGTCTCTCACTATCAGAACTCAACGGTAGGAGTATTAGCATTGATATCCCTCACAAAGGATAGATAAGCATCACATACCTTCTCAACCATCTGTTGAGCCTTTAGAAATGACACAACCCTGCTAGGGACATAATCCAACTCACCCCTCCACTCTAACCATGGTAAACTTGGCATAGCCAGTGTCACGATCTTGGTGTGACAATCAAGAAAAGCATGATAGGGCGACAACCAATCCATGCCCAAGATAACATCAAAGTCTACATACTAAGTAGCAATAGATCAACTCTGGTTTTGAAACCATCAATAACAACTAAACACAACCGATGCACGTGGTCCACAATAATAGAATCTCCCACAGGCGTGGACACATAAACAGGAGAACTCAAAGAATCACGAGATACATCAAATTACGGAGCAAAGTAAGATGACACATATGAATAAGTGGATCCCGGATCAAATAAGACTAATGCATCTCTGTGGGAAACTGGAACCATACCTGTGATGACTGAGTCTGGAGCAACTGCCTTTGTCCTACCCAGAAAATCATAGAATCTGGTCTGGCCTCCCCCTCTAGAGCGACCTCTACCCACCAGTCTCACACCCCTAGTTGGCTGAGCGGGTGGAGCACCAACTGGGGCAGCAACCATGGCTTGGGTAGTCTGTGGGCCTGACTGAATCCGTGGAGCCTGAGTAGTGCACCCCTCTTGAATCTGGGGTAGTCTCTGACCATGTGGCGGTTATAGCCACACTCAAAACATACGTACCTGGATCTGCATAAAAAATGTGCAAAAGTGTAGTATGAGTACACCACAACGGTACCCAGTAAGTATCGAGTCTAACCTTAGTAGAGTAGTGACGAGGCCAGGTCAAGACACCTACTAGGATATAAAATAGACAGTATGAAAATGTAATATGAATATGTAATGGAAAGTGAAGAAACAACTTATACGGAACAAGATGATAGCAAGAACTAGTACCAGAAATCAACAATAAAATTAGCATAAAAGAAGCAACTAAAAGGCTACAATGATCATCTATGGACAACATCTGCTAGAACAATAAAGAATGAAACTACAAGATATATTCTCACCCAAAATTCTCTACAAGCAACACGCTCATAAGTCCCACCTTATACTGCCGCATGAACATCAACCCCAAGCCTTATACCGACGCATGCACGTCAATATTGTATACAATTCACACCACAAGTGCCCATATATATTACAACTTGCCAACAACAACAATATCAATGTTTCCACAACAATAACTCATGGCTCAATCACAACGTATACAAGAATATCAACAACAACAACAATGAATTAAAAATGCTCAATAAGATAGATGTTTCAATAATAACCAATTTTGCCTCAACGTATTAACGACTTTCACAACTTCAATACAAAATAACTCAACAATGAGAGAAATAATGTATAACCACGATATTAGATAAGACTAACTCACAATAAAAGAGATAACATTTAACAATGAGTCTCAAATAATGGAAATCAACAAGTAAAGAGATAACATGAATGATTACTTCAAGTAACGAAAATCAATAAGGAAAGAGATAACACGAACAATAACTTCAAATAATAATAATTAACAATGAAGAGATAGCATGTAACAATTAAAGAGGCAACAAGTTCAACTAAAGCATGGGAGAAATTTAGCAAGTGGGATGTAGAACAAGTACCAAACAAGTCAATTAAGGCACGTAAGGATAGTCTAACAATATTAAGGATGAATTGACTATGAGATTTTAGAACATGATACGACATTTCAATTAAAGCATGAAAATAGTCTAAGTAGCCTAAACCAGTCAAATACCACGTACAACCCGTGTACCACTCGTCATCTTGCATACACGGATTTCACTTAGCACAATTGAATCAAACAATATTAATCCTAAGGGGTAGTTTTCCTACACGAAGTTAGGCAAGACACTTACCTCAACTAGGCCAATTCAACACTCAAAAATAGCTTTTTCCCTAAATTCTGCCTCATACGGCCCAAATCTAACCAAAATCGACTCAATATCATCAAACAATACTAGGGAATTCAATTGCAATAGATAAAGTTAAGATCTTTTTACTTTTCCCAAAATGTCAACAAAAGCTAACATAGGCCCGCCCGGTCAAAACCCGGGTCCAATGGTAGATTCCGTCTACCCATGACCCCGTGAGTTCGTATATGTGATTAGTTTCAAAATTCAAGTCCAAATCGACTCTCAAAACTCAATTTCTTATTTTTCAAAAACTTGATAAAGTTTCACAAATTTTCACTTTGATTCACATGATTTTGATGTTATAATCTAAGAAATGTTGATGGAATATGATTAGAAATAGATTATAATCACTTACCCAAGGTTTGTAGGTGAAAATCCCCTCTCCAAATCGTCTCCTACTGAGTCTGGGTTCAAAAATGAGAGAATGAGTTCAAAAATCTCGTCCCTCAGCTTTATGTCCAGCCTCCGCAAATGCAAAGAATCCCTCGCAAAAGCGAAGCCCTTCCATTTCTGCTATCATCGCAAATATGATGAAATGTTTTCAATAGCGAACCTTGAACCTCCGCAAATATGACAATGAAGATCGCAAATGCGAACCAGCTCTCCCCTAGGTAACTACCGCAAATGCGAACACTGGATTTGTAACGACCCGGCCTGTCGTTTTGAGTATTATAACCACGTTCCCCTATTTACTCCTGAAGTTATTCTTTACATTTGTTTTATGGCTTACCGAGTTAGTTGGTTAGGGTCCGGAAGGATTTCAAAGTGAAATGAGACACTTAGTCTCTTAGTTTAAAACTTAAGTTGGAAAAGTTAACCGGATATTGACTTATGTGTAAACGACCTCAAAATTTAATTCTGATGATTCCAATAACTCTGTATGGTAATTTTGGACTTAGGATCGTGTCCGGAAAATTATTTGGAGGTCCGTATAGGAATTAGGCTTGAAATGGCGAAAGTCAAATTTTTGGGAAGGTTGATCGGGGGATTGACTTTTTTATATCGGAGTCGAAATCCGATTATGAAAATTTTAATAGGTCTGTTATGTCATTTGTGACTTGTGTGCAAAATTTGAGGTCAATCGGACTTGATTTGATAGATTCCGGCATCGTTTGTAGAAATTGGAAGTTTCAAAGTTTATTAGGCTTGAATTGGGCTATGATTCATGTTTTTAGCGTTGTTTGATGTAAATTAAAGGCTGGACTAAGTTCGTATGATGTTTTAGGACTTATTGGTATTTTTGGTTGAGGTTCCGGGTGTCTCGGGTGAGTTTCAGATGCTTAACGGATCGAAATTTGGACTTGGTAAACTGCTGAAGAATGCTAGATTTATGTCATTGGTTTCCTTCTATGCGATCGCGTGAGAAGGTACGCGATCGTATTAGCTTGTTTGGCCAGAGGTGAGATTGTTCTATACGATCGCGTGAGGGAAATCGCGATCGCATATTTGTGCCAAACTGTGCTTCACGAACGCGTGGCTAAAGCCGCGTTCGCGTAGAAGAAATAAGGCAGTCGGGGGCCACGCGCGTAATTCTTCGCGATCGTGTGGGCATGTCCGCGCTCGCGTAGGCCTTAGAGTGTTGTGCTTCACGATCGCGTGTGTTTGTCCGCGATCACGTAGAGCAAATAACTAGGCAGAGAGTTTAAGTTTTGAAAATGGGACTTCGTCCCATTTTCCATTTTTACCGATTTGGAGCTATGATTAAGGCGATATTTGGGAGATTTTCAGAGAAACCAACGGGGTAAGTGTTCTTAACTCAATATTGGTTAAATTACCCGAATCTATGGTTGTTTTTATTATGTAATGGGTGGATTAAGTTGGAAAATTTAGAAAACCTTCTTGGTTTAAATTAAAGATTTGAGGGCCGAGTTGAGGTAGGATTTTGGTAAAAATTGTATGGTTAGACTCGTGGTTGACTGGGTTTTCGTATTTTGTGACTTTTGTCTAGTTCCGAGATGTGGGCCCCACAGGCGATTTTAGAGCTAAATTTCGGATTTTGTTGGAAAATTAGACTTTTCCTATGGAATTAATTCCAATAAATTTTATTGACTGAAACGAATTATTTGTGACTAGATTCGAGGCATTCGGAGGTCGATTTGCCAGGCAAGGGCATAGCAGAGTAAAGAATTTCACGTTTTGAGGTAAGTAACAGCTTTAAATCTGGTCATGAGGGTATGAAACCCCAGATTATTCTATTATGTGAGTATTTTGGAGGTGACGCACATGCTAGGTGACAAGAGTGAGGGCGTGTACCGAGGGGATTATGACTTGGTCCGTCCCTTGAAAATTGTAAAGTTGAATAACTTATTGTTAGCTATATGCTCTCTATGTGTTGTAGAAATTTGACTGTAAATCATGTTAGAAACCATGTGTAGGCTATGTGTTGGTACTGTTAGGTCCCACAGAGGCCGCGTTACATGTTAAATTGCCTGCTAAATGCTATCTGTACTCAGTCTCAGTTTTTACTCGCACATCATATCTCAGTCTTTATTATTATTATTGATACATCATATCATTGTTGTTTAGGATGATTTTGTGATTATTGAGAGCCCGAGAGACTTGAGAGAATTATGACTGAGTGAGGTCGAGGGCCTGATTGTGAGATATTATATTATAGCACGTGAGTTGTCCGTGCAACACGTGATTTGTCCGTGCAGCACGTGTATTATCAGTGCGGATCCAGATATTGATATTATAGCACGTAAGTTGTCCGTGCAACATGTGAGTTGTCCGTGCGAATCCAGATATTATACTATAGCAAGTGACTTATTCGTGCAACACGTGAGTTGTCCGTGCGGATTATAGCGCTTGGGATGTAGGAGCCCTCCGGAGTCTATACACCCCCAGTGAGCGCAGGTACCTATGGAGTGTAAGTGCTGAGGGCTGAGAGCCGAGTGATTGAGCTATTATGATGAGTCGAGTGACTGTTGCCCTGAGAGGCTGTACTTACTTTTCATCTATTGTTGCACTTACTTGCTATCTGTCATTATTGTGAAATCTCTGAAATATTTTATATCCAGATTACATGATCTTGAACTATATAAGATTGATTTGACTTATACTGCCGGATTTGAAAGCATGTCTATTCTTTGCTGGAATTACTGAAAATGAACTATAATTTTGTAGCTCGTCACAATATTCAGTTTTTTATTTATTATTGTTACTTACTGAGTTGGTTGTACTCATACTATACCCTACACCTCGTGTGCAGATCCAGGTGTTCCCAGACATAACGGATGTTGATTCTTTCACACAGTTGATTTTTCAGAGATTCAGAGATAGCTGTCGTGTTTCGCATACCTTGCCTCTCATTCCATATCTCCTTATTTACTGTATTTGGTCTCAGACTATTATATACCATATTTTCCAGACTTGTATTCATATTAGATGTTCATGTACTCAGTGACACCGGGTTTTGTGAGTGCTTATATCTATGTTTGTGGGATTTACTCTTAAATTTAATTATTATGTTTTCGAATTTAAAAGATATGGTATTTTATTGAGAATGTCGGCTTGCCTAGTATTGAGATAGGCGCCATCACGATAGGTGAGATTTTGGATCGTGACAAGTTGGTATCAGAGCATAGGTTACATAGGTCTCACGAGTCATGAGTAGGTTTAGTAGAGTCTTGCGAATTTGTACAGAGACGTCTATACTTATCTTCGAAAGGCTGCCGAATCCTTAGGAAACTTTCAATTTCTTGTACTCTGTCGTGCGAATTTGTTGATTCCGGAAACTAAATTTTTGTTATTCTATTCTCTCACAGATGGTGAGAACACGTACTACCGGATCGGACGGTCATCCACCAGTGCCACTAACTAGGGCCGCGAGAGGTCGGGGCCGAGATAGAGGTCGAGGTGTAGCTTGTACCATAGTTGGACCTACACCTGTAGTACCACCAGTTGCTCCAGCTCAGGAGCAGATTCCAGATATAGCTGAGCCGACAGGACTAACTCAGGCACCAGCTGTGCCCATTGAGATTCCAGGCCTTCAGGAGACTTTGGCCCAGATATTGACAGTTTGGACTGGTCTTGCTCAGGTGGTTTCGGCTCAGGCCGCACCTGCCACTTCTCAGGCCGGGGAAGGTACTCATACCCTTGTTGCCCGTATTCCAGACCAGGTTGTACAAGGACTTTAGATACTGGGGGCACTACCAACCCAGCTGGATGTAGCTTCTCAAGCCTCGGTAGTTCCTGTTATGGCAGATGATGAGTAGAGGAGACTTGACAGATTTGAGAGGCTTCAACCTACACCATTTAGCGGTGCTGAGTTAGAGGATGCTTAGGGTTTTCTAGATAAGTGTCAACGGATGCTTCGGACAGTGGGTATCCTGGAGACCAGTGGGGTCTCGTTCACTACTTTTCAGTTTTCTGGGGTTGCCTTCAGATGGTGGGAGGCTTATGAGAGAAGTACGTCGATCGGTGCATCACCACTTATATGGAAGGAGTTCTCCGTTCTCTTTTTGGAGAAGTTTGTGTCGTAGTCTCGCAAAAAAGGAGTTGCGCAGACAATTTAAGCAGCTACATTAGGATGCCATGTCTGTGATACAATACGAGATGAGATTTTCTGAGTTGGCTCATCACGCAGTCTGGTTGGTTCCCATTAATAGGGATAGGATTATGAGGTTTATTGATGGCCTCACATATTAACTGCGGTTACTTATGACTAAGGAGAGGGTATTTGTTCCTACTTTTGATGAAGTGGTTGACATTGCTCGGCAGATAGAAATGGTTCGTAGCCAGAAACGTGGAGAGAGGGAGGCTAAGAGGCCTCGTGGTCTAGGTGATTTCAGCGGTGTTCCTTCAGGGGGTCAGTTTTACTGTGGTAGGGGTCATTCTTACAGACACACTCAGACGACTTATCTAGCTCATCGTGGTGCATTAGCTAGCCACGGTTCTTATAGTGATCACTCAGGCCAACCTTCATTCAGTGCACTACCAGCGTAGAGTTCTCATCATGCCTCGTCCGCTCAAGCTTCTACAAGTAATTCCTCGGGTTATCAGGAGCAGCAGTTCCGTCAGAGGAGGGGTTGTTTCGAGTGCAAAGAATTTGGTCATTTCAAGAGAGATTGTCCTAGGCTATTGAGTGGGGATCCACAGCAGAGTTCTCGACTGACGGCACCAGCACCAACAGTTCCACCACCCGCCCAGCCAACTCGGGATGGGGGTCAGGCAGCTAGGGTTCGCCCAAGAGGGGGAGGCCAATCAGTTGGCGGTCAGGCCTGATTCTATGCTTTTTCTGCCAGGCCAGATGTTGTTGCTTCAGATGCAGTGATCACAGGTATTGTTTCAGTGTTCCACAGGGAGGTTTCTATATTATTTGACCATGGTTCCACTTATTCATATGTATCATCGTATTTTGCTCATTTTTTGGATATGCCCTGTGAGTCCTTAGTTTCACCTGTTTGTGTATCTACACCGTTGGGCGATATTATTACTGTGGACCATATGTGTCGGTCATGTGCGGTAACTATTGGGGAACTGGAGACTAGAGTTGATCTCTTATTACTCGGTATGGTTGATTTCGATGTAATCCTCGGTATGGATTGGTTGTCTCCATGTCATGCTATTCTAGACTGTCATGCAAAACCCGTGACGTTGACGATGTTGGGGTTTCCAAAGGTTGAATGGAGAGGTTCTCTAGATTTGGTTCCTAGCGGGGTAATTTCTTATTTGAAGGCCCAACGTATGGTTGGAAAGGGATGTTTGTCATATTTGGCCTTTGTGAGAGATGTTGATATAAGTACTCCTCTTATTGATTTAGTACCAGTAGTGCGAGACTTTCCGGATGTATTTTCTGCAGACCTGTCGGGTATGCCACCCGATAAGGATATTGATTTCGGTATTGACTTGGTGCCGGGAACTCAACCCATTTCTATTCCTCCGTATCGTATGGCACCAGTTGAGTTGAAAGAATTGAAAGAGCAACTTCAGGAACTCCTTGAAAAGTGGTTTATTAGGCCTAGTGTGTCACCGTGGGGGGCACCGGTTCTGTTTTTGAAAATGAAAGATGGTACTATGCGGATGTGCATCGATTATAGGCAGTTGAACAAAGTTACAATCAAGAATAAATATCCTTTGTCGCGTATTGATGATTTATTTTACTAGCTTCAAGGAGCGGGGGTGTTCTCCAAAATTGATTTGAGATTCGGGTATCACCAGTTGAAAATTCGGGATTCGAATATTCTAAAGACGACATTCAGGACTCGTTATGGCCACTATGAATTTCTCGTGATGTTTTTTGGGCTGACCAACGCCACAGCAGCATTTATGCACTTGATGAATAGTGTATTTCAGCCATATCTTGATCTATTTGTCATAGTATTTATTGATGATATCCTGGTGTACTCACATAGCCAGGATGAGCATGCACAACACTTGGGTATTGTATTACAGAGACTGAGAGATGCGGGGCTTTATGCCAAATTCTCTAAGTGTGAGTTTTGGCTTAGTTCAGAGGCATTCTTGGGACATATAGTGTCCAGTAAAGGAATTAAGGTGGATCCGAAGAAAATAGAGGCAGTTCAGAGTTGGCCCAGGCCATCTTCAGCTACTGAGATTCGGAGTTTTCTCGTCTTGGCCGATTATTATCATCGCTTTGTGGAAGGTTTATCATCTATTGCATTGTCTTTGACTAAATTGAAGCAGAAAGGTGCTCCGTTCAGGTGGTCTGATGAGTGTGAAGAGAGCTTTCGGAAGCTCAAGACAGCTTTGACTACAACCCCAGTATTGGTGTTGCATACAGGTTCAGAGTCTTATAATGTGTATTGTGACGCATCGCGTATTGGTCTCGATGCAGTGCCGATGCAAGACAGTAGGGTGATTGCCTATACGTCTAGGCAATTAAAGGTACATGAGAAGAATTATCCAATCAATGACCTTGAGTTAGCAGCTATTGTTCACGCCTTGAAGATTTGGTGGCATTATTTGTACGGTGTTCATTGTGAGGTTTATACCGATCATAGAAGTCTAAAGCATCTGTTCAAACAGAAAGATCTTAATTTGCGACAGTGGAGGTGGTTAGAATTGCTTAAGGATTATGATATCACCATTCTCTATCATCCCGGAAAGGCCAATGTGGTGGTTGATGCCTTGAGTCATAAGGCAGAGAGTTTGGGAAACTTAGCATACTTACCGGTAGTAGAGAGGCCTTTAGCATTGGATGTTCAGTCCTTGGCCAACTAGTTTGTTAGATTTGATGTTTCGGAGCCGAATCGAGTTTTGGCTTATGTAGTTTCTCGGTCTTCTTTCTATGATCGCATCAGAGAGCGCCAGTATGATAACCCCCATCTACTTGTCCTTAAGGACACGGTTCAGCACGGTGATGCCAAGGAAGTCACTATTGGAGGTGACGGTGTATTACGGATGCAGGGTAGGCTATGTGTGCCTAATGTATATGGTTTGCGTGAGTTTATTCTCTAGAAAACTCACAGTTCGCGGTACTCCATTCATTCAGGTGCCGCGAAGATGTATCATGATTTGAGGCAGCACTATTAGTGGTGGCGAATGAAGAAAGATATAGTTGGGTTTGTAGCTATGGTGTTTAAATTGCCAACAGGTGAAGTATGAACATAAGAGGCCGGGAGGATTGCTTCAGAGACTTGAAATTCTGGAGTGGAAATAGGAGCGTATTACCATGTATTTTGTAGTTGGGCTTCCACAAACCTTGAGGAAGTTTGATGCTGTTTGGGTGACTGTGGATCGGTTGACCAAATCTGCGCATTTTATTCCAATTGGTACTAATTATTCTTCGGAGCGGTTTGCTGAAATTTATATCCGCGAGATTGTTCGCCTACACGGTGTGCTAGTGTCCATCATTTCAGATCGGGACACACAGTTTACATCACAGTTTTGGAAAGCAGTGCAGCGAGAATTGGGCACACAGATTCAGTTGAGTACATCATTTCACCCTCAGACGGATGGACAATCCAAGTGCACTATTCAGATATTGGAGGATATGCTACGCGCTTGTGTCATTGATTTTGGGGGTTCTTGGGATCAATTTCTGTCACTCGCGGAGTTTGCTTACAATAACAGCTACCAGTCGAGTATTCAGATGGCTCCGTATGAGGCCTTGTATGGGAGACGGTGCCGGTCTCCGGTGGGTTGGTTTGAGTCGGGTGAGGCTAGACTATTGGGTATTGACTTGGTTCAGGATACTTTGGAGAAGGTTAAAGTGATTCAAGAGCGGCTTTGCACGGTGCAGTCTAGACAGAAGAGTTATGCCTACCGGAAGGTCCGTGATGTTTCTTACATGGTTGGGGAAAAGGTTCTGCTCAATATTTCACCCATGAAGAGTATGTTGAGGTTCGGGAAGAAGGGATAGTTGAGCCCTCGGTATATTGGGACTTTTGAGATACTTAAGAAGATTGGAGAGGTGGCTTATGAACTTTCCTTGCCACCTAGTCTACCAGGTGTTCATTCAGTGTTCCATGTGTCCATGCTCTGAAAGTATGTAGGGGATCTGTCTCATATTTTGGATTTTAGTACAGTGCAGCTGGACGGTAATTTCACTTATGATGTGGAGCCGGTGGCTATTTTAGACCCACAGGTTCGAAAGCTGAGGTCAAAGAACCTAGCATCAGTGAAGGTGGAGTGGAGAGTCCAGCCAGTCGGAGAAATTACTTGGGGGATTGACCAGGAGATACGGAGCAAATATCCACACCTATTTGAGACTCCAAGTATGATTCTAAACCCGTTCGAGGAAAAACATTTGTTTAAGAGGGGGAGAATATAACGACCCAGCCGATTATTTTGGGTATTATAACCCCGTTCCCCCATTTACTACTCAAGTTATTCTTTACAGTTATTTTATGGCTTACCGAGTTAGTTGGTTCCAGAAGGATTTTGAAGTGAAATGAGACACTTAGTCTCTTAGTTGAAAACTTAAGTTGAAAAAGTTGACCAGATATTGACTTATGTGTAAACGACTTCGGAATTTAATTTTGATGATTCTAATAGCTTCGTATGGTGATTTTGGACTTAGGAGCGTGTCCGGAAAATTATTTGGAGGTCCGTAGAGGAATTAGGCTTGAAATGGCGAAGTCGAATTTTTGGAAAGTTTGACCGGGGGGTTGACTTTTTGATATCGGGGTCGAAATCCGATTCTGAAAATTTTAATAGGTCTGTTATATCATTTATGACTTGTGTGCAAATTTTAAGGTCAATCGGACTTGATTTGATAGATTCCGGCGTCGTTTGTAGAAATTGGAAGTTTCAAAGTTCATTAGGCTTGAACTGGGATATGATTCGTGTTTTTAGCGTTATTTGATGTGAACTAATGGCTCGACTAAGTTCGTATGATGTTTTAGAACTTGTTTGTATATTTGATTAAGGTCCCAGGGGCCTCGGGTAAGTTTCGGATGCTTAACGGATCGAAATTTGGACTTAGTAAACTGCTGAAGAATGCTAGTTTTCTGTCACTAGTTTCCTTCTATACGATCGCGTGAGAAGGTACGCGATCGCATAGTCTTGTTTGGGAAGAGGTGAGATTGTTCTATGTGATCGTGTGAGGGCAACCACGATCGTGTAGTTGTGGCAAACTGTGCTTCGCAAACGCGTGGCTAAAGTCGCGTTCGCGTAGAGGAAATAAGGCAGTCAGGGGCCACGCGCATAATTCTTCGCGATCGCGTGGGCATGTCCGCGCTCGCGTAGGCCTTAGAGTGCTGTGCTTCGCAATTGCGTGTGTTTGTCGGCGATCGCATAGAGCAAATAACTGGGCAGAGAGTTTAAGATTTTTACTGAATTGGAGCTCTGATTAAGGCAATTTTTGGGAGATTTTCAGAGAAAATAACGGGATAAGTGTTCTTAACTCAATATTGGTTAAATTACCCGAATCCATGGTTGTTTTTATTATGTAATGGGTGGATTAAGTTGGAAAATTTAGAAAACCCTCTTAGTTTATATTGAAGATTTGAGGGTCGAGTTGAGGTCGGATTTTGGTAAAATTGGTATGGTTAGACTCGTGGTTGAATGGGTTTTTAGATTTTGTGACTTTTGTCGGGTTCCAAGACATGGGCCCCATGGGCGATTTTAGAGCTAAATTTTGGATTTTGTTAGAAAATTAGAATTTTCTTATGGAATTAATTCCAATAAATTTTATTGACTGAAATGAATTATTTGTGATTAGATTCGAGGCATTCGGAGGCCGATTTGCGAGACAAGGGCATAACAGAGTAAAGAATTTCATGTTTTGAGGTAAGTAACAGCTTTAAATATGGTCCTGAGGGTATGAAACCCCGGATTATTGTATTATGTGAGTATTTTGGAGGTGACGCACATGCTAGGTGACTAGCGAGAGGGCGTGCACCGAGGAGATTGTGACTCGGTTCGTCCCGTGAAAACTGTAAAGTTGAATAACTTGTTCTTAGCTATATGCTCTCTATGTGTTGTAGAAATTTGACTGTAAATCATGTTAGAAACCATGTTTAGTTTATGTGTTGGTACTGTTAGGTCCCACAGAGGTCGCGTTACATGTTAAATTGCCTGCTAAATGCTATTTGTACTCAGTCTCCGATTTTACTCGCATATCTTATCTCAGTCTCTGTTATTATTATTGATACATCATATCATTGTTGTTTGGGCTGAGTTCATGATTATTGAGAGCCCGAGAGACTTGAGAGATTTATGACTGAGTGAGGCTGAGGGTCTGATTGTCAGATATTATATTATAGCATGTGAGTTGTCCGTGCAGCATGTGAGTTGTCCATGCGAATCTAGCTATTGATATTATAGCACGTAAGTTGTCCGTGCAACACGTGAGTTGTCCGTGCGGATCCAGATATTGATATTATAACAGGTGAGTTGTCCGTGCGGATCCAGATATTATACTATAGCACGTGAGTTGTCCGTGCAGCACGTGAGTTGTCTGTGCGGATTATAGCGCTTGGGTTGTAGGAGCCCCTCCGGAGTCTGTACACCCCCAGTGAGCGCAGGTACTTATTGAGTGTAAGTGCTGAGGGCTGACAACCGAGTGATTGAGCTGTTGTGATGAGTCCAGTGATTATTGCCCTGAGATGCTGTACTTACTTTTCATCTATTGTTGCACTTAGTTGCTATCTGTCATTGTTGTAAAATCTCTGAAATATTTTATTTCCATATTACATGAGCTTGAACTGTATAAGATTGATTTGACTTAAACTGCCGGATTTAAAGCATATCTATTCTTTGCTAGAATTACTGAAAATGAACTATAACTGTGTAGCTCGTCACTATCTTCAGTTCTTTATTTGTTATTCTTACTTACTGAGTTAGTTGTACTCATACTACATCCTGCACCTCTGTGCAGATCCAGGTGTTCCCAGACATAACGGCTGTTGATTCTTTCGCACAGTTGGTTTTTCGGAGATGCAGAGGTAGCTGCCATGTTTCGCAGACCTTGCCTCTCCTTCCCTATCTCCTTATTTACTGTATTTGGTCTCAGACTACTATATACCATATTTTCCAGACTTGTATTCATATTAGATGCCCATGTACTCAGTGACACCGGGGTTTTGGGAGTGCTTATATCTATGTTTGTGGGATTTACTCTCAAATTTAATTATTATGTTTTCGAATTTAAAAGATATGGTATTTTATTGAGAATATCGGCTTGCCTAGTATTGAGATAGGCGCCATCACGATAGGTGAGATTTTGGGTCGTGACAGGGTTCGCAAATGCGAACCAAGCAGACTTGTCCTGACATCACAATTGTGATCCAAAAACTCGCAATTGCGAGACCTGAGGCACCTGTGCAAAAACCAGCAAACTTAAACTCTATCAACACTTCGCTAAGCGTCCGAAACTCACTTGAGCCCTCGGGGCTCCAAACCAAACATTCACAAGTCTAAAAACATCATACGAAATCGATCGCGCGATCAAAATACAAAAATAATATCTAAAACTATGAATTGACTCTAAAACGCATGAATTTCAAAAAAAAATTCAAGAACTTCTTGAATTACAACTAAACATATGAATCCTATCAAATCAACTCCAAACGACACCAATTTTGTAGACAAGTTCTAAATACCATAACAGACCTATTTCAAGTCCCAAAATCAAATATCGAGCTCGATAGCTACAAGTCAACCTACGGTCAAACATTTCAACTTTAAATTTTCAAATTTCGGCAAATCAACACAAATCAACCTATGGACTTCCAAAATCAATTTCGGGCATATGCCCAAGTCCGAAATCACGATACGAAACTATCAGAGTCATTAAAATACAGCTCCGGGATCGTTTTCACAAAAGTCAAAGTTTGTTCAATATTTTTAAATTTAAACTTCTAAGTCAAGAATCAAGGGTACAAATCAACCCAAAAGCTTCCCAGAACAAAACTAGCCAACCCCATAAGTCATAAAATCATAAACACATATATGTGAAGCATGAAAAGGGGAAGGGGGCGCAATTACACAAAATGACTGATCGGGTTGTTACAACGTTAATAGGCTAGTCTTTTGGAAAACGTCTCTCGAATATTCTCCTAACTTAGTTTAATCAACAATTTAAAAAGCTTTCTTGATTACTTATAAGAATCACCAAATTAAACCAAACCAAATAATGCAAAATTATTCACCAAAATATTCCTCTTTCGATTAAATAAATTGGTGAATAAATTCGCAATCAATTCAAAGCACCATAAACGAATTCATGCAATTAAACTAGAGTTAAATCTACAAACAACCCTCAAAATACCATATCCGTCAAAACCCTAGGGAAGAACTACTCCATAGATATGGAGAAAGTCATCACAAATAAGTTTAAGAATATAGAGAACATCAAAGACAACTTTACAATACAAACTCTCATTTTGCACTGATTGTTGGCAAGGGAATTGATGAAATCCCGTGTCTTCAAGCCGTGGTAGCTCTCTAAAACTCTTCTAGGTCGAATCCCCTTCAAAAATATGTTTAAGAAATATTTATACCGTGTACAATTTAACCCTGTGCATCGCGGTAATAGAATTTTGCTATTGTCACACATTTTTCTTCATGATGAACAATTTAACTTTGCCCCTCATAAATCACAACCTAACACATGACGTGTTACTGGCCAACATCAGAAGGGTCTAGGTTTGCCTTTATCTCAAATTTCTTCCCAGGCACAACGTGGCACATGACGAATTTCACGACGTGGAAATTGACAACGATCAGAATATTGAACTTCTTTCGTTTTGCGGTAGATTTGCATAGCATGATGTGGCATCCTTGGTTTATTGTCTTGACATTTTTTCTTTCCTTTTTTTTCTTTGCATACTCGCTCCTTGACTCCTGAACTCGATCCCAACGCCTTAACTCTAACTTCTACTCAGACTTTAAAGTTTGCTTTTATTCCTTTTAGCTCTATCAATTCGTTTTAGCCCGAAATCTCAACCTACACAACAAAAAACACGTAATGAGTATAAATTGTCCATATTTTAGCTAAAATACAATTAAAGTGTATCAAATAATAGGTGCAAAGTAGACAATAATTTGTGCTTCGAGCCTACCGTCAACACCCCACACTTAGACCATTACTCATCCTCTAGCAACAAATTACATTTCAAATAGGAATGACATTTTCATGCAACTCTCCTAACTCATCATGCCAAGAATATTTAAAATAGACTATGCACCATACCGTAACATCCTAACCTCAAGACTCAACTCACAAGCACCACAAATTTTTTAAAACCTGTTCAGCTACTCTAACACATAGGGAAAAGACATTACCTTTCCTTCGCAAGTCATGTGCCCTCACACCAAAAATTGAGAGTAGTTCCACACACAATAAAATTCAAGAACAGATAGGAATTCAAGATAAAAAGAATTCACTAACTCCCAGAATTAAAATCCATATTCCACAGAAGATGTACCATAGGCTTGACCGTAGTGTAATACTCCACTAACTAAGCTCATTCAGTCAAGGATCAAGTAGGACTTAAATCGATTGTAATGTAGGCTGCTGGACGGGTAGGATATAATTTGGATAATAGTGACTACACCTCTCTGAGCACTTTAATACATATACATTAACATTTTTAAAAACCCACACTTGGATTGAACCACTCACCAACCTTCACAAAATAATAGCACCAAGCTCCCAATTTCTTTAAGCACAGACAAGATGAGAACTACCACTAGCAAGGAATCAATTTTTTTTCTTTTCTAAGTTTTGATTTTTTTTTCTTTTCAAGCAAACTCATTTTTTTCTTTCAATTCCCTACAAAGGGCCCTCACAATTTTTCAAACAATGTACCTTTCTCCTTTTTCAATAGTTCCACTCAAAAACCCAACCATACCTCCACTTAGATTTTATCATGCTCATAAATATTTCAAGTGCTCCAGAGAGGTAAAAGGTTCAAATAGATAGTCAATTCAAATAAAATGGATCAGGCTTGCAGTGTGGTTGCCAAAGAAGTAGGATTACATGCTCAAAGGGGCTACTAGGATACACAACAGTTAGGCGGGTCATAAACATATAATTGGATCAAAAAAGAAAGGCCTATATCATTTCCTAAACTGAACAAGACTACTATTTCGCTTCGCAAACACCCAGGGCAAGTTCTAGACATCAACTGACATGCAAAGAATATCAATAAAATCTCACACACACATTGGCACATAACTCACTTAGGACCGGATCTATCCAGACTCTCAAGTCAAAGCAGTTAAGCAACATCAAAATTAAACAATTTCAAATACTTATCTATGAGTCAAGAACTGAGCATAGGTGTCATGACTAAGTCACTCACTACTCTCAAGGCACAACAAAGTCAAGAACAACTATCTGTATTTACCACCAGAGCACAAGACTTACCTCTTCCTAACAAAAGAAAAAGTAACTATACCCGGTTTAAGCAAAACCCTTGAAAAAGAACCGTGGCACAAAGAAAAATCAAGGCTGAATTGTTACACTACCTAAGAAAGTAAAACAAAGATGAAAAAAAAAATTCTTCGACTTTGATCCCTTAAGAAGATAGTAGAGGAAATCCATCGTCGGGAAAAGTTAATTTTTTTTAAATAAAACAAAAGAAAACAAACACACATGTACATATTTACATCCTCCACCCCCACACTTTAAATTGTGGCATGTCCCCATGACACACAAATAAAAATCAAGAGGTAAAAAAAAACTCCCCTGAATGTTTTTCGTTTCTGAGAACTTATGAACTCCACCCCTAATTCTAAATTTATTCTTTATTTTCGCTCCTTGGGATTATTTCTAGAGCTCATTAAGCCAAAATCTTCTGAGTATATCTGTATGACCCGTTATTTTCTTCCTTGCTTGGCCTTATTCTGAGCAGTAAATTATTCTTGCATGATAATCATTAATTTGTTCATGCATTCTTGTACATGATCACTCCATGCATCTACTTGTAAATTCCCAAAAATAAAATCCACATGATCAGTGTTAGAATAAAAAAAATAAAAAAGAAAGATTATATGAATATTCGTCTAGTATGTCCAAGAATATTTATTTCTCATTCTCTTCTACAAAAGGATGTAAATGTGGAAATGTTAATGGGGGTTTGAACTCTTCTTCTATTCCTTCATACTCAACCAAAAACTTATTTTCAATCATCTCAGTTGAATCAAAGTCCTCTTGCAGAGTAGAAAGATCTCTCCGTAAATACTCATCCTCTTGGGTAGGCTCATTCTCACAGGATAACTCCTCCATATGTTCGCCATCACAATGCAATGAGCTCTTTGAAAGTATACTTACTATTTGACTCACTTGCATTGTTAGGTTGTTAATGACTTCATCATCTTGTGTAAGTCTCTCTTCCACACTATTCATGAATTTATACATAAGCTCTTCTAAACTACCATTCTCCTCTTGAGGTGCTTGTCTCACTTCACTCTCATTCCAGTCATAATAAGGGTATTCATCCCAACCAGAGTTAAGATTATGCCCATACGATACATCATACCTGTACCATCTAGAAATAGAGTGAGACTGTTCAAAAGACAAGCCATAGGAAGAATACTTACCTACTTGACAGTCAACCCATAGATGATTTCCATTACATTTAAAAGAAATAGCATACTTGTGATATTGTTCAGCTGCTAACTCTTCAATCGTTCTCTTAGGCTGGTTGTACTCCATCTTCAATGATAATTAGAGTTCAATATCAAGAATAATTCTTCAAGCTTTATCACAACCACTTGTCAGGTTCTACAAAAGAAATCTAGAAGAGAAGTTAACTAACAATAAAATAAAATAAATAAATAAATAAGAAAAAAAGAAAAAACTAATTTTCGAATTAGCACCAAAAATTATTTTGAACATTATTAATTACCATTCCCGGCAACGACGCCAAAATTTGACGAGCGCAAACCACAACACAAAATTATTCCTCGCTAGTCAAAGATAGTATAGTTTAATTATCGTCTCCACATGGTTGGATTTAAACAATGTTCGAGTAATTTCTGGCTTAATTGCTATTCAGGATGATTAACACTTGAGTTAGAGTGATTACTACTATAATTAACTATTAAATTAAGACTACTATTAATTAGACCCTATCACAGTGAATGAGAGATAAACTAAAATGGTTTGTAAATAATATGAGAAATAAGGGCCATGACATGATAGGTGTAAATAGTTATTCAGGATTTTACTCTATTTAAATTCACTTCTAAAGTTCTAATGATTCTCACGAATTCACCCAATAATTAGCTTAAACGTAAGGTCAAGATTCCTCTCTCGATTAAATCTGAACTCTACAAAATAAACTAATATAAAGCACTGTGAAGATATGCAAGAACACGTTAATGGGCTAATCTTTAGGAAAACGTCTCTCGAATATTCTGCTAACTTGGTTTAATTAACAATTCAAAAAGCTCTCTCGATTACTTAGAAGAATCACTAAACTAAACCAAACCAAATAATGCAAAATTAATCACCAAAATATTCCTCTTTCAATTAAGTAAACTGATGAACAATTTCACAATCAATTCAAAGCACCATAAACGAATTCATGCAATTAAACTATAAGCTAAATCTACAAACAACACTCAAAACACCATATCCGTCAAAACTCTAGGGAAGAACTACTCCATAGATATGGAGAAAGTCATCAAAAATAAGTTTAAAAATATAGAAAACATCAAAGACAACTTTACAATACAAACTCTCGTTTTACACCGATTGTTGACAAGAGAATTGATGAATCCCGTGTCTTCAAGCTGTGGTAGCTCTCGCAAACTCTCCTAGGTTGAATCCCCTTCAAAAACGTGTTTAACAAATATTTATACCGTGTACAAAATTCCTTTAAACCGAACTACCCTTAGTAAGATGAGAAACAAAACTTTCTGTCTGAATAGCTTACCGCGATGCGACGTGCGGCGCCCTGTGCATCGCAGTAATGGAATTTTGCTATAGTCTCATGTTTTGCTTCATGATGAACAATTTAACTTTACCCCTCATGAGGCACAGCCTAACACATGACGTGTTAGTGGCCAACATCAGAAGGGTCTTGGTTTCCCTTTATCTCAAATTTCTTCCCAGGCACAAGGTGGAACATGACTAATTGCACGACGTGGAAATTGACAACTATTAGAATATTGAACTTCTTTCGTTTTGCTGCAAATTTGCATAGCACGACGTGGCATCCTTGGTTTATTTTCTTGGCATTTGTTTCCTTTATTTCTATGCATACTCGGTCCTTGACTCCCGAACTCGATCCTAACGCCTTAACTCTCGAACTTCTACTCAGACTTCAAAGTTCGCTTTTATTCCTTTTAGCTTTATAAATTCGATTTAGCCCGAAATCTCAACCTACACAACAAAAAACACGTAATGAGTATAAATTGTCCATATTTTAGCTAAAATACAATTAAAGTGTATCAAATAATAGGTACAAAGTAGTCAAAAATTCATATTTCTAGCCTACCATCAGAGGTTGACTTCAAGGATTATTTGAGTAAGGAAATTGCTGGTTGCATGGTGTACTATACTTTATGGGAATTTATAGATTGTGGGATGATTTAGGTTTGACATTCATTGTGGATGCAGTGTGCAAGGAAAAGGAATCGCTTGGTTCTTCATTTTGGATATTAGCGTGTTGGTGGGGCACAAGTCGTTGGCACATATCAGTTGTGTGTAGTATATTAGATTAAAGTAAATGGCTTGCGAGAGGGTTCTAATGGGTTCAAGATTCATATGTGTTGTGTAGGAGTTCCCGAATTTATGTATGGCAAAGATTTGAGACTAGCGTTGGATGGTGCCTAAACTTGCGATATTTCTATATCATTATTGATTTTATATTTCAGTATTAAAGAGAGGAAAGGAACAACTTCATATTCATAAAATGTCTCTTCAAAGCAGGAATCTCAATTTGCGGTACTATTGGGTGCTTAAGATGGAGTACAGTAGATTATGGGCCTTAGGGCGACATGGTTTCATGTTAGGGTCTCTTGGGGGTGAGCTTTGATTGATGGCCATAGTTTACTTAGAAATAGAAGAGTTATCTTGGATGCAAGTCAAGAGAAACTCGAAGAAATGGGTCAGCATGGTTGTAATTTAGATCAACATGGTACTAGAAATGATCGGTTCCTTTGGTGTGGTGAGGCTTTACATGTATTTTATGGCAATATTTTTGGGTTTGGCAATTTTCAAGATTGGTTGAATTAGAGGGATTCAGTTTGACGATTTGGTTATGTGAAAATGGGTTCCGAAGAGTTCATAATGGATTTGACATTAGCTCAAGGCTGATATCTTCTACGGGTGTGCAAGATTTTTGTTGTGTATTGTGATGTTCTCCGAGATTGAGTTAAGTGGAAGGTTTTTGGTTGATGGGTGTCTACCTACTTATGATTCAGAGTTGATAATGGGATTCTCGTATTTTCACATGATAGCATGATAGATGCGGTGCGCCGTATGTGTAATAACCCGGCCGGTTGTTTTAAGATTTATAGCCCTGATTCCCTATTTATTGTTTCCCCCGTACCTTTTTCTGCTTATGTGACTTGTCGGAAGATTTTGTGTTTGGTTTCGGAGTATTTTGGGACACTTAGTCCCTAAAACATAAGCTTAGGTCTTAAGATTTTGACCATAGTCGGAACTGTGTGAAGACGACTCCGAAATGGAGTTTTGTTGGTTCCTTTAGCTCTGTTGGGTGATTTTGGACTTAGGAACATGTTCGGACTGTGAATTTGAGGTCTGTAGCTGATTTAGGCTTGAATTGGCAAAAGTTAAATTTTTAGAGATTTTGACCTGTAGTGGACTTTTTGACATCGGGGTCGGATTCTGATTCCGGAAGATGGAGTAGGTCCATAATGTTGAATACGACTTGTGTACACATTTTGAGGTCAATCAGACGTGATTTGATAGGTTTCGGCATCGGTTGTAGAAATTTGAAGTTTCAAGTTCATTAAGTTTGAATTGGAGGGTGATTTGTGATTTTAGCATTGTTTGATGTGATTTGAGGGCTCAACTAAGTTCGTATGGTATTTTGGATGCCCAGCGGATCAATTTTTGGACTTAGGAGGTTCCTGAAGTTTTCTGGTGTCTGAGTTCTGGTTTCTTTATATGCGATCGTGTGGGGTGATCCGCGATCGCATAAGCTAGCTGGGAGAGAGGGTGAAATTGTTCTTCATGTTCGCGGACAGAGGCATGCGAACACGTAGTGAAGTGAGGTGGTGCTTCGCGAATGCAGAGACAAGGTTGCATTTGCGTAGGGTTAAGTGGACCAAAGCTGGGCCACGCACTTTACTCACTGCGAACGCGTGGGGATATTCTTGATCGCGTGAGTATGAGAGCCAGAGCATCGCGTTCACGTAGTGCTTTACACGATCGCATAGAGTTAATTTCTAGGGCAGCAAAGTTGTTCTTCGCAATCACGAGGCTATTTCCGCGATCGCGATTAAGGAATCACTGGGGAGACTTATATCGTTTCCAAAAATAGGGTTTTCGCCATTTTATCAAAAACTTGAGTTGGGAGCTCGAATTTGGACGAGCCTTTGAAGGAGTTTCAGAGATATCAATTCGGTAATGATTCTACACTCCATTTTGGTTATATTCCACTAATCTATCATTAATTTCCTCTTTAATTTCGTATTTTTGGGGTTGAAAATCGAAAAAATTGGAAGAACTTCTTCAACAAAGATTTTGAGTTTTGAAAGGGGATTTATGGTCAGATTTGAGTAATTTTTATATGGTTGGACTCGTGACTAAATGGGTGTTCATATTTTGTGACTTTTACCCGATTCCGAGACGTGGGCCTAGGTCGATATTTTAGGACAGATTTCGCAAATTTGTTAAAGTATTGATTTCACTAATTATAGAGTCTATTATGGTTGTATTTATGATATGTAATTTCTTTTGGCTAGATTTGGTCCATTCGGAGCCGAATATTCGTGGGAAAGGCAGTGTGACTGATTGATTGAGCTTGGTTCGAGGTAAGTGGCTTGCCTAACCTTTTATGGGGGAGATCCCCTTAGGATTTGGTACTGTTATGATATGTGAGCGCCGTGTACGTGAGGTGACGAGTACGTACACAAGCTATTTGTTGTAAAACCCAATTTATTTTACTGAGTAGTAATCTGTCTTTCCTTTAATTTGAGTTATACCGTTTAAATGAGTATTAGTCTGTTTTCATTCTTAATTGAGCTATTCCAACATGTGTATCTATCTTGTTCAATCTAATATCCCATGTCTACGTGCTTTAACTGCTTATTTGAACTCTGTGCGGCATGCCTAATTAATTTCCTGTTTTTCCCTTGATAATTATCAGTCTTAAGTGTAAAATTCTTGCTGTTAATTTTTGTATCTATCAGTTTGAGCTGTGTGTTTACTTTTGAGACTACGAGGCGGTTCCTCGGGAGTTCTCCCTGCACATTTACTTTTGAGACTACGAGGCGGTTCCTCGGGAGTTCTCCCTGCACATTTACTTTTGAAACTACGAGGCGGTTCCTCGGAAGTTTTCCCTGCACATTTACTTTTGAGACTACAAGGCGGTTTCTCGGGAGTTCTCCCTGCATATTTACTTTTTAGACTACGAGGCGGTACCTCGGGAGTTCTCCCTGCATATTTACTTTTGGGACTACGAGACGGTATCTTGGGAGTGCCCATGTTGCTATATCATTGTGCGGTGTTGTTATTGCTTTGTAATTACTTGCTGTTGTCTTCTCCGTTTCACTTCATTTTTATTATAGCATCTGTTTTATTATTATATCCCAGTAGGGCCCGGACCTGACCTCATCACCACTATACCGAGGTTAGGCTTGGCACTTACTGGGTACCGTTGTGGTGTACTCATGCTACTCTTCTGCAGATGTTTTTGTGTGCAGATCCAGGTACTACTTATTAGCCCCGCTATTAGTTGAGAGTGCTTGCTGTTGTACGAAGACTTCAAGGTACATTTGTCGTGTCCGCAGACCTCGGAGTCCCCCTCTATTCTCTTCTATGACAATTACCTTCCGTACTTCTTTTTGTTAGACTCTGGTGTATAGAGATACTAGTTTCCTTCTGTACTTATAACTTACATTGTTTCGGGTTTTGGGAAGACTATGTATTATAGAGTATTGGTTATTGTACATGCCGAGCGGCATTGTTATTAGTTATTCAGATATCCACTACTGTTAGTTGCTAAGTTTTACTTTTGTTTTTATTATATTTCTGCAATTTGTTAGGCTTACCTAGTCGTAGAGACTAGGTACCGTCACGACATTATACAGAGAGAGTTTGGGTTGTGACAAGTTGGTATCAGAGCTTTAGGTTCATAGGTGTCGTGCGTCACAAGCCGGTTTATTAGAGTCTCGCAGATCGGTACGGAGACGTCTATACTTATCTTCGGGAGACTATGGAATTGTTAGAAAAATTATACTTCTTTGATTCCTTGTCGTGCGAAATTGTTGCCTTCGAAATTCTAAACTTCTGTATTCTATTCTCTCACAGATGGTGAGGACACGTACAGGGGGATCTGAAGACCAAGCACTCGCGCCCCTGCTAGAGCCGCGAGAGGCCGAGGTTGGGGTAGAGGCCGAGGACGACCACACGGTGCAGCCAGATCACCCGCTCGCGCGGTGACAGAGGAGCCCCAAGCAGACCCAGTTGGAGGGCAGGCACCGGAGGTTCCTATTGCTGCACCAGCCCTCCAGGAGACTCTAGCCCAGTTCATGATCATGTTCAGCACTTTAGCTCAGGCTAGATTGATCCCACTAGCTCCCGCCATATCTCAGACCGGGGGAGGGGAACAGACTCCCTCAGCCCGCACTCCTGAGTAGAGGGTCCAGGTTGACCAGGCCCCAGAGTTCATTCCTATGCCGCCAGTAGCTCCGGTTCAGCATGAGACCATGGAAGCCGCTTCTGAGGCGGAGCAGCTCAGACTTGAGAGGTACAAGAAGTACCACCCACCTACTTTCAGCAGATTAGCTTCAGATGATGCTCAGGGTTTTCTAGAGGAATGTCATCATATTCTCCGTACTATGGGCATAGCGGAGACGAGTGGGGTTTCTTTTACCACCTTCCAGCTTAGAGGAGCAGCCTATCAGTGGTGGAGCACTTATGAGTTGAGTAGTCTGGATGAGGCAGCTTCGCTCACATGGACTCAGTTCTCGGACATATTTTTGAGAGAGTATGTCCCTTAGAGCCTCAGGGACTCATGGCGCGCGGAGTTTGAGCAGCTGCGCGAGGGTGCTATGACTGTGTTAGAGTATGCAATCCGCTTCATTGAATTGGCCCAACATGCACGGGCATTGGTTGCCACAGTTCGAGAGTGGGTTCGACGGTTTATTGAGGGACCCCACCCTAGTATCCGAATTAGTATGGCTAGGGAGTTGGAGATGGATATTTCTTATCAACAGGTTGTGATTATTCCCAAGATATTAGAAGGCATGTTTGCCCGGGGTAGAGAGGAGAGGGAGGCCAAGAGGTCTCGATAGACTGGTTCTTATTCTGGTGCTCGTGCCCCAGTAGCTCACCATGGTAGGGGTTATGTGAGCCACCCCGTCCATTCAGCTTTTCCAGCCACCAACGGTGTTCCAGCCCCTTCTAGGCCCCAGGAGCCTTATTATGCACCACCAGTATCTAGTGTGCCTCCTTCACGGGGGTGTTCCTAGCAGCCAATCCAGCAGATCTGGCCCGAGCCAGCCACAGCAGCCACGCCCTCCTAGAGCTTATTTTGATTGTGGCGACACTCGCCATATAGTGAGGGATTGCCCCAGATTTAGGAAGGGTGCACCTCTATAGACTTCTCAGGCACAACGTGCTCCACCGGGTTCTCAGGCTATGATTCTAGCACAAGCTACCGCCCACCTGCTCAGCCAGCTTGAGGTGGATGTCGGGGAGGTCGAGGTCGCCCTAGAGGGGGAGGCCATGCCAGATATTATGCCCTTTCTGCTCGTACAGAGGCAGTCACTTCTAATTCTGTCATTATAGGTATTGTCCCGGTCTGTCATATAGATGCGTCAGTATTATTTGACCGAGGCTCTACATATTCTTATATGTCCTCTTATTTTGCCACGTATTTGGGCGTATCTCGAGATTCCTTGAGTTTCCCTGTTTATGTGTCTACTCATGTGGGAGATTCTCTTGTTGTGGACCACGTTTATCGGTCGTGCTTGATTTCTCTTAGTGGTTTTGAGACCGGAGCCAATTTATTATTGCTCAGCATGGTGGACTTTGATATAATTTTGGGCATGGACTGGTTGTCGCCCCATTATGCTATTCTTGATTGTCATGCTAAGACCGTGACGCTGGCTATGCCAGGTTTACCGCGATTAGAGTGGAGAAGTACCTTAGAGTATACTCCCAGTAGAGTTATTTCATTTCTTAAAGCTCAACGAATGGTTGAGAAGGGGTGTGACACATATCTAGCTTATGTGAGAGGTGTCAGTATTGATACTCCTACAGTTGAGTCAGTTCCAGTAGTGAGAGAATTTCCAGATGAGTTCCCAGCTGATCTTCCGGGCATGCTTCCCGATAGAGATATTGATTTCGGCATTGATTTATTGCTGGGCGCTCAGCCCATCTCTCTATTCCTCCATACCGTATGGATCCTCCTGAGTTGAAGGAGAAGCTGCAGGAGTTCCTTGATAAGGGCTTCATTCGGCCCAGTGTGTCACCTTGGGGTGCTCTAGTCTTGTTTGTAAAGAAGAAGGATGATTCTATGTGTTTGTGTATTGATTATCGCCAGCTGAACAAAGTTACAGTAAAGAACAGGTATCCATTGCCTTGTATTGATGACTTATTTGATCAGTTACAGGGTGTCAGAGTGTTCTCCAAGATTGACTTACGTTCAGGCTAGCATCAGTTGAAGATTCGGGAGCCAGATATCCCAAAGACTGCTTTCAGGACTCGGTATGGTCACTACGAGTTCCTTGTGATGTCTTTTGGGCTGACCAATGCCCCATCAGCTTTTATGCACTTGATGCACAGTGTGTTCTGGCCTTATCTCGACTCTTTCATCATTGTGTTTATTGACGACATTCTGGAATACGCCCGGATTCAGGAGGATCATGAGCAGCGCCTGAGGACTGCGCTTTGAGATAAAAGAAATTATATGCAAAATTTTCAAAGTATGAGTTTTGGCTAGACTCAGTGGCATTCTTGGGTCATATATATCGAGTGATGGGATCCAGGTAGATCCGAAGAAGATTGAAGCAGTGCAGAGTTGGCCCAGACCGTCCTCAGCTACAGAGATCCGGAGTTTTCTTGGTTTTGCAGGGTATTACCATCGCTTTGTAGAGGGATTATCATCTATTGCAGTACCTATGACCAGGCTGACCCAGAAGGGTGCTCCATTCAGGTGGATAGAGGAAGGTGAGGAGAGCTTTCAGAAGCTCAAGACAGCTTTGACTACAGCCCCAGTATTAGTATTGCCTACAGTTTCGGGGTCCTGCATTGTATATTGTGATGCGTCGTGAATTGGTCTAGGTGCGGTGTTGATGCAGGACGGTAGGGTGATTACCTACGCATCTAGACAGCTGAAGGTGCATGAGAAGAACTATCCTGTCCACGACCTTGAGTTAGTCGCCATTGTTCATGCCCTGAAGATTTGGCGCCACTATTTGTACGGAGTTCCTTGTAAGATTTGCACTGATCATCGGAGTTTGCAGCATTTGTTCAAGCAAAAGGATCTTAATTTGCACCAGCGGAGGTGGTTGGAGCTACTTAAGGATTATGATATCACCATTTTGTACCACCCGGGAAAGGCCAATGTGGTGGCCGATGCTTTGAGTCGTCGGGCAGAGAGTTTGGGGAGCTTAGCATATCTACAAACAGCAGAGATGGCATTAGATGTTCAGGCCTTAGCCAGCCAGTTTGTGAGATTGGATATTTCTGAGCCAAGTCGAGTATTGGCTTGTGTGGTCTCTTGGTCTTCTCTTTATGATCGTACTAGGGAGCGTCAGTATGATGACCCCCATCTGTTTGCCCTTAAGGACACGGTTCAGCATGGTGATGCTAAGTAGGTAACTATTGGGGATGATGGCGTATTGAGGATGCAGGGCAGGCTATGTGTGCCTAATGTAGATGGTTTGCGTGAGTGGATTCTTCAGGAGGCTCATAGCTCGCGGTACTCTATTCATCCGGGTGCCGCAAAGATGTATCGGGACTTGAGGAAGCATTACTGGTGGAGGAGGATGAAGAAGGACATAGTGGAGTATGTGGCTCGGTGCCTAAATTGCCAGCAGGTGAAGTATGAGCATCAGCGACCAGGTGGGTTACTTCAGAAGTTGGAGATTTCGGAATGGAAATGGGAGCGGATCACTATGGATTTCATTGTTGGACTTCCACGAACTCAGCGGAGGTTTGATACAGTTTGGGTGATTATGGATAGGATGACCAAGTCAGGTCATTTCATTCCTGTGATGACTACTTATTCTTCCGAGCAGCTGGCTCAAATTTACATCCGCGAGATCGTCAGGCTTCAAGGCGTACTGGTATCTATTATCTCTGACCGGGGTGCGCAGTTTACATCATGGTTCTGCTTTATTATATCTGTCTTTTAAAACTCTACAATCTTAGTTCTTATTAAATTACTTACTGATTGGTTTTAAAATGATCAATTGTGTACTAATGTTGGCTTGTCTAGCAAATGGATGTTAGATGCCATCACGATCCCGGGTTGGAAATTCCGGGCCGTGACACATTTCATCATGATTAATGCATTCATATGGATAGAGGTTTGAACAAAATTCACCAAAACAAATGCCGAATGGTCATCTTATTTCCTAGAGATGAGACAAAGGGATAATGGGACACGTTCAGGAAGTGGATCGAACGGTTAGGGAAGCAGGAAAGCACTGAGAACCAAAATGGAAATTAAGGGCTACAACTCCAAGTGGGACACAAATAAAACATAAATCAAATCACCAACATATCATATGAGTCTCTTCAAGAAAGTTGCTCCTCTAGTGACAATTCTTCAATCACGTTAACCCTATTCATATGATTGAACGAATGAATCTCAGCACAAGCACATTTGCTCGGAAGCACAATGGACCCAAATCCTTGATCAAGTGGCTGCAGCGGCAACTTACGAGCAATAACGACAGAGTTAATAACCTCGTCTGTTGGATGGTGGATAGATAAAACCTCGAAGCCTTTGAGATCACGAGAATTGACGACAGGGTAGAGAAAAGCGCGCGCACCATGTGCACTTCTCAGCATCAGTATTGCTCCAGGAGCCATATACTTAGCCAAATGATGAACGACCTTAATCTTTTCTTCCTTGTCCATCCCCACGAGGGCCGCCAAGAAGATAACATCATATTCCTTCAAGGGACACGTTACATCCATGATATCTGTAGTGTGAAAAGTCATCCTCTCATACAAGTCAGGGTCAGATGCCACGAGGCGGGACGCCATATAATTGGCCGCAGAGTCAATATCATAATTGTGAAAGTAGGTACTCTTAAGATGCTTGGTAGCTAAAACCAGAGAAGTTAGAGGGAGAGGGCCCGATCCCACGAAGGCGATTCGGGCCGGGGTTATGGCGGTTTGTTTGGTGAGGATGTTGAACTCAAGCAAGCTTAGTTTGATGTAATTGTCGAAATATGGGAAAATATTAAGATGGTGAAGAGGGTTTTCATAGGAGCCAAGAATCTTGGAATAATGACTTTCAAGAAGTCCTTCAGCTTCACCACAGAGCTTGATGAGATGAGACCTAATTTCTTGAATCTTTTGACAGAGCTTAGAAACATCAATAGGATTTGGGGGCATGCACGTATTCACAAGCTCTGTGAACAGCATGTTGACATCCTTGGACGGATTCAAGCTTTCCAATTTGGTGATCTTTTCGTACAATTCGCAGACTTGTTGCACCACTTGATTGCTTTGGCAAACCATGTTGACACTGTTGATGTTATTATATTAGAATTGGAAAGATAGGGAAATAATAGTGAAAAAAAAAGCTAGAAATTCCTGGGAATAAGAATAGTTCGAAAGCTACCACTGTGATGTTTTCTCAGGAGGCCTCCAAAGGTCGCTATTTATTGGGGGTTTGTGGGGCCCAAAGAGACTATGGGAGAGGGATGAGACTTGCTACATTTTTATTTTTATTTTTTCTCGTCCGGTGTCCGGTACCCATATTTGGGATCGATTAAATTCGGATTCGCATAGGAAATTGTTATATTGGAAGTAAAGCGCTCCCTAACAAAGACAATTCCATACATAGGGACTTGAACCCGAGACCTCCGGTTAAAGATTAAGGAGCTCACTCCACCACAACCCTTCATGGTTACATTTTTCATTTTAATTGCTTCATAATTAGACCTTTAAATCGTTTATTGACTGAAAGAATGAATCTTTGTTGCTTTGTTCTGTTGTGCATCACTTGTCAACTTATCATTATGGTGGCAAAACCACACTTTTGTATAATTGCGTGGTGTGTCAGTCTCAAACTTGTTGCCTTTCATTTGACCCATTTTCTTCCACTACTTAATATTTTCTCTTCAAAATTCAAATTATTCTAAGTGAGCGTTTAGACATAAGAATTGTAAAATTTCTGAAAAAGTAAAAAAAAATTTAAATAAAAATAATATTTGAAAATTAGAGTTGTGTTTGGACATGCATAAAATTTTGGGTTATTTTTGATTTTTTGTAAGCGATCTGAAGTGAGAATTTTAAATAACTTTTTGAAGTTTTTAAATTTTTTAAAAAATTTCGAAATTCATCTTCAAGTGAAAATCGAAAATTTTATGGCAAACACTGATTTAAAAAAATAAAGTAGAAAAAAATCGAAAAAAGGGAATCTTTTTTAATGGCCAAACAGGCCCTAAATGTCATGCTTACCGCTGTATTTTCATCTAAGAACTAAATTACTTATATCAAATACCGGATCTAGAACTTGGGGTTCACATACCTATCCCTACACTTTAACGAAAATTGGACACTGATGTCCAACTGCTCATAGTTTGTTTTGGTGCAATAATGTGGTGCAAAAGCATTTGCATATTTAATTTCATATCCCCTTTCATAAATTCCAAAAGAAAAAAGAGCAGAAAAAGTTTTTAAAAAATGCATTTACTCATAAACATAAGTTTCCTGTTAAACCCTGGTAGATAACTACAATTGCCACAGAGTGAGTTGTTTTCGGGAGACTAGGGATCAAAGTTCAAACTTGAATCTAATGTGAAAAGCATTACAAACTCATGGTCAATGAAAACGACTGCTTTTCTATTGGGTTATATATGCTTGAGGTGAATATAATGAAAGAAGGCAGAATCTTTCTCAGGATTTTAGTCTAATTTTTCTTTCTTAGTACGTACGTATATATTTTTTTTATTATAGGAAGAGGTGCTTACTCTTCTCCAGTTAAAGCTTCCTTAGAACATTTTCCTCCAAATGGATGTAGGATAGGCCTTTTCTTATTAAATAAATTCTTCTTTCACGTTAAAATATGCATCAAACAAAGAAGTCCTTTCTTTCCATTTTAACTAATCCTTGTGTAATCATCAAACGGCATGAAAAACAAGGAGAAAACGATCGAAAAGAAAAAGAAAAATAACTAGGAATATAATCTGGTGGAAAATGGCATGGATCATGCAGAAGATCTTAGTACTGTACACTTTAATTGGTCAATATCTTTTGTATTGATAGATTTCCTATTGAATTGGATTTTGTTACTTCTTATGCTTTCAGACTTGGATCGTTCATACCGTGACCACGCTGAATGAACAAATACTTATAAAGTAATATTTGCTAATGACAAAAAAATAATATTTGTATGTACATAGCATAACAGAAAAAAATGCTCATATAACCCTGTAAAATCAAAATAAATTGAAACATTACAGGCAATTAACTGATGAAGCAGGTTATGATCATATTGGTCCATTATGGTATTGGGGTTGTTGAGAAAAAAAATATCAACCATAAAATGCACTCTGAGAAAAAAGGGATATTATTATTATTATTAGTAGTAGTAGTATTATTATTAGTATTAGTATTATTACTACTAGCTAATACAACTACGAGGACGAGGATGAGACATTAATTACTTCTAAGATAATCTTAGGCAATTACATATGATCTAAGTATTCACACTTAAAGCGAAAGAGAAATAAATTGTTGTTTAATTTAAGAAGAAACAAAATAAACAAAATACTAGATCGAAAAAGTTAGTAAAAAATTAATAAAACAAGAGCACAAATTTTAAATACACGAGTACACTCTTGACTTATTCCTACTAAGATATTTAAACAGCACTAACTAGTGATTGAGTTTAAAGCTCCATTGCAAATAACACCTTTCTTCTACAAGTAATAGTACCCTCTTTTTTTCTTATAGTGAATGCGTTGGAGATTTCTGATTGTTTGTCTCACAATCTCTTTCTTTCTACAACTCCCTTTTTGATACACATTATTAACACTTTTTTCATTCATCACTTGCAAGGAAGACATACTTCTAATTATAGGCGTGGGTATTCTTCCATAGAATAACTAAGAATTTAGTGAAATAATAAAGTTGTAAAAACATGAAATCATGGAATTGATAGATAATTACTTAACATTTAGTGGAATATTAATTAGGTAGATCATGTGTTAGTGATTTCGTGTAACGACCCGGTCGATCGTTTTGAGTATTTTAGCAGAGATTCCCCTAGTTGATGTTTTACATATGTGTATTTATGGTTATGTGACTTGCGAGATTGATTAGTATGATTTCGGGAGAGCTTTGGATTGATTTGGGACATTTAGTCCCTTGGTTGAGGGCTTTAGTCGCAAGAGTTGACCGGAATTTGACTTTTATATAGAAGACTCCGGAATGGTGTATGGATGATTCTAGTAACTTCATATGGTGATTTTTAAATTTAGGTGTATGTTCGGGTGTGGTTTTGGAGGTCTGTAGGTTGATTTGATGCTTTTTGACAGAAGTTGGAAGATTGAAGGTTTGGAAGGTTGATAGGTTTAAATGCGAGTTAACTTTGTTGATATCGGACTCAAATTATGGTTTCGGAAGTTGGTATAGGTCCGTTGTGTGATTTCGGACTTGCATGAAAAAATTGAAGTCATTCCGAATTGATTTGACATGGTTCGGCATGAGTTTTAGAAGTTAAAAATTTATTAGTTTATTAGGCTTGAATTGAGGTGTAATTCATAGTTTTAATGTTGTTTGGGTATGATTTAAGGCCTCGAGTAGGTTCGTATTATGTTTTGAGACTGGTTGGTGTGATTGGCGGGTCCCGATGGCCTCGGGTATCTTTCGGATGGGCCACGGGTCATTTTCTCTTGTTTTGGATTGTTGTCACCTGGTGTCTGGTTTTCTCATTCACGATTGTGAAGAAGAAGTCGCGATCGCATGGGGTTAACTGGAGGCAGGTGGTTTTTGCCTTTCATATTCGCGAAGTGTGGGACACGTTCGCGGAGCTTGGGGAGGCTGAGTCATCATGATCGCGAGCGGGGAGCCGCGTTCACGTAGAAGGTAGGTCTGGCTGGGGTGGCACATGTTTGTTCATCGCGTTCGTGGGTGCAAGGGCGCATTCGCGTAGGCAATGGGAGATTGTCACCGCTTTCGCGACGGGTATGTTGCATTCGTGAAAAAGAGTTCAGCAACTATGCATTTTTGTTTTTCGCGTTCGCGTGGGTATCTCGATGTGTATACCTGGGCAGACCTATTTAATACTCTATTTCAAGTGTTTTGCCTATTTTATCACATTTCAAGATAGAGAACTCCGTTTTGGGCGATTTTGGAGGGGATTTTCACGATTTGGATTGGGATAAGTATTTGTGACTCGGTTTGCTTATGTTTCATGATTCCAACCTCATTTTTATCGTTCGATTGATGATTTGAATCGAAGAAATTGGGAATTTTAGTACAAAAAACTTTTCTAAAACATAAATTGATGATTTGAATGCCGATTTGAGGTTGGAATTGGGTGATTTTGGTATGGTTGGACTCGCATCGGAGTGGGTGTTTGAAATTTGTGAGTTTCGTCAGGTTCTGGGGTGCAAGCCTTGGGTTGACTATTTTAGTTGACTTTTTGATTTTCATTAAAGATCAAAAATTTATTATTCAAAATTATTTTTTATGAATTTTATTTATGATATTAAGTTATTTTGGCTAGATTCGAGCTGTCCGGAGGTGGATTTGCATGGGAATGGCTTACTAATGAATTGATTTAGCTTGTTTGAGTTAAGCATCTTGTCTAACTTTGTGGGGGGAGGGGGGGAGGGGAGTAGCCTATAGGATTTGGTCTAATTGTATTATTTGAATTATGTGAAAGACGTGTATATGAAGTAAAGAATGTGTACACGGGCTTATATATGGTAATTGACCGGTTTAGATCTTAGGCTATTAATATGCTTTTAATTGAAGTTGTTGTTACATGGAATAACTTTCATTGTTGAGTTATTTCCCGTTTTGTTGTATTGTTGTTGAAATTCTTGTACATATTCTTGTTGAGTCGTGGGCTATGGATTGTTGTGATATTGATACTACTGTTTTGGAAATTTTGTGGCATATGGGTCCGTGTGATGCAAGTTGATTATTGTGTTGTGATGAGATGCGCACACGGCAACATAAGGGTGGCGTTATTGATGCGCATGAGGTGAGATTTGGGAAATTTATGCGCGTGTTGCTAATAAGAAGAATTACTTCATTTTGAAGCACATGCGGCGAAATAAGGGGGCTAAAGCACGTGAAGCTATTTTGGGAAAAATATTTTTAAAATAAATGTAAGTCTCATGCGGCGTTATAAGGAAAACTTGTGATTTGTGACTTGTGAATTGTGATTATGAGGTGTGGTACCTCGGGGTGATTCTTGTTGTAATTTCCTTGAGTTTTGAACTGTAATTGTTTTCCCAGTTGCACCAGCTACTTCTCAGGCTGGGGAAGGAGCTCAGACTCCTACCTTCCGTACTCTAGAGCAGTGGGCGCATGTTGATCAGGTTCCAGGTGTTATGACAGCACAGCCCATCATCGCGATTCAGCCCGAGGTCAGGTCAGTGGCATCAAAGGAGGAGCAGATGAGGCTTGAGAGGTTCAAGAAGTATGATCCTCCTACTTTTAGTGGCACTGTTTCTGAGCATGCACATGGTTTTCTAGACCAATGCCACCATATTCTCTGCACCATGGGCATCATGTAGATGAGCGGGATCGCCTTCACTATATATCAGTTGACGGGTCGACGTATAGGTGGTGGCATGCTTTTGAGGTGTAACGACCCGATCTGTCATTTTGTGCTCTAGTGCTCCATTCGGTAGTTTGAGACTTTGAGTAACTTCATATGATGTATTATGACTTGCATGTATGGTCAGTTTTAGTTTTCGAGTGGTTTGGGATTAATTTGGAAGAATGACTCTTGATTTGGAAGCTTTAAGTTGGAAGAGTTGACCAAGGTTTGACTTTTGGGAAAACGAACTCGGAATCGAGTTTTTATTGTTCTGATAGGTTCATATGATAATTTTGGACTTGTACGTATGTTTGGATTCGGCTTTGGAGGTTCCTGGAAGGATTCAATACAATTTGTCGAAAGTTGGCAATTTGAAGAACTTAAAAGTTCATAAGTTTGACCAAGAGTTGACTTTGATGTTATTGGATACCAATTGGTGCTCCGAGACTTTGGATATGTCTATATATTTGTATTGAACTTGTTTACAAATTTGGAAGTAATCCTAAGTATTTACGTGTGATTCGAACACTCTTTTGAAAGAATGAAGATTTAACAACTTACGAGAAATTCTATTCGGTTTGAGCCTCGATTCTTTGTTGTGATGTTCCCGTGGGTGTTTTGAGGCTTCGGATAAGTTTGGATAAAGTATTTGTACTTGTTGGTATGATTGGATAGGGTCCCGAGGGGCTCGGGTGTATTTTGGATCATTGGTTGAGGAACTAGTTAAGTTAACGATTTGGAGTTTGACCATGATCCATATCGGGTCGAGATAACCTTTTTTCAGTATTTTGAGTGCGCGAGCAGGTTCGTAGTGTGTTTTATGATTGAAATGCATATATTATTTGTGTTCGGAAAGTTCCGAATGAGTTTTGGAATGCTAAAACGAAGATTCTTTTGTTGCTGATTTTCTGGTGTAAAATAATTACAAAAATGTCATCTCTGTCCCTTTAATTTTCAAACTTTATTTAAAACTCCACAGCATCATATCTCCCTCATTTTAAGGCCAAATTGGGTGATTCAAAGGGCTATCTTTGGTGTAATCTCGCAAGAATTATGTTGGGATTATCAAATGTGAGTTTTGGGGTCATCTAGAATCTAATTCGAGCTATAACAACTGCTATAATTTTTTACTCGTTACGAAGTTTAATCACTTTTTCTCACAAGGTTTTGGAGCTCGGATTTGGGCGATTTTTGAGGGAATTTACACAATTTGGATTGGGTAAGTATTTTTGACTAGGATTTGTTTATATTTCATCATTTCAACCTTGAATTTAGCGATTGTTTGATGAATCAAATTGAAGAAATTGAGAATTTTAGCAAAAAGTTTTCTAAAACATAAATTGATTATTCGAAGGCCGATTTTAGGTCGGAATTGGATGAAATTAGTATGGTTGGACTCTTATCGGAATGGGTTGACTGAATTTGTGAGTTTTGTCGGGTTCCGAGGTGCGGGCCCGTATTTGACTCTTTGGTTAACTTTGAGTATTTGATTAAAGATTCGACCTTTATCATTTGGGTTTGCTTCCTATGACTTTATGTGATGATTTTGAGTTACTTTTGTCTAGTTTTGAGCAATTCGGAGGTCGATTTGAGCGTGATGGCGCTTCTAGTGTATCGATTTGGCTTCTTTGAATTAAGTGTTTTGTCTAATTTTGTTGGGAGAATTTTTCTTACTAATTGATATTATTTGATACATGCGGGGGTGATGCATATATGAGGTGACAAGCGTATATGCATGTTCCGGGGTTAATCATGCTTGGGGGTAGATTATACGAATGTTTGTTCCTTGTTGGAATATGTGACCTTCTTGCTTTATATTTTACTTGACGTCTAGAATAATATTAATATGAAGTTTAATGTTAGAAATCATGATTTAGATTATTATAACTTGACTAAAATTTGACGGACTTATTGTGAAACTAATGATGTGCTAAATTCGGTCGTTACTATACTTAATCACAAATGCATCGCTACGACCGTTATTCTTGAGATATTGGATTCTATATTTGAATTGAAGATCGCTTTTGAGATTTGATGAAATACTTAAACAATAAGGTTCTTGAGGTTTATTGAATTATTATTGGCTTGAAAGTTGTGATTGATGTTCATTTGGGAATATCTTAATCACTCTCCTTGATGTTATTCATGCCTCATACCTTGCCTGGTATTGATACACATATGCTTGGTGAGGAAGAGTGTAAAGCACGAAAGGTGATGCCGTGCCATTGCATATACGTTATCATGTGAGGAAGAGTGTAAAGCACGAAGGGTGATGTCGTGCTATTTTATATATATTATCGTGTGATGAGGAGAGTAAAAGCACGAAGGGTAATGCGTGCCATTATTTTTTTTATATTATCATGTGTTCACGGCACGAAGGGAGTTTCCATGCAGGCGAGGACGAAAGACATGCATTATATTATGATATTGTTTCTTTGTGTATACAGTCATGCCTTTATCTTGAGCTGTTAGTGTTGCACTTATATTTTCTATGTGACTTGTCATTGTTGTTTTGTCTTTGTCCGCTACCTCAATTGTTGTTGTATTATCCATGCCTTCATTCGGTTTAATTTGTAAATATCATGCTTTCCTTCTTGTTTGTCATATTTACATCTATGTCGTTTCTCATTTGTTGCACTTTTGTATAAACCTTCTACCATGTTAGTTATCCATGCCTTCTATTTGTTTAACTTATAAAGATCATACATTCCCTCTTGTTTGTTATATCTACATCTAATCCTTCTACCATGTTAGTTAGTGAAATTTATGTTCTTCTATCTTAATTTCTATCATTACATCTATGCCTCCTAACGAGTCTATTACCGTTGTCCATATGCATTGCCTTGTTCGTTATTGACACCTGTGTTTCTCCCACTTTGTCATTACTATTATTGGCATTTCTTTTACCTTTGGTATTGTTATACGTATGCTCGGTAAGGAAGAGATAAATATACAAAGGGTGTTGTCGTGCCAATTGATTTGACATACATTCATATATTTGGTGAGATAAATGCACGAAGGGTGTTGCCGTGCTATTTGATTTGATATCTTGAGTTCATTTCTCACACTACAAAAGCTATGGATTTAAAGAACAACCAGGTGCTGGAATTGGAGTAGAATCAATGGGTGTTGGATGATCAGCCTAGGCTTTTTCTTTTTTTTTGCTTCTACGTCTCATGACGGGAGTGCTAGACCCATAAAATGCATTCTTTAATCAAGCAATGAGAAGGATTTACCAATTTCTTCATATGCCATTTCATATTCATATGCCCTCTAACTTGAACTTCCTGACTTCCCAGGGTTACTACTGTGGTTTGATGGTCATCGCTTTAAGGAAAGGATTGGTTGTGATATTGAGAAATATTGACTGTAATTTCTTCTAGTAATCATTTACCGCTTCGCATATTTTTTCTTGTACTATTTTCTGTTATGTTTTAGCATTGTTTCTACTGCACATGTTATATCATGGAGTATCTTTTAACTAAAAAGCCTTGTCACTACTTCACCAAGGTTAGTCAAGATACTTACTAGATAGATGGAGTCGGTTGTACTCATACTATACTTATGCACCTTGCATGCAGATCTTGGAGTTGATGCTGCTATGCATGGCGGGAGCTAGTATTAAAGAAGTACCCGTTGTCCGGACATGAATACCATTTGTCCTTGGTAGTTTTAGATTTGAGTTCTGTTTATGTATAATTCAAACAAATATTGTATTTATTCATCATATCAGTTTTGTAAATCTAAATCGTAGTCGCTCGTGACTTGGACTACCAGTACTTGGGAAGTTGTATAAATTTCAGTTATTTTACTTATTGACTTCATATTAATTCTTATAGAATTCTGTTGACTATATTTGGCTTACCTAGAGGGTCAGGTTAGGTGCCATCACGACTAGGCGTATTTTGGATCGTGACAAGTTGGTATCAGAGCACTAGGTTCATAGGTTCTATGAGTCATGAGCAAATATCTAGTAGAATCTTGTGGATCGGTATGATGACATACCAATCTTCGAGAAGCTACTGGCATCTAGGAAACTTCCCTTCTTTCTTTCCTTATCGTGCGGCTTTGTTTCACTCGTATGTCATATTGTGTACTCGGTATCAGCTATGTGCTGACGTTTTATGATGTTGCGGATGGATTATGAAGGGCCATGGATGCTTGATTATAGTTGCGGTATGTCGAGTAGTCTTGGAAGGGGGTGCAGTGGTAGACCTTTCGCTGGTTCAATAGTGAGAATTCAACAGATTCTTGTATCTGGTTCATGAGTATGGACTCAGAAGGATTAATTGGTTTCCTAGTTGTTGTGACTATGGTAGGGTCATGGTGAGAGGTTGGATTGAAGCTATCCGGTGGAATTCGAGGTTGTGTGTTTCGTAAGAGATTTCTATTTAGTGGAATGCATATGTCATCATTTCAGATCATTTGGGAAGGTTCGCTCAACTATCGTAAGGATGAGTATGTGCTTGGAAAAGTCTTCGGTGTGTTCTATGACCAGTGTTAAATGCGTTTATGAAGTATTCAGCTGATTAGTAGTGTGGGATTGAGGCAGCTATAAAGGAAGGGTATTATGGGTTACTGACGGTGTATTCTCTGGCTTCGAGCCAAAAGCGGGAGTCTTGTATCGACGATCGGTTTGTAGGGTCATATGTCATATCAGTTTCGAGACTAAGGGGCGCTTGTGGATTAGCCATGACTTGAAAAAGATGACTTCGGGAATGTTTCGAGTTGGATATTCATTGTGGCTGTGGTGTGCAAGGAAAATGAATTGCTTGCTTGTTTCTTTGATAGTCATGTGCTAGTGAAGCGGGGGTTACTCGGTGCATATTAGATATATATTGAAGATCAGAGTATAGTGAGTGGTTATTAAGAAAGTTCTGATAAGTTCCAGATCATATGTAGCATTTAAGGACTCCTGAATTTGTGAATGAATAGGGCTTAAGATCGGTAGTGAATGGTGACCGGATCTGCAGTATTTCTATGTCAAGATTGATTCTACATGGCAATATTAGAGAGATGCAATAAACAACTTCGAATTCGTAAAAGGTTCCTTCAGAGCGAGCATATCGGATTGAGTTACTTTTAGGTTAACAGTCTGTGTGACTCGGTTGAATTAGAGGAGATTAGGTTTGATGACTTGATTATGTGTTAATGAGTTTCGAAGAATTCATCATGGTTATGGACACGGACCGGAGTTTATGTTTTCTATAGGTATAGAAGAAGTATTATGTGTGGTGTTGTCCTCCTGAATTGGGTTAAATGAAAGGTTCTCAGTCGATGAGGTGTTCTACTTGTTTGTGGTTCAGAGTTGATTATGAGATTTTCGTGCTTTCACGAATAAGCATAATAGTGGTGGTGCGTCGTGTGGGATTGAAAGTTGCGAGTTCTAGGTTACAGTTTAGTTTGGAAGGGAGGGCGATAAGTTCTTGATGACACGGACGATTTCAGATGTTTAAGAGAATGTTGGCACTATTTGATGTCGCCGGAGGAGAGTGCGCATATTGGCAGGTGCATTGTGTTTTGACTTTTAGGTATTTTTTCTATAAGATGATGGAGTATGAGTTACGTATCAGCCATTTGAGTAGTGCTGTTGAGATCGGATATGGAGATTCTGGTATTCATGATGTTCAGAGGCTGGATGTTCTCCTAGGCAGACTATTCCTTAATTGCGGGTTTTGAAGAAATGTTAAGGATAGGGTAATTGACGGTATGTGTTATGGATATTGCCATGGACTTTTGGAAGGTTATTTTCCTGTTTGGGAATGATTAATGTTGGTTAGGGGCTATTTGTTGGCCTAATGAGAATGTTTATTCTAAATCAGATCAGATTTGCTTGCTCTTACGCAACTATTACTTCAGGTATATCATCGGGCGGAATGGATGTTATTCGTGCCCTGGTTTATTATATGTGTTCCCTCTTATGCTATGACCGGATTTGAGATTACATGATTATTCGCACGTATATTGTAATTACGTTTAAGGCTTATGGCGTCATGGGCGAGATGACCCTCATGATGTTGATTTACTTATTGCACCATAGTTGTACTTGTCTTTCCTAGTACTGTTTTATGCCTAATCTTCTTCCAACTGTTATATTTGTGCATTTTAGCTTGATGTTGATGCACATGTAATTAGTGAGCCCGAGCATTATGGCTTGATGGGTACCCCTATGTGGATTGATATGATTGGATCGGGATGCACCCCACAATGGTAGTGTATGGGATCGGGCTGCACGCCGCAACGGTACAGTGATGAGATGTACGTAATTCCTTATGCATATTTCATGTGTTTTGCTTCTACTTTGTGGAAAATGGTTCATAGGAAGATATTAATATTGCCCCGCATGCTTAACTTACTTGGTATCCTTCTTATTTAACATTCTTACTATTATCTGTCATATTTGAATAATTACCTGTTTAGTGAGCGGACCGCGTTGTGTGGGGATCCATATGGTTTTGGTGAGACTTTTCAGTTGGTCTGCTTGTATTGGCTGAAATGAGTTATCTAGACTTGATATTTGTTCTATCTTATTGGTATGAGGAATGTTTGAAAGAATAATGTCACTAATCAGCTTAGAATTTGGCTATGGTCCTTGTCGGATGAGAGAGCTCCATAACTTGTTGATCTGATGAGTGGTTGTGAGTTTCTACGTATTTCTTTCATTATTGGCAGAGTACGAAGGTTTGGAACAAGGTTTTATTTGACATGATGTTTCTTACAGGTACCCGGTTTAGTAATAGGCAACTATTGTGGTCAGAGACATTGCTATATGCATATAAGCGATGGGCTACATTGTGTGGTTATATCTTGTGAATATATTTATGATTTGTTATAGCTGGTTGATATCGCTACAATGTGTGTATGCAGGAATCGGATCTTAGAAGGAGTCCTGGATGTTGAAATTTGGTTTTAAGGCTTATCGGTTAAGTTAAAGAAGAATCTTCAGTCGAGATTGTGTCGATGGGCTTTTATGGATTGAGGTGACATGGGATCACCCATGAGTATGTGTATTATAGGTTTATACAGTGAATTGATGGCTATAAAATGACTCTTGGCACGTTCGAGGATGAACGTATGTTTAAGTGGGGGAGAATGTAACGATCCGATCGGTTATTTTGAGCTCTAGTGTTCCGTTTAGTTATTTGAGACATTGACTAGCTTCATATGATGTATTATGACTTGCGTGCATGTTCGGTTTTAGTTTTCAAATGGTTCGGGATTGATTTGGAAGAATGAATCTCGATTTTGAAGCTTTAAGTTGGAAGAGTTGACCAAGGTTTGACTTTTTGGTAAATGGACTAGGAATCGAGTTTTTATGATTCCAATAGGTTCATATGATAGTTTTAGACTTGTACGTATGTTCGGATTCGATTTTGGAGGTTCCTAGAAGGATTCGACATTATTTGTCGAAAGTTGGCAATTTGAAGAACTTAAGAGCTCATAAGTTTGATCAAGAGTTGACTTTAATGTTATTCCACACCAATTGGTATTTCGAGACTTTGGATAGGTCAATATAGTTGAATTGAACTTGTGTGCAATATTTGGAAGTAATCAGAAATATTTAAGTATGATTCGGACACTCTTTTGAAAGAATGAAGATTTAATAACTTCAGAGAAATTCTATTCGGTTTGAGACTCGATTCTTTGTTGTAATGTTCCTGTGGGTGTTTTAAGGCTTAGGATAAGTTTGAATAATGTATTTGTACTTGTTGGTATGATTGGATGGGGTCCTGGGGGGAGGGGGTGTTTTGGATCATTAGTTGAGAAACTAGTTAAGGATTTGGAGTTTGACCATGGTCAATATCGGGTCAAGATGACCTCTTTTCGGTGTTTTGAGAGCGCGAGCAGATTCGTAGTGTGTTTCATGATTGAAATGCATATATGGTTTGTATCCGGGAGGTTCCAAACGAGTTTTGGGTGCTAAAACGAAGATTCTTTTGTTGATGATTTTCTGGTGTAAAATAATTACGAAAATATCATTTTTGTCCCTTAAATTTTGAGGCTTCATTTAAAACTTACGAATATCATATCTCCCTCATTTTAAGGTCAAATTGAGTGATGCAAAAGGCTATCTTGGGTGTAATCTCACAAGGATTATGTTGGGCTTATCAAATATGAATGTTGGGGTCATCTCAGATCTGATACGAGCTATAACAACTATTGCATTTGTTTTTACTCATTCCAAAATTTAGTCACTTTTTCTCACAAGATTTTGGAGCTCGGATTTAGGCAATTTTGGAGGAGATTTTCACAATTTGGATTGGGTAAGTATTTTTGACTCAGGTTTGTTTATATTTCACGATTCCAGCCTTGAATTTAGTGATTGTGTGATGAATCAAATTGAAGAAATTGAGAATTTTAGTAAAAATGTTGCTAAATTATAAATTGATGATTTGAAGGCCGATTTGAGGTCAAAATTGGATGAAATTAGTATGGTTGGACTCTTATCGGAATGAGTTGACTAAATTTGTGAGTTTTGTCGGGTTCCGAGGTGCGGTCCTGGGTTTGACTGTTTGGTTGACTTTGAGTATTTGATTAAAGATTCGACCTTTATCATTTGGGTTTGCTTACTATGGCTTTATGTGATAATTTTGAGTTACTTTTGGCTAGTTTCGAGTAATTCAGAGGTCGATTTGAGCGTGATGGCGCTTCTAATGTATCGATTTGACTTGTTTGAGGTAAATGTCTTGCCTAACTTTGTTGGAAAAAGTTTTTCTATTAATTGATATTGTTTGATATATGCGGGGTGATGCATATATGAGATGACGAGCGTATATGCATGTTCCCGGGTTCATCATGGTTGGGGGTAGATTATACGAATGTTTGTGCCTTGTTGGAATATATGACCTTCTTGCTTCATGTTTTACTTGACGCCTAGAATAATATTAATATGACGTTTAATGTTAGAAATCATGATTTAGCTTATTATAACTTGACTAAAATTTGACGGACTTATTATGAAACTAATGATGTGCTAAATTCGGTCGTTACTATACTTAATCACAAATGCATCGCTACGACCATTATTCTTGAGATATTGGATTCTATATTTGAATTGAAGATCGCTTTTGAGATTTGATGAGATACTTAAACAATAAGGTTCTTTAGGTTTATTGAATTGTTATTGGCTTGAAAGTTGTGATTGATGTTCATTTGGGAATATTTGCTTAATCACTCTCCTTGATATTATTCATGTCTCCTACCTTGCTTGATATTGATATACATGTACTTGACGAGTAAGAGTGTAAAGCACGAGGTGTGATGTCGTGCCATTGCATATACATTATCATGTGAGGAAGAATGTAAAGCACGAATGGTGATACCATATCATTTTATATATATTATCGTGTGAGGAGGAGAGTAAAGCATGAAGGGTAATGTCGTGCTATTATTTTTTGAATTTTTTATTATCATGAGTTCATGGCTCAAAGGGTATTTCCATAAAGGAGAGGATGAGCGACATGCATTATATTGTGATATCTTTTCCTTGTGTATACAGTCATGCCTTTATCTTGAGTTGTTACCGTTGCACCTATATTTTCTATGTGACTTGTCGTTATTGTTCTGTCTTTGTCCTCTACCTAAATTGTTATTGTATTATCCATGTCTTCTATCTGTTTAACTTGTAAATATCATTCTTTCCTTTTTATTTGTCATATCTACATCTATGACGTTTCTCATTTGTTGCACTTTTTTATAAGCCTTCTATCATGTTAGTTATCCATGCCTTCTATTTTTTTACCTTTTAAAGATCATGCATTCCCTCGTGTTTGTTATATCTATATATAAGCCTTCTACCATATTAGTTAGTGAAATTTATGTTCTTCTATCGTAATTGCTATCACTACTTCTATGCCTCCTACCTAGTCTGTTACCGTTGTCTATATACGCTGCCTTGTTCGTTATTGCTACCTTTGTATCTCCCACTTTGTCGTTACTATTATTGGCATTTTTTTCACCTGGTAGGTACTGTTATACGTATGCTCGATAAGGAAGAGATAAATATACAAAGGGTGTTGCCGTGCCAATTGATTTGACATACATTTATATATTTGGTGAGGATGAGATATATGCACGAAGGGTGTTTCCGTGCCATTTAATTTGATATCTTTAGTTCATTTCTCACACTACGAAAGCTCTGGATTTACTACCGTGGTTTGATGGTCATCACTTTAAGGAAAGGATTGGTTGTGATATTGAGAAATATTGACCGTAATTTCTTCAAGTAATCATTTACTGCTTAGCATATTTTCTCTTGTACTCTTCTTTGTTATGTTTTAGCATTGTTTCTATTGTTATTCTACTGCACAGGTTTTATCAATGAGTATCTTTTAACTAAAAAGCCTTGTCACTACCTCACCGAGGTTAGTCAAAATACTTACTGGGTAGATGGGGTCGGTTATACTCATACTATACTTCTGCACCTTGCATGCAGATCTTGGAGTTGATGCTACTACGCATGGCGGGAGCTGGCATTGAAGGTGTACCCGTTGTCCGGACATGACTACCATTTATCCTTGGTAGTTTTAGATTTTATTTCTGTTTATGTATAATTCAATAGATATTGTATTTATTCATCATATCAGTTTTGTAAATCCAAATCGTAGTCGCTCGTGACTTGTACTATCAGTCCTTAGGAAGTTGTATAAATTTTAGTTATTTCACTTATTGGCTTCATATTAATTCCGATAGAATTATGTTGATCTCATTTGGCTTACCTATCGGGTCGGGTTAGGTGCCATCATGACTAGGCGGATTTTGGGTCGTGATATGAGGTTGGTAGGCTAGTTGATGCAGCACCACTCACTTGGACTCAGTTTTCGAATCTTTTTTTAGGGAGTTTGTTTCCTAGACCCTTCGGGATGCATGACCTACAGAGTTCGAGTTGTTGCTTCAGAGGACTATGACAGTGTCACGGTATGCCATGAGGTTTAGTGAGTTATCCCGCCATGCACCTTCTTTGGTATCTATAGTCAGAGAGCGAGTCCGCAGATTTTTCGAGGGGCTCAATTATGGTCTTAGATTGAGTATTGCAAGGGAGCTAGAGAATGATACTCCATTTTCAGCAGGTTGTGGATATCGCCTACAGGTTGGAGTGTATGCGTATCCAGGAGAAGGAGGATAGTGAGGCCAAGAGGCCTCGGGATTTGGGAGGATTTAGTGGTTCCCGCTCTATAATTTCAGCTCGTCATGGTAGAGGTTTTGTCAATCAACTAGTTCATTTGGCACTTCAGGCTACTTATACTGATCCAGCTATTCTGAGGTCTCAGATGTCCCATTGGGCATAGCCACTTTCCAGTGTACCTCCTGCACGGGGTGCCTACAATGGTCATTCTATCCTACCAGGTCAGAATTAGTTTCAGCAGCCATGCCTGCAGAGAGGTTGTTTCAAGTGTGGTGATACTAGGCATGTGGTGAGGGTCTATCCCAGATTTAGGATGGGTGCACCTCCACAGGGTCCGCAAGATTTGGTTGCTGCTCCAACTGTTACTCCACCTGCAAAGCCAGCCAGGGGTGGAGGACAGGCGGATAGAGGTCATCCTAGAGGGGGAGTCCAGGCCCGTTATTTTGCTTTTTTGGGTAGGACTGAGGCTGTTGCATCAGATATTATCATCACTAGTATTGTTTCGTTTGTCATAAGGATGCATCAATTTTATTTGATTCGGGTTCCACGTGTTCATATGTGTCATATTACTTTGCTTCATATTTGGATATATCTTGATTCTTTGAGTGTCTTTGTATATGTGTCTACGCTTGTTAGGGATTCTATTGTGGTAGACCGTGTATATCGGTCATTTTTGGTCACTATCGAGAGTTATGAGACTAGGGTTGATCTTCTATTACTCAATATGGTGGACTTTGATGTGATTTTGGGTATGGAATGGTTGTCACCATATCATGCGATTCTGGATTGTCACGCCAAGACCGTGACATTAGCCATGCCATGTTTGCCGTGGTTGGAGTGGAGCGGTACATTGGATTATATTCCTAGCATGGTGGTGTCCTTTCTGAAGGCACAACAAATGGTTGAAAGGGGTGCTTAGCATATCTAGCCTTTGTGAGGGATGCCAGTGTTGATACTCCTACCGTTGAGTCATTTCCAGTAGTACGAGATTTCCCATATGTGTTTCCACCAAACCTACCGGGCATGCCACACGATAGGGATATCGATTTCTGTATTGACTTGGTACCAGACACTCAGCCCATCTCCATTCCACTATATCGCATGGCACTAGTGAAGTTGAAGGAACTAAAGGAACAGCTTTAGGAGTTGCTTGATAAGGGTTTCATCCGACCGAGTGTCTCGCCTTAGGGTGCTCCAGTTCTATTTGTGAAGAAGAATGATGGCTCTTTGAGGATGTGTATTGATTACAAGCAGTTGAATAAGGTTACAGTCAAGAACAAGTACCCATTAGCGCATATTGATGATTTATTTGATCAGCTTCAGGGTGCTCGGGTATTCTCAAAGATTGATTTGAGATTAGGGTATTATCAGTTGAAGATTCGGGATTCAGACATTCCAAAGACGGCTTCCAGGATTCGCTATGGTCACTATGAGTTTTTGGTGATGTCTTTTAGCCTGAACAATGCCCCATCAACCTTTATGCACTTGATGAATAATCTATTCCAGCCATATCTTAATTCCTTCATCACGTGTTCATTAACGACATATTGGTATATTCTCGCAGCCGGGAGGATCATGAGTAGCACTTGAGGATCGTGATCCAGACCTTGAGAGATAAGAAGTTATATGCTAAATTCTCAAGGTGTGAGTTTTGGATTGATTCGATGGCATTTGTGGGCCAAGTAGTGTCTAGTGAGGGGATTAAGGTGGATCAAAAGAAGGTAGAGGCAAATCAAATTTGGCCCAGACCATCTTCTGTTATCGAGATCCAGAGTTTTCTAGGCCTGGTCGTGTATTATCGCCGTTTTGTGGAGGGGTTTTCATCCATCGCAGCTTCTTTGACTAGATTTACTCTGAAGGGTACCTCATTCAGGTAGTTTGACGAGTGTGAGGAGAACTTTCATAAGCTCAAGACTGTCTTGACCATAACTTCATTTTTGGTTTTGCCTTTAGTATCGAATTCTTATACAACTTATTATGATGCTTTGCGGATTGGCATTCGGTGTGTATTGATGCAGGAGGGTAGAGTGATTGCTTATGCTTCATGTCAGTTGAAGCCCCATGAGAAGAACTACCCAGTACATGATTTGGAGTTGGCATCTATTCTTCACGCGTTGAAGATTTGGAGGCACTATCTCTACGGCGTGTCTTATAAGGTATTCATAAATCAAAGGAGCCTACACCACTTGTTTAAGCAAAAGGATCTAAACTTGAGGCAACAGAGGTGGTTAGAGCTATTAAAGGACTTTGGTATCACCATTCTTTATCATCCCGGGAAGGCTGATGCTTTGAGTATGAAGGATGAGAACATGGGTAGTCTTGCTTTTATCCCAGTTGGGGAGAGACCTTTAGCATTGGATGTTCAGGCTTTGGCCAACAAATTCTTGAGGCTGGATGTTTCGGAGCCTAGCCGGGTTCTTGCTTGCGTGGTTTCACGGTCTTCTTTGTTTGAGCGCATCAAGGTGTGCCAGTATGATGATCCCCACTTACTTGTCCTAAAAGACACAGTACAATACGGTGATGCCAAGGAGGTTACTATTGGAGATGATGGGGTGTTGCAGATGCAAGGCTGGATTTCTATGCCCAATGTAGATGGGTTGCGGGAGCTAATTCTCTAGGAGGACCATAGTTCACGGTATTCCATTCATCTGGGTACCGTACAAATGTACCAATACTTGAGGCAGCATTACCGGTGGAGAACAATGAAGAAAGATATTGCGGAGTATGTGGCTCTGTGTTTAAATTGTCAGCAGGTAAAGTACGAGCATCAGAGACCGGGCGATTTGTTTTAGAGGCTTGATATTCTAGAGCGAAAGTGGGAGCGTATCACCATGGATTTTGTAGTTGGACTTCCACGGACCTTGAGGAAATTTGATAAAGTGTCGGTCTTTTGGATGAACTGACCAAGTCTGCACACTTCATTCAAGTCGTGACTACTAACTTTTCAGAGTGGTGGCTCGAATTTTTTGGGAGATTGTTCGTCTTCATAGTATGCCGGTGTCTATTATCTCTGATTGAGGCACACAGTTCACATTTCATTTCTGGAGAGTTGTGCAACGTGATTTAGGCACACAGGTTGAGCTGAGCATGACATTTCATCCACAGATGGCAGATAGTCCGAGCGCATTATTCAGATATTGGAGGCCAGATATTGGAGTTCGCATAACATAACAACTATCACTCGAGCATCAAGATGGCTCCTTATGTGCCCTTATATGAGAGGCTATGTCATTCTCCGGTTGGATGGTTTGAGCATGGGGAGGCTAGGTTGTTGGGCAATGATTTGGTTCAGGATGCTTTGGAGAAGGTGAAGTTGATTCTCGAGCAGCTTTGTATAACGCAGTCCAGGCAGAAGAGTTATGCTGATAGGAGGGCTCGTGATGTGGTATTCATGGTGGGTGAGAGAGGTTTACTAAGAGTTTCACCCATGAAGAGTGTGATGAGGTTAGTAAAGAAGGGCAAGTTGATTCCTCAGTACCTGGGTCCTTCTGAGATTCTTGAGATAGTGGGTGAGATGGCCTACAGACTTGCTTTTCCACCTAGCGAATCGGGAGTTTACCCCGTGTTTTATGTTTCCATGCTCCAAAAGTAATGGTGATCCGTATCATGTGTTAGATTTCAGCTCACTGCAATTGGACAAGGATTTGACCTATGTTGAGGAGTCGGTGGCTAATTTGAACATGCAGATCCGGCAGTTGATGTCAAAGAGCATTGCTTCAGTAAAAATTCAATGGAGAGGTCAACCAGTAGAGGAGGCGACCTGGGAGACCGAGCATGATATGCATAGTTGTTATCCTCATCTTTTTGGCACTTCGGGTATGTTTCTATACTTGTTTGAGGACGAGCATTTTTTTAAGAGGGGGAGAATGTAACGATCCAACCGGTCATTTTGAGTATTTTTAGCCATGATTCCTTTATTTGATGCTTTACATATGTGTATTTATGGTTATGTGAATTGCTGGGTTGATTGGTGTGATTTCGGTAGAGTTTTGGATTTATTTGGGACATTTAGTCCCTTGGTTGAGGGCTTTAGTTGTAAGAGTTGGCCGAAATTTGACTTTTGTGTAGATGGCTCCGAAATGGTATTTTGATAATTCCAATAGCTTCATATGATTATTGTGGACTTAGGCATATGTCCGGATGTAGTTTTGGAGGTCCATAGGTTAATTTCATACTTTCTGGCCGAAGTTGGAAGATTGAAGGTTTGTAAAGGTTGATAGGTTTGACCATGAACTGACATTGTCGGAGTCTGGCTCGTATTGTAGTTCTTGGAGTTGGTATAGGTCTATTATGTCCTTTGGGACTTGCATATAAAATTTGAGGTCATTCCGAGTTGATTTGACATGGTTCGGCATGAGTTTTAGATGTTAAAAGTTTATTAATTCATTAGCCTTAAATTGAGGTGTAATTCGTAGTTTTGATGTTGTTTGGTATGATTTGAAGCCTCAATTAGGTTGATGTTATGTCTTGAGACTTGTTGGTGTGATTTGACGGGGTCTCGGGGGCCTCAGGTATATTTTGGATGGGCTACGAGCCATTTTCTTCTATTTTGGATTATTGTTAGCTAGTGTCTGATTTTCTCCTTCACGATCGCGAAGAGGAAATCACGATCACGTAGGGTTATCCGGAGGCAAGTGGTTTTTTCCCTTCGTGTTCGCGAAGTGTGGGACACGTTCGCGGAGCTAAGGGAGGCTAAGTCATCGCAATAGCGAACGGGAGCCACTTTCGCTTAGAAGGTAGGTCTGGCTGGGGTGGCACACATTTGTTCATAGCGTTCGTGGGTGTCAGGATGCGTTCGCGGGTGTCAGGATGCGTTCGCGGGTGTCAGTAGGAGATTGGTCACAGCGTTCGTGACTGGTATGTTGCGTTCGTAAAGAAGAGTTCAGCAGCTGTGCATTTTTGTTCTTCTTGATCGCCTGGGTAGTGTCGCGATCGCGATGTGTATACCTGGGCAGATCTATTTAATACTCTATTTTGAAGGTTTTGGTTATTTTATTACATTTTTAGTCAGAAAAGCTCGGGTTTTAGCGATTTTGGAGGGGATTTTCACGCTTTGGATTGAGGTAAGTATTTTTTTCCTCGGATTTATTTATATTTCATAATTCCAACCTAGATTTTAATGCTTGATTGATGATTTGAATTGGAGAAATTGGGGATTTAAGTAAAGAATAACTTTTCCAAAACATAAATTGATGATTTAAATGCCGATTTGAGTTCGGAATTGGGTGGTTTTGGTATGGTTGGACTCATATCGGAATGGGTGTTCGGAATTTATGAGTTTTGTCAGGTTTCGGTGTGCGGGTTCAGGATTGACTTTTTGAGTTTGCTTTTTCTTTTTATTAAATATCGAAACTTTATTATTTGGAATTATTTTCTATGGCTATTATTTATGATATTAAGTTAGTTTGGCTAGATTCGAGCCGTCCAGAGATGGATTTGCATGTGAAGTGCTTATTAGTGGATTGATTTAGCTTGTTTGAGGTAAGTATCTTGTCTAACTGTGTGGGTGGGGGGGACTACCGTATAGGATTTGATCTAATTGAATTATTTGAATTGTGTGAAAGACGTGTACATGAGGTGGCAATTGTGTACACGGAGTTTAGACTCTTAGGCTATTAATATGCTTTTGATTGAAGTTATTGTTATATGGAATATCTTTCATTGTTGAGTTATTTCCTGTTTCATTGTGTTGTTGTTAAAATTCCTGTAAACCGCGGACTATGTATTATTATGATATTGGTATTGTTGTTTGTCAATGTTGTGGCATATGGGCCCGTGTGGTACGAGTTAATTATTGTGTTGTGATGAGATGCGCATGCAGCGACATAAAGGTAGTGTTATTGATGCGCATGTGGTGAGATAAGGGAAATTCATGCGCGTGTTGCTAGTAAGAGGAATTACTTTATTTTGAAGCACACTCAGCGAGATAAGGGGGATAAAGCACGTGAAGCTATTTCGGAAAAAATATTTTAAAATAAATGCTAGGATCACGTGGCGTTATAAGGAAAACTTGTGATTTATGACTTATGAATTGTGACTATGAGGTATGGTACCTCGGAGTGATTCTTGTTGTAAATTTTGTGTTGGAATCTTCTTATGTTTTGAACTGATATTGTTTTCCCTTAATTTATTTCACTTGTATTTTAATTGTATTTTGATTATTTTGTTGTTTATCACATGTTTACTCTTGTTGCTATTTATTGCTTTTATTTTCTGCTGTTAGCTTTATATAAATATTTTGCACATGTTTTCATGTCTAGTGAGTATCATGACTCGTACCTCATCACTACTCTACCGAGGTTAGTTTTGATGCTTACTGGTAGGGGTGTCAATGGTTAGGTTCGACCGGTTATTTTATAAAATTTATATCATACCAATTTTTTGGTTATTCTATTATATATAACCAAAATTAGACTTTTCAAAACCGTCCCAATCATGTCAGTTTCTCTTCGGTATCGGTGTTCGGTTAATTTTCGGTATTTTTTAAATTATCATGTAAAATTCACCAGTAGAAGTAGAATACAATAACATACGTTCTTTTATAGGACTTAGGAAAACTCTCTAGACATTTTTACTGTTTAAATGGTGATGAATTAAAAAAAAATAAAAGATGGCTAGATTATAGATCCATCAACTATTCTACAACAATATAAAAGAAACCAAGCAAAGGCAAAAAAAATATAAATCACACGAGTAAAAAGATATTAACCAAGCTGGGACTCAAGAATAAAGTCTATAGAAGATTAAATATTCAAAAAGATAAATCTAAATTATATGAAAGGAAACATATTCAATACATTGTAGTTTGCTACTCATTATCGCTATAATACTTTGTGTCTTGCTAATAAAGATATTTGAAATAACTTAGTTTAAGTAGATGTAGCATAATAAGTTTTAGAAATTAGTATTTTGAGTTTAATTACATCTTGTTTGGATGGTTGTTACCCATTGTATTATATCATATTGTTACTTTAAATACGATATTTGTTTTGATTGTTACTTAAATTTTATTGTATCGTATCGTTAAATCCGTCGTTACATAACAATAAAATGTGCTACTTTATGTATCGACCGATTTGGTGTGGTCGCGTCGTTACCTTGTCTTTTTCTCTCAATCTCACCCTTCATTATTATTAAATAATTTTATTTTATCATTTACCCTACCTTTTTATATAATAATTTTACCATGTATCATATTTTTTTTATAATATTGCAAGTTTATTATTCATATTGCTGGTGCGTGATATCATGAAACGATGGCAAACGACACAATCTATCCAAACATTGTATTTATCAAACGATACAGTACAATACAATATAGTACGATACGATACATTATGAAACGATACGTAACAACCATCCAAACAAGCTGTTACTGGTTGGCTTGTAATAGTTTTCATAATTTCAAGGCCCAAAGAAAAATTTAATGCGTTATTATTTTAAAACTTACTAGATAAATATATTTTTCACATGTAAAATTTATTCGGTACGGTTCGGTATTTTTTTGGTTTATTTTTATAAAATAATATACCTACCCTAATTATCGGTGCGGTTATAGATTTATATAAAAACTTACGGTTTCTTAAAAAGAAACCTAAAAATCGGTTCGGTTCGATACGGTTCGGTCGGTTTAGTCGGTTTTCGAATATCCATTGACACCCCTACTTACTGGGTACCGTTGTGATGTACTCATACTATACTCTGACTGTGCCGGACGCTAGTGAGTTGATTCATACATTGCGGAGATTTCAAGGTATACCTACTTGACGCTCACAGGCCTCGAGTCACCTTCTGATATTACCTTTACTACTGTTTATTTTTATTCCAAACAGTGTTGTATTTAGAAATTTCTAGTGTATTGCAGTAGAGTTTATAACTCCGTACTACCGGTTTTGGGAATGTATGACTATTGATGAATTTCAGCTTTTATTATGTCATCTATCAGTTTAAGTTAATAATTAAGTTGTTTATTTCTGTTAAATTCTCAGCATGTGTTAGCCTTACCTAGTCTTAAAAATTAGGTGTCATTACATTCCTAAAGGTGGATTTTGAGGCCGTAACATTTTAGGAGTTACATAAAGAAATTATGGCCAACTTCTCGCCTTTATAGCCATTTAACGAAGAGCCATGTAATTTAAAATTATTATTTTTAATGTTAAAATACAATATATCTGGTGACCAAGGAGTATTCAATAGTTTAATTATGATTTTAATTAAACCCATAACTTTTATTTCAGACCTAAATTTTCTGTATAAAACTGAAAATATGAGTTGTAAAGCCATAATTCAAACAAGGTGATAAATTTAGTAGTTAAAATTAAAATCTTAAATCCATAAAATTAAAATCATCAATCCGTCTTACTCCGTCTAAAATATGTCCTTTGAAATTGCAGTGCATAAGGTAACATCGAGATTTTTCAATTGTTCATGTTCGGTTGGACCTTTTGTCACTTTTTAACTTAGTGAAAAGGAAAAAGGCAAGGGGGTGGGTGGCACCATGAATAGTAAGTACACGATGATATGCAAGAGAAAAGGTGTTTCAATTTTTAATTTCTTATCATCTTCAAGTGCTGCAGTTGCCGCAGCAACCTAAGCCCTAACTAGTGCTATATGAAATTACGAAGCACTATGGCAGCTACGAGTCATTATGACAACACTTTATGCACATACTTCACTCGAATATGAAGAGAAATTAACTATGTTCCGAAATTTAGTTGGAAAAAAAAATTGAAGATATTAAGGACCCGTTTGGTCATAGATTTTATCAAAATAAATTTGAGTTTTATTTGGCAAATACATGTTTGGCCATAGATTTTGCCTATATTTTGGCCAAATCCCAAATCTCAAAACCAGCTCGGGCCAAAATATCACTATTATATTTTTTAAAAATTTTTCCAAACTTTTATATTTTATAAAAGACCCCACAATTTATTATTTTGTAACGATATTGCTTCATCTTCTCGGTCATCTGATAGTGTATCATGTAGTTCATTATAAAAATGATAATTTTGTATCAAATTTATTTATTTTCAGGACTATGGTTTGCGATAATATAATGAATGTTATTGATAATGATATTGTTGGGTATTTGTGATAATTTTTAGAACTTGTGGGTATAAGTCATGTTTCATATTTTTCCAAACCAAACTTCACCCAAAACAGATATCCAAACACATTTTCATCTTAAAACCAAACTTCACCCAAATTAGATTTTTCAGAATAAATTTGGGAATCTATGGCCAAACACTAGCTAAACCATATTGCTTTTAGTTATAAGAATAAGGGGTCGTTGGATAGGATGTATAAGAATAGTGCTGAATAAAGTGTATTAGTAATCTATGGATTAGTAATGCATGGGTAAATAATGCAAGCATTAGTTATGTAGAGGTTATTTCTTATCGACTGTTTGGTGTAGTGTATTAAAAATTAAAATATATTGCATAATTTTTAAGAAATTTAGTTGTTTACAAAATGCCCTCCATATTTTTTAGCTTTAAACGACTTTAAAGATAATTTTATCTTTGATCACGGTAATGCATGCATTAATAACCTTGGTATTGCTAATACCATGATTTGCTATGTATTAGTTATACATAGGATAATACCAAATAAGTTGTATAAGTAATACTTGCATTAGTAATACAAATGTTGAAACATTGTACCAAATAAGAGATTAGTAATACCAAAAGCTAATTCATACTCCCTCCGCTCCGGTTTATGTAAACTTATTTCCTTTTTGGTCCATTCTAAAAAGAATGACCCCTTTCTAAATTTGGAAACAATTTAGCTTAAACTTACAATTCTACCCTTAATGAGAAATTTTATAACCACACAAATACTTTGGCCCCTTTTTGATTTGTTTAGGACCACAAATTTTAAAAATCTTATTTTTTCTTAAACTTTGTGTCCAGTCAAACATGTTCACATAAATTAAAATGGAAGAAGTACATTATTTTTTCCAATACATCCTCCTACCGACCCCTAAAATGTTTCCTATACCAAAGTAAGTGTGATTAAATGCTCCCGACAATAACGCGTTTTATCTTTTGGATTTTGATTGCTTGAATCGATTTATCATACAATATGCAACACTACGACAAAAGACTATCTTTGATGTGAATTTAGTAGGGGCCATATGTGACATACGGATTAGATGTCTTCTCGAGATGCTGCCAAAAGACCCGATCGGATCTCCCGGCAATGGTTGCTTTCTTCGTGTTTTTGATTCATTTTGTTATGAAGAAATAAGAAGCGTCCTTTATGTAATTTGAATGGTCACCCTTTTGGAAATGGTGGAGACATACTCTCTCTATTTCAATTTATGTAAACCTATATTTTTTTTTAGTCTGTGTCAAAAAGAATGATCTCTTTTCCTATTTGAAAACAATTTACTTTTATGCAATAATTTATAGCCACACAAAATATATGTGCCTCATTTTACACCACAAATTCAAAAGTCTTCTCTCTTTTCTTAAACTCCGTGTCCAATTAAATGGGTTCACATAAATTGAAACGGATAAAGTATATAATAAGTGTACATAAAAGTACACATTTTTTCTAGTTAATAGTTTTTGCCTTTTTCAAATGTAATGGTTATACATTTAAGTTCGACTGAGCACAAAGAAATCTTGAGTTCAAATCTTGCAGTTACTCATTACAAAAAGAAAATTTCACGTGTTTGATCTATAAAAAAAAAAAAAATTACACGTGAAGAGACACATACTCTCATACAGGGTACAATATCATCATGTTGACACTTCATGTAAGGCGGAGGTACCTCTCCCCTTACAAATACAACAACAACAACAGCAATCCAGTATAATTTCACTAGTGGACTTTGGGAAAGATAGTGTATACGCAGACCTTATCCCTACCCTGGGATAGAAAGACTGTTTCCGATAGACCCTCGGCTCCCTCCCTTACAAATAATTCAACTTAAATGTAAACATGTTTAACGGGCCTGGTTGACCCGGTTCCGAATCGGTCCAAAACGGTATTAAATCGGACCGGCTCGAACCGGTGATAGGGGGTCGGGTAGGGCTGGGTTTGGGAGTAAGGGGTTGGAACGTTTACATTTTTCTTACCGATTAACTGGACCGGTCAAACCCGATCAAGGTAAATCACTGTTGAACCCGTTAAACGGATCGGCCCGAACTGGTTCAACGACTATTTTCTGAATTTTTTCTTTTTTAAAAAAAATAAATTAATTTGACCGTTGCCCAACGGATATTTTGCAAGAATAGCCTTTTTGGAAAATTTTTTTAAAAATAACACTTTTAGTAATTACTAATTTAGCCCTTTGAAAAACTATAAATACATTCCCCCTCCCCCTACTTCATTTCTTCACTCATCTCTCATTTCTCAAACTCAAATTCTCAATTGTCATTCTCTCATTCTTCACCTAAATTGCAATAAATTATTTGGCTCTCATTTATTTTTTTGAAATTTAATTTATCGTATAATTTGAAGTTTGAATTTTGAACTTTGAATTTTGAACTTTGAACAATTGATGTTTCTTCGTGGTAATATTGGAATTGCGAAAATCATCAAGTGTTCAATTTATTGTGAAATTTGATGCACTTCCTCCAACTCTTTCACTTATTTATAATTTTATTTGCATATTTAATTTTTGTTAGTAGTTAAATTTTCACAATATATTTAATGCTGCAAAAAGAGTGTGTAATAAGATTGTTAATCGGGGTAATCGGAAAAATAAAAAAAGAGTTACTACTTCAATATCTAGTAGCAATTTAAATGACTCTACATATATTTCTGAAATATCACCTGATAATAATATAGATTATGAACAATTACATGAAGATTTCGGTATAGGAGATAATAAATTAGAAATTGAAGATGAGACATCAGTTACACCTAGTAGTGTTGGAGTTGGTAGCAAGGGTTGTGGTCGTGGCACTAGTAGTAGACCACATGTGGCCCCGACTACTAATCAGAGGAAAGAAGTAAAGTTTGAAAATATTTTGACGAAATAGAGAATTCTGATAGAGTTAGATGCAAACTTTGTAAAGATGATTTTAAACATAAGACTAGAGGAAGTTTAGGGGGGGAGGGGGACTGAAACACTTAGTAGACATATGAAAATTACTCATCCTATAGAATGGGGCTCTGATTTAGATGAAAATCAAGGAACTCTAAACTCTAGTACTAGAGGACTTATGAAATATGATCAAATGAAGGAATGTGAAGAGTTAGCAAAAATGATTGCTTTTGGTTGTCTACCTTTATCTTTTGCTTCTTCATCATATCTGACTATGTATATTCAAAGGATTTATAATCCCTTATTTAAAGGTATCCCTAGAAGTACTTATAGATCTGATATCTTTAGACTTTATGGACAATATCAGACATACATACATTATTTGTTTGACCACCTTCCTAGTAGAGTTTCTCTAACTTCTGATATTGGACATGCTGTAAATAAAAATGATTATTTGACAATTACATGTCATTGGATAGATAATAATTATTGTATGCAAAAATGTATTATCGCTTTTAAATATGATGAAGATTAAAGCCATACTGCTATTTTTATAAGTACTACTATTTGCGAAGTTGTTAAATTTTATAATTTTAATAAAAAAGTATTGTGTATGTCTTTTGATAATGCTTCTAACAATAATGCCGCCATTTCAATATTAAGACTGCATTTGAAACCACCACTAGACGAAAATTTTCATGTTAGGTGTGCATGTTATGTTTATAATTTAATTGTTAAAAGTGACCTTGATTTATTTTTGACTGAGATTACTCATATTAGAAGAGCAGTTGGTGTTATTCAAGGAAATAATAGACAATCTAGAATTAAGGAATTTAAGACTAAGTGTACGGAGCATAACCTTAAACCCAGATTCATGCCAGATGAAATTGTTACTAGATGGAATTATACATACTTATTTTTAAAATGTTCCTACAAATATAGATTGTCGATAACTGAAGTTGCTAATGCGCATTGTACTGATCCAAACCGTATGTTAACAACTAATACTTGGGATACCATTAATGATGTTGTTCATTTTTTACATAAATTTTATACAGCTACTGTTGAGTTTTCTGGAGCATATTACCATATTGTTACTATAGCTTTAGTACATATAGCTGGAATTTCTTTTCTACTTCTGAATTTAAGAAGAAAGAAAAATATAAGGAATCTGTTGAAAAAATGCAAGCCAAATTCAAAACATATTTCTTTCCAATTCCTCCTATTTACTTAATTGGTACTGTTTTAAATCCTTCTATTAAGATGCCTAAGTGTCGCCAATTAATCAATGCTTTATATACTTATATGGAGATTGGATCAACTGAAACCCCAGATATATATTGTTGTATGAACAAGCTAAATGATTATTTACAACAATTATATAATTATTATGCAAATATAATTGATGATGAAGCTATTAATGTAGGCAATGTTAATCTCACTATGCATTGTACTACTTCTACTGCATCTGCTACTATGGATGAAGATGAAATCATTGATGGTTATAATATTTGGTCTACATTTTCTTGCACTCAAACCAGTAGCAGGAATATTGATGAATTTTAATTCTACTTGCAAAAGCAACCAGAGCCTCGCACAAAGGAATTTTCACCGTTGGGATGGTGGCATGAGAATGAAAAGCAATTTCCTGTTCTTTCCGCTATGGCTCGGGACATGCTGAATGTGCCAGTTTCAACTGTTGCATCAGAGAGTGCATTTAGTCAAGCAAGACAACAACTAGGAGACGCCCGTCACTCATTGGGAAGTAATGCTTTGGAAGTTTTAGTATGTTTCAGATATTGGATTAGATCGCCACGAAGAAATCAGGTACGTGAAGATATTGATAAACCAGAAGACGAGGAACTTTGAAATATATTAACACATGGTCACCCATCTAAATTTAACACTCCAAAAGATGACCAAGAAGTTCATATTGATTATGAAGAACTTAATAAGGCAATGCAAAACCTTTGAATGTAAACTTTAATTTGAAAGTTTGAAATAAAAAAAGAACTTGCAAATTATAAGTGCAATTTTTTTCCATCTTTGTTGTATTCTATTATCTTAAATTCTTAATGAAGTATTCAAATATAAGGATTTTAAAGCCTTTGCATCCTTTATTCAAACACTCCTTTTATAAGATTAATTTTTTGTTTTATATTTTTACTTTATCTTAATATAAATTACGATAGTTATACAAAATAAAAAATTCAAAAACCCAGCCCGGCCCCTTTGGCTCGTAACCGTTCCGGTTCAATAAAATACCGGGTGGGCCCGAATCCGGTAAACCAAGTTGGGAAAAACCAGTACCGGCCCATATTGGTGATCGGCCGGTCACATTTTTCTTCAACCCGGACCGGACCGTCCCCCTGCCACGCATAATTTAAACCCCTACCAGTAGAAAAGCAGCCACATTTGCCCATATGAAAAAACTTAAAAAATTATATTTTTGCTGATATGGCTACTTTTTAGCCGTATATTTTATTGTTTATCGATATACCATTATCTTTTCCCCCAATTGTTTGTCTTCCTTCATGGAAGGACCTTAAGTTTCTTTCAAAACAACATCATAGAAAAGAAAACTCTTTTCAAGCAAAAGCAAAAATAAGAAACTCTTCAATTGCTATAGAAAAAGAAAAGAGAATAGAGTGAAGAGTTCGAAAAAAATTTCTGCACTGAGCCTAGTAAAATAAAAAATACAGGCAAAGCGACTCAATGCTCTTGCAATAAAATTTCTGCCTTTTCTGGCATTAAAGTGCATAATACGAAATACCCATATCCACAATTATTTCAAGGGTTCCAATTAAAAGCAAAGAATTATGAGGTTGAAATTTAAAATTAAGAATAGAAACACATAAATTTGCAAGCAAAGGAACACACACAGAGAGAGAGAGAGAGAAGAGAGAGAGAGAGAGAGAGAGAGAATATGAAGGATCAAGTGGCTTAAACTTCAAAGCTCTAAGCCTTAGACTCATAGATATACTACAGAAGTCATAAACCCAATTTCCGTTTTGTTCAATTTCGAAGCCTCCAACGGACCAAAAGAATTGGTTCTGAAATGGAAATTATTTGGGTTGCCTCTTATTTATTTGATGTTGATGGGCCAAATGGGTTATAGGTTTCCGGTAATGGGTTATTTAATAGGATATAGGTTTAATTATCACATAAAAATAGCACGGTCTAGCCAGTTTTTGGACTCGTAATTTAAAAATAGCTACATTTTGCAAAGTCATTGAAAAATAGTCATTATTTTGCTGTAACACGGACCGGTCCAGCATAATATACTGGAGATTGGTGCACCTGTGTATGAACCTCCAGCATATTATGCTGGAACTCCAACACGCGAAAAGTTCCAGCATAATATACTGGAGATTGGAGCATCTGTGTATGAACTTCCAGCATATTATGCTGCACCTGTATATTATACTGAATTTTCAGTACATAGAGTTCCAGTATATTATATTGGAACTCCAGTATAATATACTGGAACTCCAATATATTATGCTGGAATATTTTCCGGATTTTGATCAGTATTTTCGTTCAAATTTATCTTTACATGAAAAATGGCTAAATTTCGATTACTTTTGAAATTGTGGCTATTTTTCAATTACCACTTGTAAATCTGACTATTTTTGAATTTCTCCACTTATAACCTGGTATGCTAATACTCAGTCCACCGTGTCAATTTAAATGTGGCTACTTTTCTAAAAGTAAGGGGTTTAAATGTCATGATATAATACTATTTTTCAAAATACAAGGGTTAAATCAGTCCCCTTTCGCTTAAAAGAAACTATTAAGATGTGAACTAAAGATGATTAAAGTAGCCATGTGAACTAAAGATGATTAAAGTAGCCATAAAAACAACGAATTGACATAAAAATTTAAACAGACCTGAAGAAGCAGGTATTAGTTGCATTGAATACTAAACAACCAAACAAACAAACATGGACAAGTGAAGCAAAGGGATCCAATAAGCCACAAAGACAACCAACCAACTTATTTCAACATTGGAACAAGCCTGAAGATGCAGATATTTGCTGCATTGAACAAGTGATCTGCCATGGCTTCAGCAACCGGTCGGCAACATTAGTAACATCAAGGAGTATATAGTACCCTTTGCAATCTTTCTGAACAATACAAAAAACAAGTCTTGAAAATGTGATTTCAAGAAATGGGATTGATACAGAAAGGCAGTCCCATTTGGAAAAAGAAAAAGGAAACGGAGATGGTCAATGCCCAGCAGATTGAAATGTAAAAGGAATCAGAAAAATAACCAAACAAATCAATAAGCAAAACAATGAGGAAGAAGAAAATTCTGATTTCAGAGGCTTTCGCGGAAGAGAGAAGGTGGAGAAACCAGGAAATTTTTAATGGTGAGGAGAAGAAAGGTACGCTACTCAACCTTTAAAAGGAAGTGTAAGAGTCCGAGAAGAGTGTTTGTGATGACAATTGTATGCACTCTGCCTAAAAAGACGAATATTTAGTGTATTTATGTAACGATCCGCCCGATTGTTTTGAGAGTTGTAACTTTGTTCTCCCATTTACTGCTTATTTTATGTTTTATAATTGCTATGTGACTTGCCGGGGTAGTTGGTTCGGGTCTGGAGAGGTTTCGGAATAAATTGAGACACTTAACCTCAAGGTTGAAAGTTTAAGTTGAAATGGTTGACTAGATGTTGACTTGTGTATAAACGACTCCGGAATAGAGTTTTGATGGTTCCGTTGGGGAATTTTGGACTTAGGAGTATGTCCGGATTGTGATTTGGAGGTCCGTAGTCGAATTAGGCTTGAAATGACGAAAGTTGGAAATTTGAAAGTTTGACCGAGAGTGGACCTTGAGGGTACCCAGCTTAGATTGGGGTTCCGGGAGTTGGAGTAGGTCCGTGGTGTCA